>NW_022170403.1:1675700-2038054 GCF_008802855.1 Photinus pyralis
TTTCTGTTGGCAACTGCTTATCATTGGCTGTTTTAATTTGTAATTTTGGAAGAAGGGTTTCCACCTTAAATAGAACGGACTGAGAAGAGGAAGCTTTTTGCCAGAGTTAACGCAGAACTACGTTTGTTTGTTTTTAAATCAGCGTCTTAAGAGTTTGAAAGCAGATCCACATTTGCTGAAGTTTGAAGTTTTGTTTTGGAAGTTGGAGAAGTTTTAATCGTCAGTTTGTTGCCAGTCAGGGCAGTTTTTGGTTTGAGTGAAGATTGTTTATTTCGCTTCGGCGAGTTACCGCAGTAGTTTGGATTTGTGTAGAGGCCAGCAGTTTTGTAAGTTTTGTGGAGTTTCCGTTTTACGGAGTATCAAGCCGAGTTTGCGGCAGTGTTTTGGAGGTGTAGACCTTCAGAAAAGTGCGTCACTAAGGTGTGTCGGCGCCGACTTGAGTGTTGTTTTGTGTAAATTTGAATTTTGTTGTTTTTTTTTGTGTGTAACGTATTGGGATTAGCAGTTTGGACATGTACCGAATGTAAGTAAGATTAAGTTTTAATTGTAGTTTTTTTTCTTTGTAATAATTGTTTGTTTTCCTTGTTGTTTTTTTTATTGTGTAACCATTAAAACAAATTTGTAATTCTCACATTAATTTCTGTGTTTGTCTTTCGAACGATTTCATTCCCTTTAATTTACTGTTTTCTGTGGATACTTGCCCAACGTCCATTTTATTTAATCAAAATTATTTAGATTGATTTGGAATTTAAGGTATTTGGTCTAACCCACTACTTAAGAGAAGAGTAGAATTCCTCCTCTGTGCTGGGGAGAAGTTTTGTCCCGAGAAATGTAAGAATTTGAGCTAGCTAGGTTTTGTTAGGTGTTGTGTACGGTATTTTTGGCCTACGGACCGGTATACACAGCATTTTTTATTTGGCGCCCAACGTGGGGCCGTAGTAATACATATTTGCTGTATGTTTTATTACTACCACTAAATTGTTCAAATCCCCACAGAAAAAAAAATTTTTTTTAATTTAGTAATTTATTTGGCGCTTCAATTGCTATGATTATTAGCGCCTTATATGTTGAGACAATTCTTTAAATGTTGTAATACATGTTAATATTTTTCATATAACCTATAATTCTGTGAGTGATTGGTTGAAGTTCAATGGAGTCCGGGATGTCAAATAGTTCTTTTGCGTTTTTATAGGATGGGCACTGGAATATGTGCTTTACGGTGAGTTGGTTTCCACATTTGTCACATGTCGGCTCGTTTTCTTGTTTTATTAGGTGTGAATGGGTTATTGCGATATGTCCTATTCGTATTCTTCTCATTACTGAAGCTTCTCGTCTAGTTAGGTGGTCGAAGGTGGTTAATCTGAGTGTTGGCTCTGTTGTCCTCCACTTGAGGGGTAACATCCTACGATTTATAAACAATTTCATGTCTAACAGATCGTTTCAAGTAAAAACCAATAACACCGTTTCTAAAAGTTTTCAGCAAAATAATGGTTTACCACAAGGATCAGTCATCAGTCCACAGAAAAATTTTTGTTGACCTTTTACAGAATTCAATGTATCTAAGTTGAATGTTATATTTTAAGCGATTACGGTACATTTTTTTTTGGTATATAATTGAGAATTGATGCTTTGCTTTGGATTCCTTCTATTGTTTTGCGCATCTTTTTCTTAATACAGGAGGAGGACTCACCGCATTTGCCCTCTGCCATCTTGACGCACTTTCCGTCAATTGTTAAGATCCCAAATCGCGAAATTCGCGTCGCTTGTGCATCTTTTTGTGTGCTTTGTACAATAGCAATGCCACGTTGAAAACGCCGGTTCTCGTCCGATCACCGAAGTGAAGCAACAACGGGCACGGGTCGGTTAGTACTTGGATACACCACCTCTCTTTTTTTTTTAATTTTGCTCATGCTTGTCTATTAATCTATTGATTGTATTTATTTTTATTTAAATGGTGGTAATTAGAATTAATTTAGTTTTGTTTTTTTGAAAAAAAAAACTCGATGCCGTTGCGGCGCTCTAAAATTTTTTTTTTAATCCAACCGGTTATTTTTCGTTTCCCTATGCGTAATATACATATCCTAAATTTGAACCGAATCGGTCAAGCCGTTATTTCGGAAAACTGCCAACATACGTACGTACATACAGACGAAAAAAAATTTATTCTTTAAAAGTTGCTTAAAATGATGTATATAAAACGTCGACATTTGATGAAATTTCGACATGTCCAAAAAACGATGATCCAATAGCATTGAGTTTTTATATGGTTAAAATATATTATAAACAACATTTAATCTTCAAATTTATAATAGCAAGAGACATAGATGTTTGGATTAATATTTCGTAATTTATTTGCGTGTACAGGTCATAAAGCAATTGTAACAGTTTGCATTGCTCGTTCAATCAAATTCCTATTGAGAAACTGCATACACAGATGCATTTCAGTGGTAATACTTTTACTAAGCAGGTTATATTTGTGAAAGTGACCGTAAGTGATTAATTTTGTTTCCATAATATAAGCTTCTAGGCCCGTGCAATTAGCAATTTTCGGTCGTAATTATTCGGGTAGTTTCAATTTTCTAATATGTTTTATATACATGTTGCCTAATGTTAAATCCAAGATTTCGACCTTGAGGACGCTGTGTGTGCGCCGCCACCTTCAAAGATCCTGCCAAAAAACCGGCAAAATTTTATTTTTTCAATGCTAATGTCCGTTAAACAATTAACAAATTTTGTAGAGCAGGAAATTTCCTACAACTTTGTTATTTATATTTTTCATTTGTCTCTTGTATCTATTGAGAAGGCGCAAAAATGCGTATTAAGTTTGCAAAAACAAGTAAAATGAGCCACTAGGTTTTTTTCTTACTCGGGCCCTTCAAGTCCCGATACAAAATGGCATCTTTGGTGGCTGATAGCCTGCGTAAATTAAATTTATTGTTTTTTACCCCCTTGACAAAAAGAGTGTATCTTAAATTGTTTAAATCTAAACAACGTTCGGCTGCCAAAGTGATTGTTTCTCGTTTTGCCTTTGGATCTTCAAACATATGAACAAGTTCATTCACTGAGCGAATGTGGTAGCAGTTGTATCGCAGCCACTTATGGCACGAATGAATAAAATGTTTTCAACTCGCGTTTCAACTACTATGCGATCAACAATAAAGTTACTATCGAATGAATCACCACCTTTTTGGTAATATATGTAGGGAGGAGAGAGAGCGCTGTGGGGAGCACCAGCAGGTTGACATCGTCACCAGCGATTATGACAGCATGATATTTAGAAGACAACGGGCTTGCTGTGGTTACACTGAGAACGTCAGCATCAAAAGGCTATATTTCGATATTTGTATGGCTCACAACAAAAGAAATTTTCAAAAAAACCTCAATTTCTCCGTTGGGTGCTTTGCATTCCACCCTTATTGACCATAGCAAGCTTACATCTTTTAGGTCTTCAAATGTGGATGTGGCGGTTCTGTCTTATGAATTTATGAGCGAACATCAATTCGTGTTCAATTTCAAATTTAGTTTTAATAGTTCCCAACTAACCTAGCTTTGTTTACAATCTTGTCTGACATTGTCATTGAATTACTTATTTATAGCCCAATTCCTTTGGAAAAAAGTTTAAACACATATATTGGTGGGGATTAAACTTTCGAGGGAAGATGAAACCGCTTACTGGAAAGCTCTCAGGCATAGCTTCTTTTTTAAAAATGCAGAAACTATTCAATTTTAAATATATACATTTGTTGAAATTTTGTCCATTTTTGTTGAAATTTTTTTCGAATTTTTAAAGAATAATTGTGGATTCTTTATTTTCATGTGGAAAATCTCCAAGTGTCATTGTTTAAGGTACGGTCTATTCTGGAGTAGGAATTGTGGAAAATTTCTAGTAAAAAGTATAGAGGTTTATTTGGTTTATTTTGAAAAAAAAAATGCTCTCTCTACTGCCCATACTTAATGTTTATTATTTATTAGTTTCATAAGTTTTTACTGTTGCGACTGTAAGGTTTATTTATTTTATTTATTAGGATTTCTGGGTTTGATGATTAAGCCAGTCTGGCAGGTTGTCTAGGACTTGTACTACACGCAACACTTGTAGAGTTACACATTCTTGAAAGGAAATTTTATACAGAACATGAAATTTGTCTGTAACTATCGATAAAATAAAAAACATTTCCCACGAAAGTTTATTATTTTCCGATGTAGAATAAGAATATTTAATAAAAAGTATAGGTTTCTAATTGAGAAAATTAAATTGCCCTACACTTCATGGTTAAGGAACATTTATGTGAAAATGTGTACAGCATCAATAAATGGACCCTCCATATGAAGAATCTAATACATAAAAATATAAAAACGAGATTCCCCAAGGCGGTACGAAGTTCACAGGGTCTGCTAGTATTTTATATAAATTATTTTTATGATATCCCCGCTAGTTGCCGCAATAATCGACTGTCTGAACAGAAATGGGACACTCTGTATATAAATTAATTAAATGACGTTTAAACATAAGATTACGAAACTGGTAGTCGCAAAGTTTACTGCAACCCACTAAAGAAATGACCGCTACACCCTTGGCTACGCTCCCAATTGGTCTCGCTTTAGCAGATGCAGTTAAACCTCAATAAATCATCCCCTGAAACTGATATCTTTTCTAGGCAACCTTGTTCCAAAAGTATTGTCTATAAGCAGCTATTTATTATCGTTCTGTTCCGAATTTCACGTCTTTGTGATACTCGGACAAAAACGAAGTTTATTCCTTATTAAATTAATAATTCTAATTAGTTCGCGATAGTTGATGGGGACCACCTTGTTGTGATTTTTACTAATAGCTTATTTATTTTCTACAGTCATTGCAACGTTGGTGCCGGTAAATACTCGTATTTGAATGGGCAACCACGCGAAAACTTCCCTCGTTAATAAAAAATGCGGTTTACTATTTGAAAAAACGGTTTATGACGCTACGACGCTAAAAACTCGTATTAATAAAACGTTTTTGATAGTTTATGCCTGATGTACAATGGTAAAATTTGACGAAATCATATTAACCGCTCTTCCGACAGAAAATGTTTTATTTTTTAACTATGAGATTCCAAATTTTTTTTCATTTTCGTAACAATGCTTAATATACATATCTAAAATTTGAACAAAATCCGTCGAACCGTTATCTCGGAAAATTGCCAATGTACGTGTACATACGTACAACGAAATATCCACCTACCTCAAGCTAGGAACTAGGAATAAAATTATTCGGAGGAAGTAACACAGAATATTCTAGAATAGTGTACGCTTTCGGCCACATCGCTCAATTGTGTTTTTATCTTGAGAAGAAATATGATTTTTTTCTTATAAACTCATTTGCAACAATACTAGACGCCAGAAATCACAAGCAAATTCTTACCGTTTTATACACCTTGACTTGAACATTAGGTACATTCGGATAAATTATGAATAGTAATTATAACTTAAGAATGCAGGAATGCTACCGGTTAAGTGCACATTACTCACGTGAATAAGAAGGGTCTGTTGTCTATAACGTAAAGCAGATAGTCAATTGAATATGTCACAAAAATTACATAAATGTAACGAAAAACACATCTTCTCTAACATCGGAATGCATATTTAGTTCCCCTAATTAAATGTTTCCGTTGGAAATGTTTAAAATCAAGAATGTTACGTCAAGTTATTGTAGGTAATAATGTCAATTAATCAGACGATATTAATGCGATAGTGTAACGTTTGCAAACCAACATTGGTGAGTGATATAGGGGCAATAACTCAACCAGGCTGTCCCGTGCACCAGGTACACACAGCAGCTACCAACAATAGTGTTCAAACTGAACGCTAATCCCTGCATGATTAACACCATAAATCTACCTTGGATTATCACGATCGCCATCCAAGCCTGCCACGTACACTTACTGTGAGCTATTACTTCCATATAGTACTACATGTTAATATCTGCTTATACACAACCGTATTGTATTGTAGCACTTAAATATATACTCATTCGAAACCGCATACTAAATGAGAATTGGCCTAAAAGGGACAAGTCACGTAGATGTAAATGCATGATGCGACAATATAAACGTACCAATCTAAAGGTGGGTTATATAATTTCGAGTTGAAAATTTTGGGTATTGATTAGAAATTTTTTTTATTGTAAGGCAAGTGATTTACAGCATCATCCCCCAAAAAGGAATTATTCAACTTTAGTATCAACCCCAACGCAAAAGTCAACATTCAAATTTTCCTCTTTTTCAAAATTATAAACGTAAAAATTGATTTTTGCCGATATGCAAACAGTCAAAATCATTAAAGGTCGGTATTTGATGTTTTAATTAAAATTATCTGATAGTAATCTCATATGTGAATGCATTTGTTTCCATAGATAATAGGGTTTTCCGCGATTTTTCAAAAACCTTGAAAATGAACTCCAAGCATATTAAAAAAATTAGTGGTACTCATTTTTTTGCCAATAGAAATCGTTGTGATTAGCAAACACGATTTTAAAATGAACGGCGTTTGAAAAGTTTCGAATGACCGCCACGTTGCTGTGACGTCACTACGCGCGTTGGCGCTCAGCCGTAGCATTGCTTACAATCGATTCAGAGAAAGAAAACGTCGTTTTGACGGAAAAAAGCGTCGAATAATTATTGCATTTGTACCTGAGTGTGATAGCAGAAGTCATCGCGAACCTAATAAATTGTATATAAACGTCCCAACAGGAAATATACGACGTGATACCGCGAGTTTGACATTCCATTTGTATTGTTGTGAAGACGATTCTAATTAATTAAAGTACATAATGTCGATTTACTTTCAGTCAGTTATCGACGAAAATCCATCGATATATAATATTGTAATTGTAATTCAGAATATGATTTACTTCGAACTCTGTTCTGGGCATATCTGTGCCCTCACAGCGCTGAGCGCACACATTTTTCTCTATTTTCACTTCCACATATCCAACACCCTAATTTTCTCGTTGAAATCCGTAAGGTGCATACTGTATTAGGTACCTACACTATACCTTGCACTATACACACAAAACTTGATGTTATACTTCCAATGAACCATAACAGATTTGCTTCTGGGCTTTGACTCCACTCAAACGAGTGGCATGGAAAAACTCACTTTTCGAGAAAAAGGCGACGACCATTAACACTTCAACCTTTGGCAGACTATCTAACTGCCCCTTTACGAACCAGTCAGAACTCAGTTTATGGCAGATTGCCATAATAAGTCGAATCGAACTCCTATCAGTGTCATGCACTAATATAACTCCCGATCGGCAACCCGCGTAGTGACGTAAGCGACGCTCGGCCAATATCGGCATGTCGTCGGTTGCATGACAAAATTTGAAAGTTTTACGATATTATATGTTGTTTCCTGACATGTTGCAATTAGAAAAAAAAGTTTTGTATATGAGATGTTTAATTACAGGTTATAAACTTTACAGTAAGACACAAAAAAGTTACAATATTTTTTTTCAGGAAGACCCTATTATTTAGGAATAAGGAATTTAGGCGACCAAATTCAGAAGCATGTAGAGCAAACCCACATTTATTTGTTTATCTTTACTTGGTTTTCTTTATAGATATTTTTAGTTTCATAAATGTTATAGCTATTGTTATTAGTTGTTATTTTCTTAATTGTTTGTACATTTTTGCTTTCAAAAAGGAGCTGATTGTTTCACTAACTGTCGGCTGTTCGGGCGTCTTTTATAAATCGATCAAGTTCTCGGCAACGGAATTCCGTACAACTTTTGGGCTTTCGCCACTATATTCGTACTATGGTGTTATTCCAGCATCACTCAGTCTGAAAGCCGAAAACCATATTCCTGAAATTGATAACTTGTTAATTTTCTTTAATTGTGTTAAATTAAGGAAAGAATAAAATAGTTATCCGATCATATCTAATTCGCGAGTTACTCTGCTAACAGGCTATGAGCCTCATGGTCAATTTCAAGTAAATTGAGTACTCTGCCGTAAATTTTGAAGAACCGATAACACTTGCCGAATGGGGATTTACTGTAATAGTACGGGGATGTTTGGAGCATGAGAAGCTGTGTAAGTAAATGAAACACCTCCAATTTACCATTTACGTCAACTCAGTATGCATTGATACCGACGAAGTTAAAGCGGCGAAAGAACCGAAGAAAGCACTGTTAAAGTGAATCGAAAGTTAATCATGCTTTGTAACCGATCAGTTTTTGTTTACATACGGGATGCGAAAACAGATGTAAAAATTTGTGTAGTACAATGGTTCGACGCAGGGCATCGCTCTGTGTCGACAATTTAATTCGATTCTTTGATGCTGATGCATTGTAAATCGATCGAGGAGCACGTACGGAAAATTATGGACATGACACACAAGATGAGCGCCATTCGCTGGACGATTCCGAATTTTTTGTTGGGAGTAGGAAGCGTTAATGCATGATTCGATGATAATGTCATCGTGGCATTGGGACATAAAAATCACCACGAAAGCAATCAAATCAAAATTTCTCAATGTTCTGCGTTGCATTGGCTGCTAAAACGAAGCAAAAGAACGCACAAACAAGTATAAATTGTGCACAACTCTTGTGCAGATAAGGGTCCGTGAAATTAGCAGAACATTGACGGCACAAATCTCGGGACTAGGTGGATTAGTTAGTGCTTCGTTTGTGCCGGTTTGTGCCATAAAAAGTTTGCCAGCAAAACATACCGTTTGGAAATTATTTCGATTTTTAGATGTTCTGCTGTAAAGCGCATTTTTTTAACCGAAAAAGATTTTTGTTTTGACATGACCAATGGATATATTTCTTACAGACGTCTCAATCGCCCATTGTGAGTAGCCTCTTCCGACAATCTATTCTTGGAGGTATAAGGGAATATACGTGATCACGATAAGGACAGAAAGAAGGGCAGTAGTTGGTAGAAAACGGTTCCTTTCGTTGTGACCTTTAATTAGAATACAACGAGAGATAACATTAATTTTGCCCCCCCCCGCAGCCCCGTCGTTCACTGATCTCGAAAAAGAGAATACCGTGAAGGGTAGAACATGTGTTCCCCCCCCCCTTTTCTAAGGTTTAGCACCACTAAAGACATGCGTATTCAAAATCTGAGACCAATTGGTTGTCGTATGTAAAAGTTATGCACGTTTTACTTTCAAAAACAGCATCTCAGGAAATAACTCGGGGGGGGGGGCCCTTTTAGACAGCGAAATTTGATGGCCGTCTGGCACACCTTCAAGGTATAGGCTACCTACTACAAAAAATTCCAGGACTCTAGGACCATTCCCCTAGAAGTATTTCAAAACGGCAAAATTGGGTCCGGACGGACGGACAAAACGCAAACAATTTTTTGATCTTTCCATTTATCGTTCCGCTGTAGAGATTCCATTATGTGGCGCGAATAGTGGAGCCCTCTATCGCGTCTTTTATGAGACCCCGGCGTGTTAGTGCCCGTAGTGAATTTGTCTGCATTGCAATGGCTATTTATGTTATCTCGGTTGTAAACAAGTATAAATTCCTCACAACTCTTGTGCAGATAAAGCGCATTTTTGCAAATGTATTTGTAAGAAGGTAGCTTTTAACCTCACTGGCTGGCTGGCTGGCTGGTAGGTTGGTTGGCTGGCTGGTAATAAATGCGGGCCCGTAGAAAAATGCTTGTAGAAAGACGAGAAGTGTACATGTACACTACCGGGGCCGTGTAATTAACAACTGGATGGGTTACATGATGTGGGGACGGCGCCATCTGGTAGCCATCCCCGAGCGTGTAATATTAACCTGGAGATTTTTCAGTTTTCTTCTATTCTATCTTCTTCTACAGTTCGTGTCGTCGGAAAGATCTTGTAAACGCCCACAATTCCTGCGTGGCGGAATTTTGCTTTTTTCCTAGAGGCGAAATTAATCACCTTTTGCAAGGTGCGCATCTTCGAGGGTACGATTCTGGGCGCCCAAAAGTTTCTCAGAGTTCTAATCGCGGTCTCTTTTTCGTGTCGCCAAGCTATGAGAAGTACCCCAAAAATTGAGTACTATTTTGTGGCAGGTTTTTAGCGAAATCCACCAAAATGCGAATTGCTGGTGAACGGGACGTTCAAGGTTGGTACCGACAAAGGGAATATGGCAACCCCTGACGGATCTTACTGATGGTGGAGTCAAAACTGACCAATGGAATACTGATCTGCCACACAAAAAATACCCCTTCGATCTCACACGAGGGCTTTGATCATTTTTAAAAACCGAAATAGCTTAGTAAATGGTTGCGTTATACGCTAGTAGCATGCTATATTTATCGATGTTTTCTTGTTAGGTGATTAATGGGGAGACTTCACCAATAGATCTGTCTCGTCCAGACAATTCATTTTGCCTTCGTGAGTACTTTCCTCCGAGAAAGCGTTTTTGAGATATTCGTTCGTAAAGTTTTGACATCACCAATAGATGTATTTCTTCGTCCTAATCCCCCTTTGTGAGTACCATCTTCCGATAATTTGTTCTTGAGATATAAAGAATTAATCCGATCACGATAAGGAGTCGACAAGGAGGCCTTGGTGTTTCAGTATTAGATATGAATCGAGTTATTCTTGCTTCACTTAACCTGAAAGCTACTGATGCCCACATCAAAAAAGTTACGATACCACATCATAGACTTTTACTAATTTTGTTGTTATTTGTTTGACAAAGGGTGGAACTCCCAGACAGTGTAACGTAAACAGATACTGTTTGGACGTCTATTGTTGGGGCATAAAAGAAAAGACAATTGTAACGTGAACTGCTACAAGTTGAAGGGCGAGGAGCCGTAGCGACGTAATTACTAGTCTGTGGTCTCAAATCTTCTACTCGCAGGAGTGCGGTGGTTTTGAAATATATAGGTAATTTCTACTAATTTCATACTGCGTCTTTCATTATCAATTTTCAGTTAACCTACCAAAGTAGTTCAAACCGATTAAATTATCGTTAAGCCTTATTTAGGCGTACTTTTGGATAATTATGCTATATTCTATAGTTCATATACGATGAGATAACGTTATACGACACGAGTATACTGATTTTACAATCCAACAATATTATTTATTTCTAAATCGAAACAAAAACACACATACAATATACCATATAGCTTAAGGCCTCGGGTACTAAAACACACTCTTAGAATAAAAATTTACATTTTCGTGCATTGGTCCGCGTCATATAAGCTTTTCCTGTAGCCACACTAATGCATCTCCTTTTATTTTATGCCACCTATACGATTGAGTTTTAGCGCATTTTTTTAAGAAAAAAATGTGCTATTGTTTGCGTTTTGTCCGTCCGTCTGTCCGTCCGATCCTGTTTTTCAATGTAAAACGTGTATACTTTTACATGCGACAACCAAGTGGTCTCAGAATTTGCATACACATGCCTTTAGTGGTGCCAAGTAAAATTTTTAAAAATGGGGGGGGGGGGGTGAAGACACGTTCTACTTTACCCTTCATAGTATTCTAATGAAAGGTCTCACCGAAATGAATTGATCTATAAGAGTTGCAACTGTCCTAAAACGAAATTCGATTTGCCTTATAGTAAACTCGAGTGTCCTCGAGTCACCCCGAATGTTCTTGAATATTCTAGAACAAAACACATCATATTTCCCGGAAAGATTGCGTTACATCTGTTTTCGTTCTTTAGCTGGCTTCACATGCATACGAAATCCGACGATACTGTAATCCGAAAGGCGTATGATTATGGTAAAAAATGTCAAATTTGCCTGACATTTGAAATTGTTGACCAATCATACGCCTTTCGGATTACAGTATCGTCGGATTTCGTATGCATGTGAATCCAGCTTTAATCGCCGGTGCCTAATCTTTCATGGTGCCTCGATGTCTCTTAGGATTCGCTACAATACCTACGTACTATACAGACTGATTCAAATTCGACAGCCACCATTGGAATTACAGAAACTGTAAGAGATAGGTAGGCAGTTTAAATTTGGGAAAGTTGGGTATTTTGATGTTTAACAAAATGCCGTTTTGAAACTGTAAAAATTCCGACTACTTTCGGACATTTTTGAAATCAGAAAAAATGCTCTATCGAATGACACAAAAAGTAAAAAAGACTTCCATAGGAAAGAACAAAGTGAATGATGGCTAACCGGAGACGAAACGTCAGACTTAAAAATTATTAAAACTAGCATCCTGTAGAGTGAAAAAAATGGCCATAATAATGCGTCAATTATTTTGAAATATCTTTTTTAATAACTTCGGTAAAAAATTCAAACGATTTTGCAAAATTTCGTTTTTTTTAGGATATCTCTCATTGTATAAATAGTCGGAATTTAACCAGTTTCAAACGGCATTTTGATAAGTATCAAGATACGCAATTTTCCCAAATTAAACTACCTACCTATCTCTTACAGTTCCCGAGATCCTCATGGAGGCCCTCGAATTTGAATCAGCGTATATAGTCCCAGTTCGTGTTCGTCTCTTATTGAAATGTTACATTTTCGCTCGTATTTGATTTGAACGATCAAGCGTTGTGAATAATAATCAAAACTCAATTATTATCTACAGACAAAAATTCGTGTACCTAACTAATTCGGGATGCGAATAATAATTCTGTATCGGTCCCTTAGTTATTCGTATAGCATGACCTTACAAATCTAAAACACGTGACTTTTTTAACTTTTATATGGGTTGAACTTTAGTGAGAGCATATTCTATTATAATTTTCACATGAAGTAGGTACAGGTTAACAAATTCTATCCCTCTTGAATATACTCTTGTGATTTACTCTCGTTACGGCATTAACGTATGTAGCGAACCAAAATTGGTACCTACATGCATGCCTCAATGAGGAAAGTTACGATACCCATTAATTTGATCATTTGAATAAAGAACTCTACACATTTACCTCATTGAATACGATCCACTTTTTGAATAATTCCAGCAGCAGTTTGAATTTATTTTATAAAAATATGAACAACAGGAATTGTGTAGAATGCGGTAGTTGAAGCCGGTAAGCCTCCAAATAGCCATCATCTTCTCAGCTTGGGACAGAACAGATCCACTCCCATCTACCGGCTATCTGATTTATGGCTGCGCTTCCTGTATCTTTTTCATTCGGTTTAAAGGTGACCGCAAACATGTGATTTTATGTTTAGATCCTTTCTACATCTGTTAAGTTGCTCAGAAAAAATCGCGGGCCCATTAATAAATTGCCATCTCTATAGGCGTATTTGACAACATGTGTTAGGTAAAATATGGTTGCCACATTACTCTGATAAGTCTTGTTGATTTACTTATCTACCTTGTTTAGGTGCTTATCATCTTGTTAACATGTTTACATGTGCTTCGTCGCTTTCTCTTTCTTTGATAATTGCCGCGTTTCGAGTAGGTACCCAAGCAAACAAGCCATGCCCTTCTTATTTAAACAGACTTATCGCTTCTCTTCCATCATTTTATTCAATTGTAAAGTTGCACAGTTCTTAGAAAATTGATTAGTAGGTAGGTACCATATGCATTTTTAATTCCTCTTGCGACGCCCGCGCTACGGAATTAATGACACATAAGAACACGTACATCATTCGTTGGAAACATTCCCCTTTCCTTTGTTTTTATTTCATCTTTCACGTGCATTTCGGCCACTGCCATATTGTGGTGTCGGCCATAGTGGTTACAGGGTAGGCACAAATGTTTGGATCAATACACTGCTAGTAACCCGCAGCGCTCGCGGCCGATTTACTAATTAAGATATTAAGTTGGAATTAAACGCACTTCCCATTCTTATTTATTTTTCTTTACATTTTATAATTTATCTTTGTTAAGTTATTAGTCCTGTTTACTAGATGTATCTATTACATTAGCATATTGTAACGTAAATTTATTTACATGATTTATTCATATAAAATTAATTATTTACCTTCACATGAACTAACACTATATTATCGAGAAACTAAATTAAAATTGACTTATAGCAGTTAATTATTCTTTATCACTTATTTCTACTCAAATTTATAACGCATTTATAACACGAAGGCGGGTTTTGCTATTTATCACTTCGGTATCGATGTTGGGACTCAGACTGAACACAATTCAATTTCCTTATATACCAAATAATAAACCTTCTTGAACCAAAGTTAGAAGACATATCATTTTTAAGAGAAAGAATGACTCACATCCGCTTTCATTCCTTATATTGCCAGTGAATAACCCTTTCTTACATTTTGGAAGAAAAATCAATTATTTGTCTCACGACATAGTTGCGGGGTTCCTCTGGGATTGAAACTGCAGCTACCCCCGTACCTTGAAACACCTGGTCCATCATACTGCACACGATGGAGTCTAACTTACCAAGACCACATCTGATCTTCGAAATTGCCAGCTTTATAACTCTATGAGTTTCTAGCTGCCGTTTTACGCAATCTAAAAATTCTCGTAACTCGTAACAAACAACACGGAAGTTGAGCTCGGCCCTGTGGTTTCCTGCATCACAGAACGGCTCACCATCACGAATAAATGTAGATTGTCCCAATTACGTTGGTGGTGGGACACAACTTATACATCAGGTACTTCCCCATTATCCTATTTGTATACGTTCTACCATTTCATATGGCTATGAGCAGTGCAGTGGTTCTAGTCTTGTGAACGCCCAATAGTTGAAGCAGGTTTTGGAACGCCGACTCCCTGATCAGTTTGTGGTTGCAGGGGTACCCTAAATCCGCTAAAAAGTTCTTTTACCAGAACGTCTGCAACTGTTGTCGTTTGTTGCTTTGGTATAAGGTATATGCTTCTGTCCATTTGGTGAAATAGTCCATGGAGATCAAGATATATTTGATGTCTCTAGGAGGTGGCTTGCGATATCAATAGCTATCCTTCCAAACCCATGTTAATTTGATTTTCTCTTTTCATACTTGTCCGTTGCCTGTACCACAAGACGGCACATTTTTTGGACCATCCTTCACATCTTGTTTGCAATTTACCCATTAGAATCGTTCCGGTACCTTTACCAGGCTTTTCGTCACTCTTAAAAATATCAACTTCTAGACGTAACGAGTGCAATGCACTTTTAAAACTAGACCGTATCGAGATATCTCTTCCAGTTTATCGTTAAAAGTAAGTCACGGTCGTATTGTGGATCATTATCCACAAGTGCCGTCCATCATGGTCTCCGGGGTACTCGCTCCTTTCCATTGTCCCGTGTCAATGGTTATTGATGACTGTACTGTCGGAGTAATTTCTTCTTACGTGTGCATGATTACCACATCCCCTGCATTACACTCGTCATCGGGTTGTCTACTACATTAATTTTTTCACTATTTCTTCTATATTTCCGTTCTTCTGTCCGGTCGGTAGCGGCCTCAGACAAAGGGCATAAGCCAAAGTTTTTTTTAAATTTCCGTTATATAATTTTTTTAACATTTTGCTGGTGTTCTGGAATCGTACACAAAATATCCAACGCATCTCCACGTAACACAACTATCAAGAGAGCTGCCTTCTGTCCACTTATTTACACTATTCAAATTCGTCATCTTCACACATTTATCAATGGGTTAATTGTTCTAAATCGTAGTTGTCAACTCATTGTCTGGATATGGTTTTGAATTACACTCTGAAAATTACCCTTCTTGAATTACGTCCATGATTCAGTAACTGGGAAGCGAGCGGTAAAAAAAATGAAAACCTGAGATCGCCCTAAAAGCCGTTTGGTAGTGTGGAAGAGAAATAACTAGCCAACGGAAATTAATTAAGGACGGCCGCCATAACCATTCCGCCATTGTTGGGCGTTAAAAACTCATTAACTAAAGGGGGGATTATTCCGATATCCGCGTGCTAATTAAACGCAAAGAAGGTTATAGGTGAAAATTTGGTTCTAAATTTGTTAAATAGAAAAGTGTCAGTGAGGTTTTATACAATACGTTAAGTGGTCGCGAATATATTACCATTCAGGAAAACTTATGTGAAATTTTTATCGCAGTGTGTGAAAAAATTAGAAATGGCCGGTAGACATTTTTAACGTTGAAAAGTAACTTAATAACGCGTACCGTTTAAAAATAGAGACCACTGCTAACGTAATGGTTTTGGTATAATAAATTAAAATCTAAAGAAATTTTACAGTACCCCTAAAATACCGACCAAAACCTATATTTACACTACTTTCTAATATTTACAATCTTAATTCGATGTTGCATTGAACTTCATGGATTTCAGCAGGCTTGGAACATGAAACGCATTGGTTGGTATATAGAAATTTTCTATATAGTTGCTTTTCGGTTCCGACTCCGAGTTTAGCAGGTGTTATTGGGTTCAAAGTGGTCTCGGCTTTCCCCCAGGCCAGGAAGGAAGTACATTGATGCCGAAAATAAGAATTTTGGTGTTACAATATTAACGAGCTCCTAGCGAGTTCATAATTTTGCGGTGTCTGTCTGTCTGTATGTCCGTTAGCACGATATCTCGAAAACCAAAAGACCGATTACGATGAAATTTTGCAGGTGGGTTCTTTATCAAATTTGTACATCGGAGTTCGTGAATTGGAAATGATAAAAAAAATAATGAAGGCCCTGTTGACATCTCTGTTAGTTATGAACCGAATTGCATGAAATTCAAAATGAGCATAGCTCTATAATACGCAATGCCAAGATATATCCATACCCAGGAGCTCGTTTGCTATATTTGTTTACACATTTATTACAACCTACAAATGCGTGTTTCTAGTGTATTATACAGGACTTTCATTGACCGACAACCGATTGTCATTTGTAAATGATAAAAAACACAAAAATTACAAACACACGTTCATTTAGCTAAGGGAAAGTTTAATGGCAGGTTTATCTTAGTTTTTGCATTTAGTTTCGCCCCCCCCCCTACCTCCATTCAAATTATAATATGCACCCCCCATCGAGTGATACGTCATTTTGAAGACTATACAATTTTCTTGCACAAAATACCACATAATCTTGTATGGTCTGGTTATAATAATATATACCTATAATATATAACACAAATACAAACTAAATGAATTTGACACATGTTGATTGTTTGCTTTCTCTTGAACACACCGAGGAAAGCACCTGCATTTAAATCAAGGATCACAATTTAAATGTGCCGAAATGATTTTTGGGAGAATGTAGTCACATCCGCCCAAAAATTCTTATTTTTTACTGCTTTTTATTATTTACTGTTTATTTGTTTTTTTTTGTGTTCGTTACTCTGCTTTTGTTTTTCGAGTCAGTTAAAATTATTTAGTTGGAACTAATTTAAAAATGGGATATATCTTAGCTGAAAGAATTGCAATATTTTTTGCACGAATCTGAAAGCCGCTCGAGCTCGAGCCTTCATTGAAACGCATCCCTATGAGAATATCGCGCATAAGTAATGAAAAATGTAGTTATACCACCGGGAATTTTGGATGAAGTGTTCGAATTTGAGCGGGGGGGAGGGAGGGGCGTGTTTTTGCTTGTTTTTATATTTACAAATCACAATCGGTGATTCGTTTTGAAATGATAGCTCTGTATATAATTAGTCAATTGCAGGGTCAATTGGTTCGACTCCAAACAAGCACTTGCAGATCCTAAGACTAAGAGTAATTATTGTCATTGTATTATATGAATATTATGATAAACATTGCAAATCGCTCTTGATTTTTCGCAGCTGATCCATTCATTTTTACAACAATTTGTACCTGATTAGTGATTTCTTACACAAAAAACAACACAAAACGAATGTCTCCCTATTTCATTAAATTAAAATATTACGATCATCGATGTAATGGATTTCCAACTTCCACGATTGCAAATAGGTTGCGCACAACAATAATTCGGGAAATTGTAGACATATGACGCCGAGACGTGCGAAAACAAGTTGCGAAAATAGTTATTTTCCTCACAAGTGCGTGAAGTTGGTGATTCCGAAACGAAAGCAGGATGCTTGAGGTTCGAAATTACCTTCGTGCGCATGTTAGGAACAACGTTTTCCCTACAATCGTTTAAAAATTAATCAAATCGCGTGCGCAAAGTGATCAATTCCCACATTAGTATCGGAATGTCAATAGATCATAGGGAAAAGAACCTTCTGTATCAATTTATTTTCGGGGTTATGATATGGTCTACCGCTACAGTATTACTACTGTATTGCAAATAATACAGGGTGGCGCTGTTCACGAAAAATCTTATATCTACTTTTTATGCTTCGTAGTTTTTGGTGACGTCGCATATGCACAAATCAGGTTCGCTGCGACAAGAAAAAATACTTAGCTCAGTCTAATTTGAAATTGGACAAACATTAAGTTTCACTGCATGTAATTTAAGTTTTAGTGTCAATGTATTTCCACAATTTGCATGGAAAGTCAAAATATGGTTGCCGAATCATTATATCATTGTTTATTAATGAACAAACAAAGATTATATCTATAGGGAGATGATCTGATCAAAGACATGTATCAATATTACCTACCTGCGATGTAATTTATTTTACGTAGAGAAATTCGAGAATTTTTTTAATAAAGCGTTGCTGAAATTGAGAATCAAGTGTTATATATTGCACGAGTAGTTCGGTATATAGGAAGGAAAACGTTATGTACTTTACAGATTAAAAATACCGTACATAAAAAGAACAATATAAATTAACGCTCACCCCAACTTATTGCCTACAAAATCAACACGGAGGTGATTTATGTCAGTAGTTTAACTAAAATGATTGTATAAATAGCGTAATGTATGCGACTGCGGTGGACGCCGGTTATTGAGACAGCGGGGTGCCGCAATATATGAGAAACCCCGGGGTCTTGCAATGAATAGACCTCCATATGACTTGTTAATCAGCCTACCATGTGATTGTTCAATTATAATCTTACTACGGTGCATCTATTGTTCATATTTAACACACAAAAAATCTAATTTAAATCTCACTTTTAGAATATGTATCTTTTTACGCATTTACCTAAAGGGGTGAAAAATATAGGGTCATTCTTGACGAAACGGTGAGAGATATTGCAACGCAGTTTTCACTGATTTATTAAAGAAAGATCGAATTTTCTTATGGTATGCGTAACAGTCTAAGAAAGTGAGACTACGCCACTTTTTCAAAGCTCTCAACTTTTAAACGTTTAAATATCCATAACTCCATTTTTTCAAATGGCACCCCCCATTTTGTTCTACACCCTTGTTTTCCTTTTTCCTAGACCTTTAATTTGATACAAAATGTCAAAAGCTCCTTCAAACGGTTTCCGAGATATTCCATGTTTTAGTTACTTCTTGTGGCAAATTGATAAAAAAATTAAGTCGCTTGATGTTATTCTTTTGTTTTTATTATGACCCTGTATACCAGTGCACATTATAACTTCGGATAAGGTCAATCCTGATCATTAGGATCATTATCATTTCATTATCGTTTTTTTACAATCATTATGTCATTAAGCAACGGCCAATAGAAACAAAGGTTTACTTACCTATTGCTCATTGCTAACCAACGAAAACAAAACAGCCTCTATTTCGGGTTGTTTATATTTTTAGCGTAACACAACCAAATTGCGGTAACGCTTATATGCCCAATTTTCCGTTGTCTTCGGCTTTTCGCTAATTGATAGCTGCTATGGGTCTATATTTGCCTGTTACTTATCATTTACAGTTATGATACGCGGCAACACCCACGAGTGGGTTTTGAAACATTTTTTTAATTTATTTCATCATCTATGTATGTAAATACTAAGGAAAAGATCCATGACATATCAGCACCGAATGACCTGAAACATATGTATAATCTACCTTTGCATTTAGTCAAACAAAGATTTAAAAACCAAAGAACAGACTACAGAGCTGTTATAGGGTTAGATGCCGTTAGTGACCATATTTTAGTGCTATGTAGGTATATGTGACATCAAATTCAAAAGAAAGATGTGGGTGAACTTGAAAACTAGTATCATAACAGCGCAGAAACAGAAATTGGTCGACAGAAAGCACGTACTACACCTTTTCCACTTTTATTCGAGAAACTATCAAGTTAATTTGAGAAAGTATGAATTGTATTTGAGAATAGTAAAATGTATTTGAGAAAACAACAAATGTAGTTCAGAATAGTGATTTGTATTTGAGAAGGCATCAAATGAATTTGAGAGTAGTAAATTGTATTCAAGAAATGGCAAAATTAAGCATTTGAGAATCAATAACAAAATCACAATAGCCTGATGCTGCTGCTGCTGCTGCTGCTGCTGCTGTTGCGGGACTACATACAGTAGCGGAATTATAAAAATTTTATTCTTAATTATAATTCATTAGGAATAATATTACATTCTAAAATACAATAAAATTAAATGATACTTTCTCAAATACAATTTACTATTCTCAAATACATTTGATGTTTTCTCAAATCCAACTGACTATTCTCATCTACTTTGACGTTTTCTCAAATACAAGTAACAATTCTCAAATACAATTTACAACTTCTCGAATAAAAGTGGAAAAGGTGTAGAAGAGAATGGATAACAGAGAACATAGAGAAGAAAAGGAATTTGCAACAAGACCATGCAAGTGAAGGAGACAGAAAGTACAGAGCAATAAGTAATGAAATAAACAGAGTAGCAAAGCACGCAAAGAAAAAGTATTTGGAAGAGCGTTGTAATGAAGTGGATGTGTTAATGGAGAAGGCACACAAAACAATTAAGCAGTTTTTTGGGAAAAAGTAGGACAAAATGCAACTGCTTAAATGATGATGATGGTTCAATTTTGTATGATAAGGATATTGCAACAAAATGAAAGCAGTGTATAGAAATTCTTTATGGAGGAAGGGGGTTTAGTGGAGAAGAGCTGCAAAGGGAATGAGAAGTGGAGGTGTGAAGGTCCAAGAAAAGAGAATCCACATGCTGCGGTTTGCAGATAGTGTAGGATTGTTAGCTGAGACAGAAGAAGAAATAGAAGAATTTCTCGAGGAAATGGATAGATCTCTTTAAAAGGCCCCATACACGGTACGATCGATCTGTCCGATCCGTCGTTTCAGACCGATCGAAACGACGAATCGATAGTGTATGCCAAGATCGTTAACGATTTACTTCATCGAATTGGATATCGAACATCGCAACAAAAACGTATGCAATCGTGAATATCGTAACGATGAATGGACAGTGTATGGCTCATTGCGATCAACGATTCGACAGGGCACGTATGGCGTATTAAATTATTTAATCACGATGGTTCGGTTGTAAGCGACCAATCGTAACGACCAATCGTTTCGTGTGTGAGTGGTCAGCTTTGGGCGATCTCTCATCCCGATATCGCTTCAGATCGATCGTGACGACGGATCGTACCGTGTATGGGGCCTTTAAACGGCAATTCGATGAAGTAAATCGTTAACGATCTTGACATACACTATCGATTCGTCGTTACGATCGGTCTGAAACGACGGATCGGACAGATCGAACGTACCGTGTATGGGGCCTTTAAAGGCTACTTATACTTTTAATATTTTCTTTGGACTGTCGAAAAATATAAAAAAATATAAGTTTTAACGATATTATTTAATCTACGTAAACTTATACATGGAGCAATACATCAAACATAACACTACATTTATTAAAGTAATCGATGGTTAATTAATAAACATTACACATATCGTCTGTGTGACTCACTGGTAGAACGTTGGGGTACATAGCCGGGAGATCGGGTGTTCGAACCTGGGTTGAGGTGCATTTTTCATCTGTGGCAGAGATGGGAATTTCCTTAGATCAGTTTCGAGCATTCTGCCGGCTACTCCGAACTAGGATTTCCTGCAGATTTCCTAATTCGTAAGGTAAATACCGGAGTAGTATAGAATAACTTTAAGACTTTCTGCAGGGGCACCTCTAAAAAGCATTATGCGGGTCACTCTGTAATTTGGGTGAAAGCCTGTTGTGGACCTAGAACAAGAGAGGGACAATAAATAAAATAAATAAATAAATAAATAAATATTCATTATCACACGTCGATTCCGTAAATAGAAATGCGTAAAAGGCGCATCTATGGTGCTTTCGTTACTTTTTCCGAACACCCAAATTAGTTATTTACATATAAGTTAGGAAAATGACATATTACTGCCGAGGAAATATTGAAGTACGAGGCCTCTT
The DNA here is from genome assembly GCF_008802855.1 of Photinus pyralis. NCBI lineage: Eukaryota > Metazoa > Arthropoda > Insecta > Coleoptera > Lampyridae > Photinus > Photinus pyralis. The sequence goes on from NW_022170403.1 coordinate 1,697,743, forward strand.
CGAGGCCGAGTATTTTAATTTCCGAGTCAAGTAATGCCATTTTACTGACGAGTTTTGTATTAAATTTTACCCGAAATCGTATATTAGGTACTCTAAAATTTCAATTTTGATGTAGAACTTTTGATTAATGTCAATTTGTCAGCGATGACAATAGTGATTATAGACATTTAGCAATGTCAAAAATGCGGCCGGTAAAGTGACGGTGCGACCTGTAAAGTGACAGGTGCGGGTAGTAATGAAACGTAGTGTGCTCTGCCTCTGTCATGGAAACTCAAATTTCCTGACAGAAAGTAGGCATGAAAATGAAGGTTTCAGGGCGATTTTGGGTAAAAGTAATTACAAAACATTTTAATGGCTTTTTTACACCATATATATAGCCAATTGTCAGTGGGGCCTTAATCCTGTTGTTAGATAACATTTGTCATTACTTGATTGAATTATTCAATGATGATGAAAGAAGGCAATGACACGGTGCAGTAGTAAATACCATAATTTATATACCGTTATGAATGGCTCATTGGATGTCACGCTTGACCGTTCAATCACAGTATACACAAACCCAAATGGCAAATAAATGGTCCCTCGTTAATGATTGCCAGTGTCTCAGAAATATTAGAATTCTCTCGTCGAATGTCCACTCACTGCATATCTGTAAATAGGTTTTCTCATCTCGCTTACATCACCGAATTCGAAAGAGATGAAGATTGATGGAAAAGCTTGCGACCGACGAATGTTGCAAGTAGATGAGGCGTGTGAATGTGTGGCGAAACTAATCTGATTAACACGGCCAGAATTTCGAGGAGGGTTGATGTGCGCGTGCCGATTTGCTTATTAAACAGTAATTTGCTTTAACTGCCTTTCTTTATTAGTGTACGGCACACGATTTCCTAAAATGTTTATTTTTAACGAAATCGTGCGTAGAATTAGAGGTAAAATGCAAAAGCAACAATAATTTCCAAACGTAAGAGATTCTTTTTTGGGAAATCACTATACAAAAGAATATTTACACGTATTCGGAATATGTAGGTATCCAAGAACCGCACTTCATTAAAAATAAATTCCGGTGAAGAGCGTACGGCAGTTAACGGAGCCCCGGATCTGCGAGGATTTCCCGGATCTAGCGGAGCAATACCGGAGTCGTGCGCTTAGCTCAGCACCTCAAACTAATATACTCTCGGTCTTTCATACAAATCGAGTTAATTTGCTCGTTGCTTTTCAATTGGATGCATCTTAACGAGATTAGCGGAACGTTCTTTAAATTTAATGAAAAGTATTTGGGAATGATTAGTTTTTATTCAACACCTTCCTTGTCACATCGCATCGTAAATTGTGGCCATGAAAAAAAGCATCTACTTCATAAGATCTAATGTCTGGAGTTCCTTGTGTTGAATGAATCCTTGACAACACATAAGTTTTGTTGCAGTTCCCCTTCAACAAATCTTTGATTCTAAACTACTTAAAAATAATGTTATAAGCAACCTGTCTATAAAAGGAAATGTGGCATTTTCCTTACTGCGTGTGTCATGCAAATTCCATTCTTAGTTTACTAGCACACAAAAATACCAGTAGATAGTTATGCTAATTTCATTCTAACATTGTTCACTGCAGTTATCCAAAATGCATTATGGAAATAAGTAGTCAGATGCTATTCGAAAACCCCTCGCCTGACCTAGTAAATTGGGCGAAGATGGAGCTTAGACGGTGATAATAAAGTCTCTATGTTGAGTTGGGGAAAACTGAATAATACGGAGGAACTGAAGAAACTGGTGGATGAGAGAAGTCTGAAAAGTCCAACGGATTTGAAGAAACTGTAAAATAGAAAGAATGGCTAGAGCATGTGGGTAGTATAAGAATATCTAACCCGGACCAGTTCAAGGTCGCTTGCCACCTAGTAATGACCTTGGAAAGTAGGTCAAAGTTCAAAGGTTACTCTTCCCATGGTGTCAAGTTTGGGAAATAGGTAAAGATAAAGCTTAAGGTCGCCATCTCCTAATGGAGGTCTTATGGTAAAGCTCCTATTGAGGGGTTTTGAAAAGTAGGGAAGTAAATGAAAATCACTTCACATTTCCTCTAATTTAAAATATAGTTTTACAAAGTTGAAAGACACATTATTCAGAGTGCCTGCGTACTGTATAACCAGTTGGTCAGTCGGCGTCTTGCATTTATTATAAATGGATACCTCCAAATTAAATCATGATTCATTGTGCAAACCGTTAAAAAATCTTAAGGAATCTCAAAAAGTGCACGTTTTTAGAGATTATTGTTGCTTACCAGTAGGGCGCCGCCAAACGGATAACGGATACTGTTGATTTGAAGTGCACATTACCTAACGCGTTGTTAATTATTTTATGTCTTACTAACCTATCATAGCACATTTTATATCTGTGATACGCGGGCATAAAGTACCACTTTATGCCCTAGGGCCTAGGGCATTAAGTATCACCATAGTAACCCATTTATAGTTAATGACAAAGCAAACAAATATTTGCAGGTCATTGAAAATTAGAAACGTCAATTATTAATTGTTAATACCTAGTATTGTTTATGTAACTTCTTGCTCATTCACGATGAATTGAATAATTTAAAATTACGTTTGACGTTTGGATGGTTTCAATCACATTAGCAAATTCGAACCACGCATACTTGATCAAACATAATGAATTATTTTGTAAACGAATTTTGACGAAGAAAACTATTTGTAAAACATAAAATTGTGTATGTATCACGGGCATAAACTGATGTTTATACTCTCGGGCGACTAACAAGCTCTCGGGCCATAGGCCCTCGAGCTTTTTAACTCGTCGCCCTCGAGAATATAAACATCACTCTTATGCCCTTAATACATAAATAACTATTAGAGCTCGCATGGAGGAATTAAAAAAATTATTAAACACTAGTAGGAGGCGTTAGGCGAGTGGTAAGAACATTACGACAAAAAGATGCGGGGTTCGATCCCTGTGCCCGCCAACAAAGTATGTTTGGCATTTTTCCTCCTTGAGTTTGACTCAGCCTTGTATAAAATGAGTAACTAGGAGTAGATGACCTATGTTCGTTCTGGCGCAGGAAGTGACGTCACACCAATCAGAGACGAGCACGTGACGTCACAGCCAATCAGAGACGAGCACGCCCCCCTATGCCCCTCCCCTTGGCCAATGGGATACGGTAGGCGGAGCCTTTAGGGGCCGCCCCCTGTGACATCACAGCCAATGAGCGGCGTGGTCGGCCATTTTGTTGGGCGCCATTTTATTAGTCACTAGATCCGCCATCTTGGATCGGTCGCCATTTTATTAGTCTCTAATTTCGCCATCTTGTTGGGCGCCATTTTATTAGTCACTAGATCCGCCATCTTGGATCGGTCGCCATTTTATTAGTCTCTAATTCCGCCATCTTGTTGGGCGCCATTTTATTAGTCACTAGATCCGCCATCTTGGATCGGTCGCCATTTTATTAGTCACGGGATCCGCCATCTTGGATCGGTCACCATTTTATTAGTCTCTAATCCCGCCATTTTGTTGGACGCCATTTTGGACCATCTATCTGTCCACCTCTCACGCTCCATCCGCCATCTTTGATGTTATTTTGGACCCGCGTCATCGGTCATGGTTGCTATAGAACAAACATTTTTTTTGTATGCGTTGGGAATCGAACCCACGATACCTGAAATAGAAAGCTAGCGCGTAACCAAATGAGCTACGCTGACTTTGAGATATTCTATAGTTAGAGGTTGAAGTCAATGAAAAAACAGGCGCCGTTTTACGGTAAATATATTTGCTTGCTTTGCATGGACTTTGGTATTGTCAGCATATATTTGTAATAAAAGTCGAGCGCAGGTGACATAAAATACATTTGCTTGCTTTGCAAAACGCGACAGGAAATTGACTTCCTGTACCTATTGTCAGCATACATTCGTAACACCGTAATTTGATACTACAAAGAATGGGTTCATTGTCCTCGGACGACCTTGATAATGAAATTATACCCCACATAAAAATGAGGCCATCGACTTTGGCTGACTTTGAGAATGTAATTAGAGACTGCATAAAACGAGGCCATTGTTTGTAATAAAAATTGAGCCGAGTTGACATAAAATAAATTTGCTTGCTTTGCGAAAAGAGACAGGATATACGTTTCCGGCTTTGTCAGCATAAATTTGTATTAAAAATCGAGTGCAGTTGACATATAGCACAGTCAGTGTTTCGTAACGATTTAGTCTCGACTATTTTTAGTGTAACTGGTAAGTTTAATTTTATCTTAAATTTCGATGATTCACAAAGTACCGATTGCATTATTAATTTCTACACTTTTTCATTTGTTATAGACATTTACTACTTACAATAATAATGGAAGAATTTGATTTCGCTTCCCTGCACTCTTCGACCTATTGTACGCCATTCAAAAATGTAAAGGAACTGAAAATTGGTGAAAAATACCGAATTGTTGATATCGGCGTGATTGGTACCAAGTTTGGAGATCGAATTGTGGTTGAAACCGAAACCTTCAAGTGAATACTGCCCCAACGTTACCATACATACTTCAAAGCAGAAAATCGAATAGACTCCTTCAACATGGCTTTAGAAAATAAAGTTATATTTATAACAAGTATCGGACCTGCAGGTGTAACGACAAATGTACAAATTGTAATTAGATAACAATTACCTACCCGTAAGGCATGTAATCAAATTGAAATATGAATAAATGCGTTACAGTTTCCTGTCTATCATCCTTATGATTACCCGCCTGTAATAGAATTATAATACAGGGTCCGGCAAAATGATCTCCCACATTTTGCACCGCCACTGTGCCAGAATCACTGAAGAGAGGGGGAGCTTAGTGTAGTCGGTTGGTAGCTCGGGCACACATGTGTGTCTCCAGTTATAACCAGGTGAAGTTCTCCTTACCTAGTTTATCCCGTATAACGCTGTACAAACGCAGAGTACATTCTTATATTATAAACTAGTGATGTGTATACAGGGTGTCTCAAATTTGAAGGTGACAATTGCAACCGAAAACCGTAAAGCTGCGTGGGTATACATTATCAGAATCGAACGTGTAACGTAACAAATTACTGTAGTGGTGACGGTACATCGAACACGAAGCGAGCAGATTCGAAATGTGCTCACCTGCTCCACCAAAGAGATTCGCTCGCACAGTTGGGACGTTTTTAGTACCTATGCATATTCGTTGTCCGTAGCGTGCCCGAATCGGTCAGACCACAAAACGAATACCCAATGATGCTTTCGAGCTCTTTCTGTCAAAAGTGATCGAACCATGAACGAGCATTATTACACGTTCGGTTCGGATAATGTACACGCAGCTTAAGAGACACGAAGTCGGTTAAGTGGCGGAAAACTGACGTGAATTCCGAATTCTTTTGGAGATAAGCGATAAAAAAACAAATTTCGCTAATTTCTTTCTTCTTGTGACTTTATTTGCGCAATTTTTGAAAACAAAAGACATTTGTCCCCTACACGCTGATATTATTAAATTTTAAGTCCGACACATCTCGTTTTTGTTGGGGGCCATCATCAACTTTGTTTTTTTTTGTAAATATGAACCTGCTTTTTTTATTTTATGTTTTGAAACAGCTCGTCAGTCTGAATAAATACAAATACAGACTTGCTTAAAATTAAATTAAAAATAAAGCAAAGTTTACACAAAAATAGAAGGTGGCCTATAAAAGCATCTGTGTGGGGTAGTAACAAGTCTCTGATGTGGGGCTGTTGCTGGACATCAAGTTGAGTGGAAAAATATTTGTATTAACCCTACAGTTGTTGCTAGCGGACTCTCGCTCCGCACCATTGATTGTTTTGCAATTGCGCGACTATTTAGTTCCCTACGCTGTCATGCTCTTAATAGTTAATTGTTACCTTTTGACAATACCCTTACAAAGAATCAGTGTTAACAGTCCACTCGATAAGTGTTGAATGTATCTAAAGCGCCTCTTGGTAAACTGTATTTATTTATTCATCTAAGGTTACGAAACTTGTACGTTGAACAGGATAAGTATGTAATATCAGACGTGTCCGGAGCTTGAAGTTGAACGTAAACAGGACTTAAATTGATCCTTAAAGTTGAAGTTAAACTGGAACTAAAACCCTAAAAGAAATAAAAGGTAACCCCTCTTCTTTGATGACATAAAATTTACATACTTCTTAAATAAGATGGCTAATCGTAGATGAAGCAAGAATTGTCGATACAAATTGCAGTACAATAAATTACAGCCGAAACCTAATGAAGGTACAGTCATAGATCAACGAAATGCAAATGGCGGTTCTTACGATAAGAAAGAAAGAACGCAAATTTATATCTTCACCCATTGACAGGTGAATCCCAAGCATGCTATATAATATAAGCATCCCTGGGTGAATCCCATCTAAACTAATTACTTCGGAATCCTCAAATCATGAATCAAATCACCAGAGATCAATCCATTATCTTTACGGAAGATGGCAATTAAAATTCCATGCGTTCTACCTTACGCTTTCAGTTTTATTAAGCGACGCGTACCTCAATAAGGCATCGACAACCACTGCGCGGTAAAATTGCGTTGTTAAACAAAATCTCTTCAAAATTTACGGCGATCTTTCAATAAACCGTAAACAATAATAATAACGTGCTTTATTTATTACAACTAATTAACAATAATTCTCTAATATTACCAAGGATGAGTTATGGCCATATACTGAATTATCTAGAATACACTCGTCATTACGAGAGATGGTAGTCTTAAATTCCCACATAAGGTCAACTTTCGCCCATCTGTTTACCGAGTGAAATACATTTTTTAACAATCTTAATATGTAAACAAACACATTGAAAGTAGGTTGCTTAAAAAAATTAAGTCAAGACTAAGACACTAATTAAAGTTAATGAAATTAATATTTCGATGCCGATTACTTTCAAAATATAAACTACTGAAAGTTGATGACAGGCCAAAAAAACAAGCCGCCGAACTTAAAATCTAATTATGGCAGTTCTTAGGGCAAAAAGTTGCAATGAAAAAGTGGAATTTGAACACAAACATCGCTTCAAAAAATACAAAAAAAATTAGCGAACTTTTTTTTCGGTTATCTACAAAAGTATTCGGGATTCATTCACTTTCTAAGCAGCGTTGAATTCGGCCTACAAAATACCCGAAAATTTCGATGAAACGAAAGGATCCGAAGAACCTGGAAGCATGATTAGATAGATCCAAATAGAGAATCTGAAGAACCCAAAGCAGTCGACGTAATGGAAGGGTTTAAAAAATCTAAAAAAATAAGGGATTTAAGAGTCTTCTTTACTTAAGCGCAACTTTTTTACATTATAGTGTATAAATGATTATAGTTGCGAGAGACAAGGTGATATTTTTGCTTTGTCAACTCCTGTTTTGGTCCTTAGTTAGTTACCGCCGATACTGTGTAGTGGCGCCACTGGCTACACTCAAATTGCTGATTTACCGCCCGCCATGATACAGACTTTATTTACAAAAAATATGATTTCATTTTTTGGGGTAATGTTTAGAAGTAACTTATCTAGAAAACTGTCGGTTTACTTTTTCGATAAATCGTCTTGATCACGAGTAAAAAAATAAAACAGATTAGCGCAATAATCGGTGCAAAACATCTAATTTTTAAAAAATCGGTATTCAGTTGCTATAAACTTTTTTAAAAAAATAGTCCGAACATTATGTAGGTAAAGGCGTAAATTTATAAAATAGTTCTTAAAAAAGATGTTTTTCTGAAAAACAACTATAGTTTTTATGGCGGGCGCTCTTATGGAAATTTACATTGGGTGCAGTGGGTACAGAAGACTCTTAAAGATTTTTAAGTCAGAAGGATCGTAAAAATCGACGGAAATTGAAGAAACGAAAGAATCCAAAGAGCTTTTCGAACCTGAATTCAACGAATATAAAGCATCTGAAGCATTGAAAAAAACGAAAAATGCAAAGAATCTGTAACAGAGATAAAAAAGTATCAATAAAACTTGCAGAAATCGTTTTATTTATTTCCGGTTTATTAAAACGTAAATACAGTTTATTTGGTGTTTTTTTTTGTTTCAGTTTTTGTTATTTCAACGCCTACAAGAGTATCAATGTTCTCACACAACAATCTGATGTACGAAAAAAACAGAAAAATTATGGATAATTCTCACACTGTTTCTTAACAAACCACCCTCTCTTTAACTTAAAAAAATCAAATATAATAAAAGTAAGAACGCAATGGTATGGAAACTGCGATATTGAAAACTGTGAGTAATGTCTGAATACGCGCGCAAAAATTTGTCCCTACTTTTAACAACATAAAATAAAACAAGTAAAAAGATTGTCCCTGTAAGACGAATAACTTTAGCCCATTTTCCATGCACAGGATCAGTACTTCTCGAAAGGCTATGTGGACACAATCAAGACACAAGCATCTTTATGACTAAAGCGTTGTTAATATCTCACAGAAATATCTTCATAAATAGGAAAGTGGACGCTGCGCATGTACGTATTTGAGTTTAAACATGGGCGCTACGTTTACTTTTGTTAGGAGCAAAATGCAGCATTAATCAATAAGAATATAGAGAATGGTTTTCGTGCGGATCCTTGAAACTAGTTGACGTTGGTTACTGCATAACAGAACACATTCTTTACCTCTGTCAACTCTCCCATATTACCTCAAAAGAACATTGATGGAGTAGGTAGTTGGGCAAAGCTTATTTTATTAAAGATTATATATTAAGATTTTATTAAAGAGATCATTTTGTGTGGCAGCTTCTCCTCCCCTCTCTCCTCAACTCGGACTCAATATTATTTCGGCTATCGGTTTTCTATCATCAATTCATCATTCTATCATGCATTTTGTCTTTACGTACTTAATGATTACACCTTGTGTACCTAATCGTGTCAATTCCAGAACAGTCATACAAATTTCCAACATAAGAAAATTGAAATAGCATCGATTTTTGGGTTGGCATTAGTTGGGCGTACTTTCCAAAGACGTGGCAAACTATCAAAACGTCTAACGCGTAAAATTCATCAATTTTATACACATTTTGTTTTAATTACTTACGTACCACGCTATACAAATTTGGACTTTGATGCATTTCCATAGAGGAAATTGTGTAGTCTTTAAAATGATGTTATGTCATTATCCCTCCCTCGTTAACTGAAGCTGGTTAGATATTTTATTTGTGAACAAGTAACATAATATCTAAGTACAATATGTATGTGCATTGTGCAGGGGACGGCATTTCTAGAGAAGTTGGTACATTCTCCTATGTGCACTTGTTCCACACTTGAAATTTGAAATACTTCCGCTTTTACGTTAGAGATCTCATAAAATCATAAGATCTGCAAGTATAACATCTAAATTCATATTCCATTACTTATTATCATTATACTTTTTTGAGAGTGGGGTATTGATTCCTCTCATGTCATACTTTTAAGTTTAGTCTGGCTGGTTTCCTTCCATAGACATGGAAAATACTTACAAAACGCGGATCGCATCAAACATCTACAAATAGAAAATGATCTAAAATGAAATATGCACAACGACAACCTGCACGCTTATCATTTCTCCTGCGCGTTTTCTACGAAGTGTCATTCCCTTCAAGAAATAAATGCCGAAAAGAAACTCTTTGTTTTTAAGATATATGAATCCAAGCTCGGTAAATTGGTCTTTATAAAACGAGCTACCATTTTCGCCGTCATCTTCTATTACGCTTGTCTTCCATCTGCAGCATTCCCTCTGCCTCTCCTGTTAAACGTAGGGGGTTCATTCAGACTCCCCCGACCCGTGGCCAACGACCCATCTAATTGCGGCAGCAGAATGAAGATCGACGAGCGGTGCGATTGGCCGCGACGGCCCGAAGTTATATTAGGGGAAGTGTTTGAACGGATCGCGAGTTTTCATCTCATGTTTTCCAATGCTTACTAAAATAAATAATAGAAAATAGGGAACTCGTTGAAGGACTTGAATAAATAGAATTAAAGTTATTTGCGATAATTGAATTTGTATCTTCGCGACAACGATTAATGCTATAACATGAGAGTAATAAAATTAATTAGAAGCACCCTGTAGTTGGCATATTAAATAGTTTTTTATACAGCTTGTGCCAAAGAATAATTTGTCGGTTTTAATGTGGTGTAAGATGCTCAAAGAAAAATCTCGTTCTGGTGTATACAGATACACTACATTTTATAGAATTAGCGTACCTACCTACAAAAGTTAATATAACAGTGGTTTCCCAAGTTCACTGAGCTCTGACCCATCTAACAAAAATTTCAAATCTTGATGGGATTTATTTAAATTTTTTGGAATTATCAATGTCTGAAAGAAATATCAAAATAATGTATCACTTCCCATATTTCTTTTAATTCATGTATTATACAGTGACGAACCACTGGTGGGTCGGTGGGCCGCGATCTATGGTTAGGGAAATACTGCTATAGAGTATTTTAAAGTAAACTTATAATTAAGTGGTTTTATTTATTACAACTAATTAAAAATAAATTTATAACAGTCTTGAAATGGATTAATTTATAGCAGTACTTATTATTTATTTTTTTTATCAATGACGATGTGGTCTGATTCTATTGCATTTTGGAATTACCTTACTATTTATTTTAAAAAAAAATCGCAATTCAAGCCTTTCAAAATTGTGTTCCAATCCCTGTCCCAATCCCATCTATTACATTATTTTTGCTAAATTCGATGCTTATATAAACGGTCATTTTTTCATTTTTTATACGTAGTAAATTCCTAGGACCTCCTCCGGTTTAAAACCTAGATACACTCCTGAATACTACACACATTTTTAGCGCATTTTTGCAAAAAATTTTTTTTGTAAAAAGTAGCTTTTAATCTCACTTTGGCTGGCTGGCTGGCTGGCTGGCTGGCAGCAAATGTGGGGGCGTAGAAGAACTCTTGTAGAAAGGCAACGGGTGTACGTGTATCTACAGGGCCGTGAAATTTGTCAACCTTAGGGACATGGCTACATGATGTGGGGTTGGCGACATCTGGGCGTCATCCTCGAGCGTAGTATACTAACGTGAAGGTTTTTCAGTTTTTTCCTATCTTCTACTACAGTTTTGGTCCGATTCTTTTGAAATTGGTGTCGTCGGAAAGATGTTGTAAACGCGCACAACTCCTGCGTGGCGGAATTTTGTTTTTTGTCATAGGGGCGAAATTAACGACCTTTTGCGAGGCGGCGCGCGCGTCTTCGAGAAGTAGTCAGGCGCCTTTTACCTTCCGTTGCGAACTCACGCGGTTTAACGTTTCGTGAATCTCGAATCGCTGTCTCTCTTTCTCGTGTCGCCAATAGAAGTGAATTGCGAGTGAACGGGACGTCGGAAGTGGGTACCGTCAAAGGGAATGTGGTAGCCCGCGACACGATCTCACTGATGGTGGAGTCAAATCTTCAAACGCGAATTGCGGGTGAACGGGACGTCGGAAGGGGGTACCGTCAAAGGAAATGTGGTAGCCCCCGACACGATCTTCCTGATGGTGGAGTCAAATCTTCAAACGCGAATTGCGGGTGAACGGGACGTCGGAAGGAGGTACCGTCAAAGGGAATGTGGTAGCCCCCGACACGATCTTCCTGATGGTGGAGTCAAATCTTCAAACGCGAATGCGGGTGAACGGGACGTCGGAAGTGGGTACCGTAAAAGGGAATGTGGTAGCCCGCGACACGATCTCACTGATGGTGGAGTCAAATCTTCAATCGCGAATTGCGGTGAACGGGACGTCGGAAGGGGGTACCGTCAACGGGAATGTGGTAGCCCCCGACACGATCTTCCTGATGGTGGAGTCAAATCTTCAAACGCGAATTGCGGGTGAACGGGACGTCGGAAGTGGGTACCGTAAAAGGGAATGTGGTAGCCCGCGACACGATCTCCTGATGGTGGAGTCAAATCTTCAAACGCGAATTGCGGGTGAACGGGACGTCGGAAGGGGGTACCGTCAAAGGGAATGTGGTAGCCCCCGACACGATCTTCCTGATGGTGGAGTCAAATCTTCAAACGCGAATTGCGGGTGAACGGGACGTCGGAAGTGGGTACCGTAAAAGGGAATGTGGTAGCCCGCGACACGATCTCACTGATGGTGGAGTCAAATCTTCAATCGCGAATTGCGGGTGAACGGGACGTCGGAAGGGGGTACCGTCAAAGGAAATGTGGTAGCCCCCGACACGATCTTCCTGATGGTGGAGTCAAATCTTCAAACGCGAATTGCGGGTGAACGGGACGTCGGAAGGGGGTACCGTCAAAGGAATGTGGTAGCCCCCGACACGATCTTCCTGATGGTGGAGTCAAATCTTCAAACGCGAATTGCGGGTGAACGGGACGTCGGAAGTGGGTACCGTCAAAGGGAATGTGGTAGCCCGCGACACGATCTCACTGATGGTGGAGTCAAATCTTCAAACGCGAATTGCTGGTGAACGGGACGTCGGAAGGAGGTACCGTCAAAGGGAATGTGGTAGCCCCCGACACGATCTTCCTGATGGTGGAGTCAAATCTTCAAACGCGAATTGCGGGTGAACGGGACGTCGGAAGTGGGTACCGTAAAAGGGAATGTGGTAGCCCGCGACACGATCTCACTGATGGTGGTGTCAAATCTTCAATCGCGAATTGCGGGTGAACGGGACGTCGGAAGGGGGTACCGTCAAAGGAAATGTGGTAGCCCCCGACACGATCTTCCTGATGGTGGAGTCAAATCTTCAAACGCGAATTGCGGGTGAACCGAACGTCGGAAGTGGGTACCGTCAAAGGGAATGTGGTAGCCCCCGACACGATCTTCCTGATGGTGGAGTCAAATCTTTAAAAGCGAATTGCGGGTGCACGAGGAAAGTGGGAAGCGGTTAGTGAATGTAGTAGCCTTCGACAAGATCTGTTATTGATGGTTGAATCGAAAGTGGCTAATAGAATACTGATCTGCCACACAAAAATGCGCTGAAGTCCCTTCGATCTCAAACGAGGACTTTGATAATTTTTTCTTATGATAAAACGTAAGGGAAATTTAGTGAAACGCGCTTGCGGATAAATTTATTGTTGCTGGAATTTGATTGGTTTACGTTATTTATAAACATAAGGTATAATAGTGTCTTTATACGGTATAATTCTTAAGCTTTTTTACGTTATAAGATATAACGTCAAGTTTTGTAACGTAAAATGTACATCCGCAAACTCGCTAGTGTCTCGTGCTCGGTAAATTCTTGTTATGAGCAGATATGAAAAGCAAGGAGATTTAACTGATTATTAGTCTATAACCAAATAATTTCACTATCGCTGTAGTAGTAATATGGCGACAAATTTTTGGTTGAACTGACATTTTTTTCTTTGTGCCACATATAAGTTACTTTCACATTTTGAGTGAAAACGAATTAGATCATCACATTCACGTAATCTCACTTGATGGCTATACGAATACGATAGCTTATTGTTAGTAATATAATAGTCCTGTTACTGGATATACTTGTGTACAAAATTGCATGTACGGAGAATCACTTGCATCTGTCTGCTTCCTTATGGTTCAAAGTTCTTGAAAAATTCGGGTGACAGTCTATTAGTATCAGTGCACTACTGATGACGTTATTCTATGCATACATAGTTACATAAAACCAACTTTATTGCGGTAATGATTGATCCTAGCGTGTTTTCACCTATTACTAAAAATATGTATCAGTAAAAAATGAATAAATTTAGTTACCAGTAAAGATCTCGTACCCTTAGCGGTTACGAAGATATAACGAAAAATAGGTGGTTCACTACAACAAAATTTCTAGCGCGTGGATGTAGATCTACTAAATTTCGACAGCTTTTCAAACTACCTTTAAGCTTTCAGTATATTTTTTCATTAAATACCTACATTTTGTTTCCCAACATAAAATATAGGAAGATTAAATTTTTCTTTTTTTAAATTTGTTAAAGTTAAAATGATATTTCCTTTAATCTTTAGCTCAATTACATTATCATAAAAGCAATGGGCGTCTAGAAGCGATAATGAATGAAGTATCACGTTACTAACTTCTGCTACAAACGGTACACCCACAAAAAACAATAGAGAAACTCTCCATAAAACCATTGAATAAAAAAACGTGAAAATGACTTAAAGATGTCACAGGTATCGTAAGTACGTCAATCAACCGTATTAATTTTCAATTTTTTGCATAATAAAGACGGAAAATTGGAAAAATAAAACCCCCATCTTTTTCAATAATGTGTGATGCCATGGAATTTTATAATACAAAAACTACGTCAATATCCGTCATGCCATGAAATTGTCTGCTATAAAACAAATCAAATTCTATCAAAAAGTATTATATTTAGAACAGCGAATTCAACATAAAGAAAGACCAAATTACTAAAAACGGTTTCCTAATATAACAATTTACCTCGCAATTTACAATAAATGTTCGAATAAGTCACCATTAACTGCAATACAGTAACCAAGTCGATCATAAAAGCCATTTCGAACTGCCGCTAATTGATAACTGGATATCTTTTTGTTTTAGAAAATTCCATGGCATCGCAGATTATTGAAAAAGATACGGGTTTTATTTTTCCAATTTTCTGTCTTTAATATATAAAAAAAATTGAAAACTAATGCGGTGGATTGACGTAAAGAATTGTTTCCACAAAAAACCTTAATACATTTTTGCTCTAAAGTAATTTGGGGAGCCAATAATCGCATGTTATGAATTTTACATTGAAATCCCTATGATGCGATACGCAAGTCACCACCCTGTATGTAACAGCGGTAGGAGCCAAGGAATACGCGAAAAGTTTAGAATCTGTGAAGATTATTAAAGACGACGTCTTCATCCACACTTCAGACCTAATTGATACCTACAGTGTATTTGCTAGTGCCGGTTTAAGAACATTTTCTCCCCTAGGCACAGCCCTTTAAGCGCCCACCCGACACTCTTAAAAAAATCCTTTATTAAAAAATTAGTCTTGGCAATGGAATAGTATTATTTGCGTTTTAAGATAACAAAAAATAATAATTTTCTAAAACTGAATCAAAAAAGGTATTTTTAAATAATAAAAAGTTAAAAGGTCATAGTTCTCTAAAACATTTTTTTTCTAGCCTTTTGTGAAGCAAATTTATCCAAAATTTCCTCAACATTTATGCGGTCTAATATATCACTATTTAATTCATGTGTAGAAGTGCAAATTCATTCAGTCTCATTCTGCCGAGAGAATTTCTTAAAAAGTTCATAGTAGCACTGCGATTACGTATATCAATTTGATACAAAAATTGCAGCTTCTCAGTTTTCATATCCTGTTATACCGGGTGGTGCCTAGCGCGACGCAGCATAGGGATTTCAATGGTAATTTCTTTATAGTCAATTACTAGCTCCCCTAATCATTTTAGAGCAAAAGTCTAAATAAGTTTTTTTTAGAGAAAAAAATACTGAATCTGTTCATGCTATTACTCATAATTTTCCGTTTTTCAAAACCGTAGAAATCGACAAAATAAAAAGGTCCATTTTACAAAAAATCAAATATGCCTTGGAATTACCTAAAAAACAGCGATCACGTTTCATTATTTGCCTTTGACGTATATTAAATTTATGTATACTTGTTTATAAATTAGTTAAAGAACTGCAAGTGCAATAACGTTCAAAATGTCCGTCAAAACCATCAGGAAAACGACAATACATTCAACGTTTTGGCTGCAGTAGCGGAAAATCCGAATATAAGTTTAGGAACAAATCTTCTTCAAATCAAATCAATTTTTTTTCTTCGATTATGTAGGTACTCTGATTCCGGAAAATGATAAACAAATAGTAGGTACCTGATGCAAATGCAGCATACATTCTCTAAAAAAACATTACCCTAAGATGCCTTTTATTGCCGCGGTTAGTTGAAACAGAATTAAATATGAAAATCGTTCGACGTCAAGCAACGATAACTTAGATGCGATGCGCTTGTAGTTTGTTATAAAGATTCCAAAGCATCACTGATTTATAAAAATGTAATTTTTTATTTTATCGATTTCTACGGTTTTGAAAAATGGAAAATTATAACTAAAAGTACGAACAGATGCAGTATTTTTTTCTCTAAAAAAAACTTATTTAGACTTTTGCTCTAAAATAATTAGGGGAGCTAGTAATTGACTATAAAGAAATTATCATTGAAATCCCTATGCTGCGTTGCGCTAGGCACCACCCTGTATAGTAGGTAAATGTACACATTTCAAAATGAATGTGTAATTACTGTTAATCTTTGTCGTAAAAAATGATACAACACTAAGGAATTAAATTTAAAAAGTCGTAAGCACATCTTTATGGGAATTTCCATTCAGTGTGCGTACTGCTCATGGCGTACGATACTTGGTGGTACACTGGCGGCTGGCGCCCCTAAATGGTAGGCGCCCCTAGGCACGTGCCTACCGTGCCTAACCGGTAAACCGGCACTGGTATTTCCTGCCAATATCTATTGTCATAACTCTTGAATAAGTAAGTAGTTTTTTTTTTTTGAGTTGGATCCATCGTTCCTCGAAATGGGGGTTGAAATATATTATGTTATCAAAAATCTCTAAACCTTCCCCATATAGTTTTATTCGTTGAAGTTTTTTTAAAAATAACAGCGACTATAGTTTCGGCGTACTGCCATCATCAGGCGACTAGAAGTGTATCACAATATAGCAAATTTGAAAACATTAAGAGCTAGTACTTACTGTGAAAGTTAACAGGAAAACGGTAAATTACAAACGTTGAAGACGAAAAAGACGAACATGTTGTTTTTTTAATTATTAACTGGCCGAAGCCAAGTGAAAAAACCTGAAGGGTGGTTAAAACGGAAAGGTTGTCCTAAGTTTCAAGACGAATTATTATCAAGCCTTGTTAAGACAACCAACCGGAGGGTTGAATTTTTACATTAAAGGTTGAAAGTTGGATTAACCTAAAAATGAACAAAGTTTTAGATTTAAAAATAACTTATCTAAAAGGTACTTACACATTTCAAAAGAACGGGGGAAAAAATAAACTTATAAAAGTATTGAAACTATTAAGATGACTACATATTTAAATTATTTAAGTAAAGTTTAAATTCGAGATCATGCAGACGGCATGTCTCGAAATGATTGACAAATCGGTATAAGAGGAAACTGACATATCGATAAATTTATAAATTTTGAAAAGATGTATAGGGTGAATTGAAATTATTGTAAAAACAGAAGATTGTTATTAAAGCCGAGAACTTCGTTAAGAGAGAGGTGCGGGTTCTTTTTAACTTGGTGGTGAATTTCTTTCAATTCCAGAAAGTTCAATCTTATACCTTTATTACATATATGCAGAATTTCGAAATCGGTGTTCGGATTGAAGGAGTGACCCGTTTCCAGGATGTGTGAAGCGAAAGAGGATTTTATTGAGGAGGAATTATTGTTTTTAATACATTGAAAATGTTCTTGAAACCTAGTAGAAAATTTTCTCCCTGTTTGGCCAATGTAGGAAGATTCACAGGTGGGGCAATTAAGTTTGTAAATGCCGGATTTGTCTATTAGAGGGATTTGGTCTTTTGTGTGTGAAAGAACTGACTTTAGATTGCTGTTGGCTGTAAAGATTATGCGGATGTTATACTTTCGAAAGGTGTTTTGAAAACTATGAGAAAATTCTCCGATATAAGGCAATACTTGATATGTGGTTGGAGTATCTTCTTGTAAGAGGGATAAACTGGTGGTACCTATTGTGGATCTCGGATTTATGAAGGAGTTTGAATTGGAGATTTTGAATCAATTTTAACGGGTAATCATTTTGGGAGGCTAGTTGGTAAATAATCTGGAGTTCTGCGTTGAAACAAAAAACAACTCACCGAGAGTACAAGACGCTATACACTCAGGTAAACTTAAATGGCTCAAAAACGAAATCAACCACTGGTACAAAGTCAGAGACAACCTAAATCTACAACTATATATTTCACATCAAGATCTTCATTAGTACCTTAACAATTTAGAATTAGATATAGTCATTAGCACAACCAAAGACGAAGTAGAGAAATTTGGCTCAGAGATTTTTCAAAGTTTAAATAAAAAATTAACCAACTTAAAGAAATTAAAATCTAACTTAAATTACAATCCCCCTGATCCAAGTTTCTTCTTCAATTTTCACAAAAACGTAATAAATCTAAGTACGACCACCTTCGATAAGGATGAAACTGACATCTTAAATCTAGGCCTTAAGCACAATCCATTTAATACGAACAAAAATACTCTTCAAGATTTTAAAATAAACCTAGAATGCATTTTGCACAAAATCAATTCCAACAACCCTCAGGTAGACACTAACTCCATCAGAGCAAGTTGTCTCCACAAATTGAATAAATATAAACCCATCTCGGGGAAATTTAATAAATCAATTCTGAGAACTTTGAAATCCATCAAATCAAAATCAATTGATAACAACCTCATCTTTACCAAAGCGGACAAAGGTAATGCTCTTGTAATCATGAATAAAGAAGATTATGTCCGAAAAGTGGAGAATTTCCTTAAAGGGGATGATTTCAGTAACTCGAAGATAAATTTTAATAACTTTACAGTAAATTTCAGAAAGTTTATTCACTCTTATAAGGACATCATCAAAACTGAATTCAACCTTTATTACACGTCTTTCCTTCTTATGAATCCATCCATCCCCAGATTGTATGCTCTTCCAAAAATCCACAAACCCAACAACCCGATACGACCCATCGTTTCTTTTACCAACACACCAGTACACAAACTATCTACGTGGTTAAACTCGTATTTGACAACCCTTTTACCATGGTCCTCCCAACATTCAATAACGAACTCCATTCAATTTGCTCATGAACTTTCAAAAACTAAGATTTTAGAATCACAACGCCTCATTTCCTTTGGTATAGTAAATTTGTTTCCTAGCGTCCCATACGGAGAGTGCAGATCTATAGTTCAAAATTTACTTTCAGATTCTAATGCCTCAGATCAAACTTCAGAATTTTTAATCAAATGTTTAGATCAGTGTTTGAACCAAAATTTCTTTTTCTTCAATAAAAAACAATATACACAAAAATCCGGTCTCCCTATGGGGAATAACCTTTCACCTTTACTTGCTGAAATATTCTTATCAAATCTAGAAATTAAAAAACTCTTATCCAACCCTACCATCAAGAAACACTTTAAATTTTATAAACGCTATGTAGATGACATCCTTGTGATATTTGAAGGCAATGACTCCGATTTAAACAATTGCTTTAACATCTTAAATACCTTACATAAAAACTTAAAATTTACCCTCGAATTAGAGTCCCACAAAACCCTCAATTTTTTAGATCTCTCAATTGAACATCTAGGCCAAAAACTCGATTTTGGAATTTATAGAAAACCCACCACCACCAGTAATATAATCCACTTCACCTCCTTTCACCCTCTCCAACATAAACTTGCAACGTTCAGATTCTATTTCCACAGACTTTTCAGTTTACCCTTAAACCAAACCAAATACAACGCAGAACTCCAGATTATTTACCAACTAGCCGCTCAAAATGATTACCCGTTAAAATTGATCCAAAATCTCCAATTCAAACTCCTTCATAAATCCGAGATCCGCAATACCACCAGTTTATCCCCCTTACAGGAAGATACTCCAACCACATATCAAGTATTGCTTTATATCGGAGAATTTTCTCATTGTTTTCAAAACACCTTCCAAAAATACAACATCCGCATAATCTTTACAGCCAACAGCAATCTAAAGTCAGTTCTTTCACACACAAAAGACCAAATCCCTCTAATAGACAAATCTGGCATTTACAAACTTAATTGCCCCACCTGTAAATCTTCCTACATTGGCCAAACAGGGACGAAATTTTCTACTAGGTTTCAAGCACACTTTCAATGCATTAAAAACAATAATTCCTCTTCAATAAAATCCTCTTTCGCTTCACACATCCTAGAAACGGGTCACTCCTTCAATCCGAACACCGATTTCGAAATTCTGCATATATGTAATAAAGGTATAAGATTGAACTTTCTGGAATTGAAAGAAATTCACCACCAAGTTAAAAAGAACCCGCACCTCTCTCTTAACGAAGTTCTCGGCTTTAATAACAATCTTCTGTTTTTACAATAATTTCAATTCACCCTATACATCTTTTCAAAATTTATAAATTTATCGATATGTCAGTTTCCTCTTATACCGAATTGTCAATCATTTCGAGACATGCCGTCTGCATGATCTCGAATTTAAACTTTACTTAAATAATTTAAATATGTAGTCATCTTAATAGTTTCAATACTTTTATAAGTTTATTTTTTTCCCCCCGTTCTTTTGAAATGTGTAAGTACCTTTTAGATAAGTTATTTTTTAAATCTAAAACTTTGTTCATTTTTAGGTTAACCCAACTTTCAACCTTTAATGTAAAAATTCAACCCTCCGGTTGGTTGTCTTAACAAGGCTTGATAATAATTTCGTCTTGAAACTTAGGACAACCTTTCCGTTTTAACCACCCTTCAGGTTTTTCACTTGGCTTCGGCCAGTTAATAATTAAAAAAACAACATGTTCGTCTTATTCGTCTTCAACGTTTGTAATTTACCGTTTTCCTGTTAACTTTCACAGTAAGTACTAGGCTCTTAATGTTTTCAAATTTGCTATATTGTGATACACTTCTAGTCGCCTGATGATGGCAGTACGCCGAAACTATAGTCGCTGTTATTTTTAAAAAAACTTCAACGAATAAAACTATATGGGGAAGGTTTAGAGATTTTTGATAACATAATATAAGTAAGTAGGTAGTACATGTTGCAGTACGAGAGGATCCATCAAACTCAACACGCGGAAAGAGAATATTCCCAAAGCACAGATTTTATCTGAAGTTATGAGCTAATTCTCGCAGTACAGCTAGACGAAGGGTTTACAGTATCTGCAGTGAGGGATACTGCAAGCAGTCAACTAGATGAAGGTGTACCGTGTCGCGGTTTAGCAATCAGGCAGTCAAAGAATACCTGCTACGTCGATTGCAAGAAGAATGAAAGCATTGCCCTCTTTGTTTGCATTATCTTTGTACGGGTATGGTATTTTAGCTGAATTATCTTGACACCACGTAGGTACCTGTTTCCCGACCGCGTATTGGCATTCTGTACTACATATCATTCAGAGCAGCTGTGGTCTGATTCGCAGTAAACTATGGCTTCACGTTATGTGCAATTTGATAATACATTATACACTGCGATTCAGAGCACCGATATGGTTTAGTGTTTGTTTAATTACTAAAATCAGCTAACCACTTGTCGCGCCAAACATCTGTTAATATCTTCACCCGTTTTTTAAGTCAAAGTTTCGCAAATCCATGTTCTACTCGTTCCAAATATTCGATCATTGAAAATAGTTTATAGTTCATTTTAGCGCAGTTTGAGAACCTTGATCACACACACAAACCACAAAAAATGTACCTTTCTTGCAAAGGTAACAATAAAAACACACGTCTTGTAAGTTTCTGACAATCTAAAGATGTTTAGAGATAACCAAACTATTCTCCTGCGCGATTTAACATTATTTCTGAATCGCAGTATAAATTTGCTAAATCGCAGTATAATTTTGGCTAAGGTACACGCGCTTTGCAGAAACCCATTATATACAGCGTTTCAGAACTCTAAAGTCTAAACCAAATCGGTGCTCTGAATCGCAGTACATAATGTATTATCAATTTGCGCATAACATGAAGCCATAGTATACTGCGAATCAGACCAGAGCTGCTCTGAATAATAGTACAGAATGCCAATACGCTTCCCGACCCTAGGAACTTTGGATTTCAAGAATGTAACGGTCACCTCCTACTTGCCCAATTTGAAAGACGTTTCCCGGAATCAGTGACATTAAACTGCACCTGCATAACCATAAAGTGTTCAACTCGTAATTGTTCTTGCAGGAAATCCGATGTTCCATACTGTGGGTTTTGTAAATGTAGAAGTAAAAAAACTATGGACTGCAAAAATCCATTCAAAAGCAGAACGTAGAAGAGGAAAACAATTTTTATCTACTAGTTACACTTTGTTTATTGTAGTAATAAAAGAGAAAACTGAACTTTTTTGTAACACCATCTACTTTCCGATCACGTATCTCTGAAATCATGCGTGATATCAAATTTTGAGTAATAAAGGAATTTATTCATTTTTTAATGGCCAACATTTTTGATAATAATAATAATGCTAGGACCACACCTTGCCGAAATAAAGTCGATTTACGTAAACATTTATAATTTTTGTGTACGACGTCATTGTGCCACTGAGTGCAAGTCATGATAGACTGTCACCTAAGTTTTTCGTAAAGCTTGACCCATATGGATGTGGATGGAGAAAGGTGATTTTCCGTATGTGTACCTAACTTTGTATAGAAGTGTACCCAACCCAGCAACTCGATTATAATGGGCACTTTAATAAAATTGTATAGCTAGTAGGTAACCTCAAGAAGTCTCACAAGTGGGAAACATGTTTTGTTTATATAACATTATCCAAAGAATAGGTTGCTAAATACCACATTTATGCATTAAATGTAAATGTTGACTTAAATCAAAGTTCCATACTCGTATAATTATACTGTTGCGTAATATTGTGTACAGCGAATAAAATAAAATACAATTGTTTTCGTACTCGACCTGCGAATGTGCGAAACTCGGAACATCTGCAACACTTACCTACAATAAGCCACCTTTCAGATTTGGGTTGTACATAAATTATGCAAATCGACGCTTGATACCTTTACCTACCCATTGTTCTTTTCATACTCGGATCATGAATAGAATATTTATATGTGTAATTATGCACAAATGGGAAGTTAATAGGAAGGTGGTAACAGTTTGCGCCACAATATGGTTCTCGTGAAATCGTAAAGTTTAGAACTAAGTTTTCTGTAGGAGAATGATTAAATGTGAGAAAGATTTTTTTGAAATTCATACCTAAATATGCCAGGTAGGTATTGTGTTGTGTAGTTATTTCGAGAGTTATTTGTTGTATACATGTGGAAGTACCTCGTTTTATACACATACAGTGAGTTTTTTTTAAATACGAACATAGGAGTTTGCATGCAATGTAATTTCCCTATGTTCGATTTTAAAAAAAACACATTAATCTATGAGGTGTGCGCGGTTCACATTCCCAAAATATTATGTATCAAAAATCTCTAAAAAAAAAAAAAAAAAAAAAAAAAAAATCACATTCCCAAATCGCGCAACTTGTGTGACTATGAACAGCAACTCTATAACCTTTATGATGAAGAGCACTCGGTAAGATTTTTTTAAAGAAGTCACGTGAGCCCATAGCAACTTTAGGATACATTTTTCATAAACTTACGATAACTTGACCTCACAGGCCACGCACTGACACCACAACTCATTGTGAACCATGTGCACCTGGTATTCTACTAATTTGATTTATACATAAATGAAAAAAATAAGAAAATAAATAACGAAAACAATTACAATAAATGTTCAAAGTGTCCTCCTTGACATTCTAAGCAATAACCTAACCGATTTCGTAATTAAATTGGACGGCGGTATTTTTAAAAATGTGTCAGCTGTCAATTGTATCTACTACTCATTTGAACTACTCAATAGATTGATGTGTTTTTTTTAAATCGAACATAGGAAAATTACATTGCATACAAACTCCTATGTTCGCATTTAAAAAAAATTCACTGTATAAATGAATACGCCTTTATCGTCGCGAAGTGAAGCTGCAAGTGCTGCAACTGTTTCAACTTCACTTATCTTAGAAGAAAAGATTCCGGCCACACAGTATAAACTACTACTACTGATTATTCCTTACTATCTTCTTTACAGCTGTTAAAACTTCACTATAATAGACTATATTGTTTGGGAACCACTCAAAGTGTAAAGTTTTGGTGCCGCTTTGAGTTCGAGGATGCCCGACGATCAATGTTCTGGACTACTTAAAGTTTAACGGTTTTATATATACGTCTTTTTTTAACTGTTGACTGTTCAACTGTAGTTATCAAAAATTACGCATTTTTGGAACAGTTTTTAAAGCTACAGGCAATCTCAACTGTAGTTAGTTTGATAGAAAAATACAAACTGAATACCTATAGTTGTTTAAACTGGTATGTTAAATGGTCCACTATAGTACTGTTTATCGTTTCACTTTTTCTCACATTTAGCACAATTAGTCTCAAATTTATTTTTTTAACGTGATGGAGGGGGTTATGGGGCATTGTCTACCAAAACGCTATATAATTTCGTTTGCGTTTTAAATTAGCGTATTTAATTATTTGTTTAGAATAGGTACTTAAATCAAAAAGGTAAATTGTATTGTTATCTCACATTTATTATTTATGTCACAAAATATTTGCTTTAATTAGTCGTGGATTTTTTCTTGAAGTAGTCCTTGGAAAAATGTTATTTGTTTGCTGTATTACTATAGTAAGAAAGCTACCCCCAATGAGCAGCCGTCTTTGCTGTAGTAAAAAGAAGGTAGTATAATAGTAAGAAGGAGGTATAATCTCGGAATGAGAGATAATAAGCTATAAACTGGTATAAACGTTTATTTTGGCATTCTGAAAGTTGTCTCAAAAGTTTCATAAAATCTCGTGTCCGCGTCTTAAGATAATTAAGGTCAAAGGTCACAAAATAGCTATTTATATATCAAGTACATAAACTGGGTCTTTATGGACGAGCCGTTTATTTAGCCGAGCGAGCTTGCGAGCGAGGCACAAATAAACAAGGCGAATCCCCATAAAGCCTATTTATGGACGCGATATATACAAAGCTTTATGAACGACTGCAACAACCCTTAAAAATGAAAATTTCATGGAATTCAATAAATGATCAAATCTATATACATATCATTGACAACAGATGTCAAGCATTTGTCAAATATTTCTAAAATACTTGAATTTACCTTGGATTGACACCTAAGTACGACTGTCACATTGACAGGCGGCCGTCTTACTTTATCATTATGGACTAGGCCATAATATTGCAAATTATGGCCACTAATTGCGACTGTAATCACCGCATAAATGAGTTTTTTTTTACAAATATCTAGTTTACTATGGTTATAATGCCATTTGCGTTTATTACAAAAATTGTAGAAAATAAAATTCTCCACAACTTTTTCTTCTTTCATCTGTTGTCAATGATATATAGATGGCCTTGTTTATTTGTTCCTCGCTCGCAAGCTCGCTCGGCTAAATAAACGACTCGTCCATAAAGACCCATTTTATGTACTTGATATATAAATAGCTATTATATAAGTATTCAACCGTTTTTGAGATAGAGGGCGCAGAGCGCGGCGTGCTTCCCAATTTACAGCATAATGCAAGGTCAACAAATTCTGTGGCAAAAAGGTAAAAGGGGATAACTCAAAAACAACAACTTACCAGGAGATAAATATGTTTAATTCAATTAATTTAATTTAAACTGAAATCCAACATCAAAATCGTGTATAAACTAAACGGTATGTAGAGTGTCAATTTGGTACACTCTAGAATTTTTGTTCATTCTTAACACGAATTAACTTTTACTGTTTTTACAGAACACCAACGCGCTTGTGACTTCGTAAAAGGGTATAAGTGTGCATATAAACCGTAATAATCCACCAAATTGTAATGAAGTATTTTGGTCAAAAGGATATGTCTACTTATTCTGTTTTAACTAACTGACATGCTTTTTTGGTGTGGGGTCATGTGAACTTTTATCATTCAGCTTAAGCAAGTTCTATTATTTTCATAATACTTGTGATATGACCAGGGAATATGTCTGCTTATTAGTTATTACCAATGAGTATGGTGATTATTTATGGCGATATACTTATGCCGTTTTGTCTGTACGTCAAGTAATGCATTATAAATGCTTTAATATCATTAAACTTGTTTATAAGTCTACATATACCGTTTTACCTTTTTGCCACAGCTATTGATGGACACAATAGCCAACGCTATCAGGAAATTATTATTATTATTATCTTAGCTTTTTCTCGCTTTATGCGGTTGACCTACAGATGACGGGTAATTACCAAGTCAAAAGTAGAGTATATCTATTGCTGTAGAAATCTTCGAGTTATGGATGCCGTTTTCAGAAGGACTGGTTTTTGTATCTTTGTGTGTAAGTATGGGTGAATGTCAAGTTTTGATGTTGCAAAAAGTTTTTACTAGTAACTCCTGTGACTGAGATGATGAGTGGAACTATTGTTCCCTTATGCTGTTGTCAGAGTTCTTTTACTTCTATGGCCAATGGTAAGTACTTTGTAATCTTTTCCTGCTCCTTTGTTATTACATTGGTGTCGTTTGGTATTGCAACATCTATGATAAATGTTTCTTGGTGTACTTTGTTTATCAGTGTGATGTCTGGTCGATTCCTAGTCACTGTTCTGTCCGTATGTACTGTCCTGTCCCAGTAGAGTTTGTGTGTTTTGTTTTGAAGTACATTTTGTGGTGTGTATCTGTAATAGGGCATTTCTGTTTCAATGAGTTTGTGTTTGTATGCTAGTTCTTGATGTATTATTTTGGCAGCCGTGTTGTGTCTTTCGGTGTATTCTGTACCCACTAATAGTTTACATCCCCCCGTGATGTGTTCTATGGTTTCCCGTTCAATGTTTCCTAGGAAACCATAGAGCTGAAAATTACGACGAGCTGACAGGATTTGGTTTTGTATCATCGGGTATAGAATGTCTCTAAAGATGCACAGGTTACATTTTCATTTAGATAACTTTAAGGATAGGAGCTTATTCGGTAGAACAAGGGGAACACTAAAGTCACTAGATATAGAAAGTACCGCAATCATCCGTCATTTTTGGGCAAATTTGCTGCCAACTTAAAAAAATTGACAAATAAAATCTGAATAGCTGTCATTTTTTATAACCTAACTTCATAGTACTGTCGTCATGTTTTATAAAAATATATACAGATATCTCCAAACAGGTGGAACAATCCCTAACATTAAAGGGGATTTACGATAATTCAACCGTTTTAACCGGATTGGTAGAAATCACCATAGAAACAATTGTGGCAATAATTGTAACCATAGCAAAATCTACCAACTCGCTTTAACCGGTTGAATTATCGTAAATCCCCATAGTTACTAGAATCTGGTAACTTCCACCATTTTTGGGCAAAAATCATGCGTTCTCTCTCTAACACACAAGCCCAATGGATTGCGGTACTTTCTATATTTAGTGACTTTAGGGAACACTTTCATCAAGACATAATGGAATTTGGGCACGTTACCAAGGCCCGCTGGAAGCATGATGGAAGACCATATTTGGGCGGTTAATAAAAAAAACTAATTATGTTTGCTATATTGGTATTTGTTGTTAGGTTGGTCGTCTGATCGTTCGTAATGTTACAATTCCTTCGTTCGTTTTCAAAAGCATTGCACTCGGTTATTAGGTGATTTATTGATATGGGGACTTGGCATTGTTCACACATTTTTGGTGGCTCTTTCCTCATTAGGTGGCCGTGGGTAACTCGGGTATGTCCAATTCTCAGCCTTGTGATGTCCACCTGGTCTTTTCTTCGTGTCAATTTATAGTAACCGCCATCGAAGAATGTAGTGTCTCTAATTGATCGTAGTTTGTTCGTCAGTGGGTCGATAGCTTTCCATTGGATTTCCCATTTTTGTCTAAGGTTTTTGTGGATACTTTTTTTGAGGTCGTAGGTTGTGAGCACTTTTTCGTCGATATTTGGATTTTCAGTCGCTTCTTTGGCTAACTTATCTGCGGCTTCGTTTCCTGCGATACCTATGTGTGATGGGATCCAGATGTAGTCCACAGTCTTGCCGTTGTTGTGTACATCCTCATTTAAGTCGGAGATTTGTTTAATTAGGGGGTTTGGCGATAAAAAGTTTTTTATGGACTTCAGTACACTTGTCCAGTCGAAGAGAATCACATACTGTTTATTTTCACTTTGTTTTATTTACTTTAGGGCTTTTATTATAGCTACCGCTTCGGCTGTGTAATTTGATGTGTCTTCCGCTAGGCGGTACATTTCATTATAGTCTTTGTGAACCCAAATTTTAAATAATTTTCATCAATACGTATAGGTACCACAAAACTAGGTAGGTAAACAAAAGAAAGATACAAGGAATTTTACGGGTTGTTTACTCTTTACTTTTACCATACTCCTTGAAATGACGTGACTAATATGACATTGCAAAGTTGCACAATAGGTCGAATCGCCAGTTGCAAAAAAGATTTAAAACCCGTGATATAACTGTGAGATTCAGGAAAGCACATATGCTTGTATTTAAACTTCCGTGTATTGTTATTGTTGATTGTTACCGCATTTTTTTTGCAATCGCAGAAGGGTAATTATAAATTTCGGTTAGACATAGCATCATATGTTGTTTCCAAATTTGTTAATTTATATTTCTTTTTTTGCAGATGCAGATTTATTTCTCCAAGGCAATTCCGGTTCGCAGTATTTATATTTGGAAACGATTATTGAAGAAACATCCGATGATCTGCAAAGTGATAAATCGGAATCATGTCCCTCCCCAGTTGGGTGGCTGGCAACGGACTCCGAATCGGGATCTGTCATACGGATTGGGAATTTGGGTAGGTAATTAGATGTGATGGAAGTAGGTCGATACTCGATTTTATAAGAAACCGTTACGGTGTTTAGTTGTCGCTTATTTAAGCATTCATCTTTTACAAATCGTTAATTGTATCGATTGCCTATTAGGGTATTCATGAAAGCGTAGAATTGTTCGTTTGATGTTTACTCAGTCACTTTCGTGGTTGTGTGACGTGTACTGCACTTTTAGTGTTAAATTACTCTTCTATCTGGTATACATAACAGTATTTTGATGTTCGTGTTAGAGCAATTATGCAGGCCATTAAGTTAGTTTATTGGAGAAAATTTCCCCCCTTCGGCCGTATAACATTTTTTATGTGTTACAAAACATTTGCATCGATAATTGGTAATGAAATAAACGTTAAACGATTTTATTTAAACAGTAGTCACTTCACTACAAACTTACAATAGTATATTAAGATACAAGTGTATAATCAAGTCTTTAAAGCACGCGCAACGAGTTTAAGGGCACGACGCAAAGCGGAGTGCCTTTAACGTTGCAAGTGTTTTAAAGACCAATTATACACGTGTATCTTATAGTATTTTTTATTATACCTGCAGTATAATTTAAAAATAGGAAATACAATGAAGTCATTTTGACGTTATACTCGAATACATGTCTAATTAAGTGGGCTGTTCGTAATTTCACGATTGCCATGGAAATGTCACTTGACGTTTGCTTATAAAAATCATCGCTTTGTGAATTAAACGATTTCCGTTGTTGAAAAAGATAATACACCGTCCATTAAATCGATTGTTGTAAAATCTAAACAAACGTTGGTAGGTGTAAAATCCAACTCCAGTAAAGCCTATTATAAAGAATATGAAAAGTTGTTTCCATGGATGAATAGGAAGTTACTTACGAATACATTCTTAAATACATCCATAATGCTGGCATATATGTAGGAAATGTCAAAGGTATTTAAATCTCCTATATTTTGGTGCATTCATTCAAAACTTTAAAGCAATGCTGCGATTAAAAAGTTGAACAGATTTGGAAGCATACCATAAATTACGCGCGTTTGTGAAAGCTTCAACCAAAGGATAGGTACAAAAGCCAAAGAAATGTTCTGCATTTACAGAAAGCGACCTAAGAGGTTTTTTATTTCATCCAGATGACAGTTTCAAATGTCATACTTGAAGTATCGTTACTTAGCAACTTTAAAGCACGTGTGTTTTAAAGGCCCTTTTTCGCACGCATTTGAGTGTTTAAAACGGAGATTGTGATTCAGGTATAATAAAAAAATGATTAATCTTAATAACATGATCTAGTATTTAATTTATTATTATTTATGCTGGCACTACTATAATTTATGTTAAACTCTGCATTTATATAATTCTTATGCGGGTTAATTTATGTGTGATATACACTTCCGGCTGTATCCTCCATGACGGCCTATGACAATATAAAGTGAATCAAAAATCTATCGACTCCAATGAAAATACTAATTATTTATTAGTGTTGCCGCGACTCGCGAGACGAGAGCAAGTCAAAGTCTCGTCTCGACCTGGTTCAGTTTCGTCTCGTCTCGTCTCGTCTGGTATCGTTTGGGCTCGCTTGGACTCCACATACTATCCAAAAACAGTCCTTATAAAAAGCACCAACAAGGCATTACAAGTACCTGCTAAGATTTAAATCATGAAACACAATTTCTCTATTACTTACGCGTATTTTAAGGATTTTTTTAACATTCGCATCTCTGGCTGTGCGGCTAAAAAATATTAGCTTTCATAAAATGTGACTGGTAATATAATATACATAACATAACTATGAAAGACACACTGAATTCTTTGTTATAGGTACTTAACTACTTAAAGACAATCTGACCAAGTTACTTTGTAAAATCTTACTTTTATGGTAAATGCGGTAAATATGTACTTACTCGTATACCTACAAACGATTGGATTTATTGGCATGAACATGAAGACAGTAAGAGCATTAAGTACTTTTAATATAAAGAAATCCGCCAAAACTTATTAAACCCAATTCTTGTTTGTTCAGTATAGACAATTACAATTATATGAGAAAGCTCTATTGATGAGACACAGGTTTAATAATCATCTGTCTGTCAATAAAATAAGATAAAGCTTTCGAATGCTTCCTGGATTTAAGAAAAGTTACTGCTATTGTATTCCCTATTATATAGTAATTAAGTCATAAATCAGTAAGGTCGGTGGTAAGTAAACAATTGGTATCCGTGCTACTTGAATGGATTTTCGTGATTAAAATTTAGGAAAACCCGTACAAATAAATACAAAAAAAATCTTCGAGAATTCGTAATAAACAATCGATTTTAATAAGCAATTTACCTAGGTAGGTATTTTAGTCGATACATGGTATTTTTTAATACTTATCAATATCATATATAATATCGACATAAAGCGTTAATTTTTAGTGCACTTTCACTTGCAAAACTTTTGTTTGTTTAGGTGATGGGCTTACGAAAAAATGTGTTCTTAACTACTGCATTCCTTAAAAAAGTTGGCACTGCGCATGCGCAAAACCAAATTTTGAAACTGGTATTAGATTTTCCTTTGTTCCAAGCGCCTATGTATCAAATTTCATTTACATACTTTTATAAATAAAAAAGTTTGCAATTCGGTTTATAAATGGTCGGGGCACTGTGAATTTTGAATCGATTCGATTCAACTTTTGGCATTGTGTATTATATGGCTAACTCTATGCCCATATTGAATTTCATGCAATTCAGTTCATAACTAACGGAGATGTAAAAGCGATCGGACATTTCTAAACAAAGTAATCGTTCACACGGACAGATAGATGGGCAGACTAACAAAGGAACAGACGGACAGACCAACAGACAGCAATACAAAATTATAAACGATCTCTAGGATCGTTAATAAACGACAAAAGTGTAAAATTAAGAAACATGTAAAAAACGGTTTTTTTAGTTTTTTTCTCAATCGACGCTATTGAAATATTATTACGCCCATGTACAGAGCCACCCAGGGAAGCACTTCATCTATGCAGTTATTATCTGGGGAAACTCGTGCGCTTCAAGACGCATTCTTGTGTTGCAAAAAAGCATTATCCGCAGAATGTGCCGCGCTGGAGCCTATGACCACTGCCTAATTCTCTTCAAGCAACTGAAGATATTAACGATTTATTCACTATACATATACAAGTACGTTGTATATGTATATGAAAATAAATTACAATTGACTGCCAACAAAGACGACAATCGTAGCATGCTAACACGCCATGCCACTTCACTTTATGAACGATCATCAAGATATATGGCTACAAAACTTTTCAACCATCTTCCACCACATATCCGCAATTGCGCCTCCTCGAGGGAGTTCAAGAAAATGACCCATAACCTGTTCGTCGGTCACCCTTACTACAGTGTTGGAGAGTATTTGAATCAAAAACTGCGATAATCTTATTTTAATGTTTGTTTTTTACTGTACTGATCTGTCATCCTGTCTTTTTACACTTGTATGTTCTTTCCATCACTTTGACAATCCAACATTACTTAATGTAATTGTAATGGAATTAAAGAAAGAAAGAAGTCTAAAGACGAGAGACTGTAACTTTGTCATATTAGCTTCTACTTGTTGACCTTTATAAATATCGATGTTGCAAGTATATTCTCTGTGGTGCAAAGTTCGTAGAATGTTATTCCATACTTAGCTTTTTGCCTTTAATATACTGCTTGAAACGCACCCTTCCTTTATGTAGTAGGTAATAGTCACTCATCTAGAGACAAAGCCCCTTCGGGAGAGTAAACCCTTTGATAGTTACGAAGCAACAACTTCAGTAATTCGCTAATTTTATTGAGCCTATCGCTATTGTCTTTTTCATTTGTGCAATTAAAACATCTAAGAAGCTGTTCATATTGGCGGCGTCCCGACATGGCATGGGAAAACACGGGATGGTAGTATAATGGATCGTATGAGAACATTTTTCGCAAAACTGGAAATCGAATCTGCCCCTGCAGGATGGAAATTCGAATAAATTTTTATTTAAAGTTCTTCTTTCGTTATGTGAGCAAAGCTGGATATTCTTGAATGTTTGGGTTTGGGACAGTTTGAAGTCAACAGC
The DNA here is from genome assembly GCF_008802855.1 of Photinus pyralis. Lineage (NCBI taxonomy): Eukaryota > Metazoa > Arthropoda > Insecta > Coleoptera > Lampyridae > Photinus > Photinus pyralis. The sequence continues at coordinate 1,730,313 of NW_022170403.1, forward strand.
TTCTTTCTATACGTATTGGTACAATTATTGACAAGGAGATCCATTACTTCATCAGTCCAAAGAGACATGAAAACTTCTAAAGGTAAGCGTAATCAAAATGGAAGTGCGGTATATATCGTCGTATGTATCTTCCCAATCGTCGCTCTCATCAGAAATGGAACCTAGTGGATCGATTAGAATTTCGTTTATAGGTGGCGGAGTTGGATTGAAATTAGAATTATCAGAGGAATCATCAGAACTACCATTTGAAGGTGAATAATCTTGATCTTTATCATCATATGGGTCCTCTTCGCTGTTACTGTTGCTTTCATTTCCCACACTTTCTTCTTTTGTCTCAGCTTCAACTTCTTCAAAAAGCGTTAGTAACCTCCTTCCTCTTTAGGATCCGTTTTACTCACAAATTGTTTTAAACCAAACGTTTCTAAATATTGTGCGGATTATATTGAAATGAGTATTGAAAGAACTAAAAAATTAAAGTATTTTCAGTCTAAGTCACTTATAAAAACAGGTGGAATTACTGCCAAGCCCACTAAACAACTTCACTGTGTAAACGGTTTGTAGCAAATGGCTGCTTTTGCAGACGTGACGCACTACGCAGGAGTCTGAGCGGAGTTAGTGGCAGTGAATTCAAGGTCAAAATAGATGTCTTGATGGGACACTTCCCTGTCAACAAAATATATCTTCGGCATAGGGGCCTTGTAGCAATTCCAATGCATGCTACCGAATTCTTTAAGAAATCGTTTTCTTATAATGTTGCAAACATCTTTAATAAATTGTCACCAACTTTACGAAGTTTAAGTATGACTACGTTTAAAAGACAAGTAAAGTTCCTTTTGTTAGATGATCAACTCTCTATTGTGGCTTTTAAGGGGCTTCTGTATTGAACATAAATTTTTGGTTTAGGAAGTTCTGAGGAGGGATTTGCGTGTGAGTGTTAATGTATTTGTCCATATACCATGTTTAGTTCAAGTTCATATCTCATGATGTAGGGCCACATGGAAGCGCAGTGTAAATCGCACTGAATGTGGTCCTTTTTCCAATCTGAATGTACTTGTTCTTTTTCCTTTTGTTCTATATGATGTTCATTGGAAATAAACATTATTATTATTATTATTATTATTATTATACATATGGAGAGGAACTTTTATTTCTCGTGTATTTGTTATGAGAATATAGCGACTGCAATCGCAAACGTGCGCTTTCTAGTAACCCAATAATCGTCTGCAATTGCAGACCTGTTCCTATACACATGTCTGCAATTGCAGGCGCGTCCTTCAATGTGCTAAGTTAGTTTTATTTTTTAACAATTCCCCAATTCAACTCAACTACGCCATTGGCGTATATTTACTCCAGAAGACCATAACCCGACTTACAAATACAATTCAAATAAACCGATACAACGAAATATCGAAGGATCTTCAGTATTACAATCACTTTTAACAACAATTTATTTTAATCTTGCAAAATGCCTTTTATACTCATTTATAGTTAACAAAAATGCATTAAATTCATGTTTTGGGCATCGAGAGAATGCTCTTATCTTGTTCCCAATGATCTTGGTGCATGAATAACGATTTTGACATGTTTTGATCAAAATCCATGTGGTCGTCAAAAATGCATCAAATTTATGTCTTGGGCATTGAGATTATGCTCTTAGTTCTTTTCCAACGATCCTGGTCTTGATCCTGGTGCATAAATAACGATTTTGACATGTTTTGACAAAAATCCATGTAGTCGCCAAACATAGATCAAAGTCATGTTTTGGTCAATGAGATAGTGCTCTTGGTCTTTTTTCCCAACGCTCTTGGTGCATAAATAACGATTTTGACATGTTTTGATCAAAATCCATGTGACCTCAGAAAAATAATTTAACATCTTTAAATCACACACATGCGGTTATCAAATCTGCACACGATGTACTCTTTCAGCATCAAGATAATGCGTCCGAACTCGATACATGACCTAGGGAATAAAATCTGTTGACTTCTATATATTGAGCCCACAGTTTTTCCTGTTTCCGATGCACTCGAAGTTCTATAACTTTTATTCCTGTTGAACCAGCTTCCTGAAAATCAATAGCGTCCGTTCTTAATGTCCAAACTCCAAAGTAGCCGTACACCAAATTTCAACACAATCGGTCACGTTTAAAAAGAGACTTACAGCGCACACGGGCGGACGGACGACAATACAAAACTATAAAGGATCTGAGGATCCTTAATAAGTTAAACGTCATATGAAATTGAATAAGTGAATTAGGAGTTTCCCTACGCCTAATGAATAAAATTCAAAACGTAATTGATACAATTATTTCCTGCGGTTAGTTACAACATTTGACGAGATTGATTCAATTAATGTTACAGTAGGTACGCTTAATAAGCCAAAAGATGTTCAAAGCTTTTTAATCTCAAACGTATGATTTTACCGACATCGCAAAATTATGCATGAATAAGGTAGATGGATTGCATATTATGTCGGTCATCAACGCTCGATTTTATTCAAGTATTACAGTAATTTCGTTTCTGCAACAAAAAGCAGAAACAGTGTCGTGAAACTGTGAAAGTGCTTTCTCCATTTCACAAATTCAGCTGTTGCAACACATTGCAACTGACGTCGAGGCAAGTGTTTGAATAAAAATTTATTTCCGGAGACGTTTGCCAACATTAGGAGTTGTCTGTGTAATTACTTACCTTGACCTTTCTATATATTGCAGAATGCAGAGGGTCGATTTATGAATTTAAGAAATAAATGGAGGTCATTTATTACTTTCTTCGATAAATGCGCTCTTTCGAACATTTTAAATTCATAAGAAGGAAGGTGTATTTTAATGCATACATTTCGTTGTAGTGACTGATGAAGGCCAACATTAATGTCTACATAAACATGTTACGTTAAGTCATCCACTTAAAATGGTAAACCCATTGTAATTCTAATTAATGCACCAGGCTTTCGTGCGAAAGTCAAATTGTTAGTACCTTTTTTTATAATTAAGTAATGTAGAATTGTATAAAAAAACAAGGTAACATAATTGCAGGGCCTTGAGCTGAAGATAGAAACGATTCGAATATTCGTAATTTTGGACTAATCCTGATCCATTCATTCGGTAAAAATTATTGGATTTGGATCAAAAAGCTGTGTAAAATAAACTGCACGAATTTTGGGAGTATTTAGGAAAAGGCATATTAGTCCAGGGAATAGAGGGTTTTAACTTGCAAAATGAGACATAGTCCCGATTCCTTTTGCATGTCATAGACAGTCATCTGGTGGATTTTTCGACCTACCACTCCTTGTGCTTCCCCCGTACCACCCCCAAAACCCCCGAAATTTGGTTGGCTTCTTAGTTTTTCAATGATATCTTTTTAATGGTTCACTTTAGAAATGAGTGTATTATATACCGCGGGACTGAAGTAGCATTTTTAATCCCGGAGGTAAAGTTTATGGCCCGACCGAAGGGATGGTCATAATCTACCTGAGGTATTAAGACTACTACTTCAGTCGCAAGGTATATACGATATTTTTCGTACTTCCGAAACTGAAACACTTAATATGTATGGAGTTAGAGAACGCGTTCTTTCAAAAAAACGCTGCTTAACAAGTTACCATATAGACCGGGAGCCCGTAACACATTTAATGTGTATCATCGATGCGTTCTGATCAGTGTGAGAATCACCGAATTTCAACCTTCCACTACACGGAAGTGACTTCGCCGAAAAAAGATCGTGGACCAAAGGGTGGGAGCCGCGCAGGTGATGTTGTTTTAAAAAACCGGGATTTAGAATGATTGTTAATTGAAAAAAAAGTTAGACGGACGGCATTGCCGAAAGTATAGGGTGGACTATTCGCGAGGTGGCCATTTTTTTTATTGTAAAGTATTAATCAATAAAAAATTATCATTGCTGCATGTTCGGCAATCTGTCGAATCATGTAGTTATTTACGAAAACTCGAGATAATATGATCGCCGAATATTTTGGTCGGGCTGGGGCCCAGCCACCCCCGCATACTTTTGTCGTGAGGGCACAGCTTACTTATATCTGGTGAGGGTGTATAGTATGCATGTATCATAGATCCATGTTCGGCATTGATTTTATATTATTTATTAGATAAAATGTATGTGTTAAAAGTAAATGCCGAACAAATAAATTGGGTATTGACCGTCGTAAACCATAAAATCCAATTGTGAACCAAAACATCATTATAGTGTGCGTTCGGCGATGGTGTTTGATGATGAATAATAGTATAATTGACGGATTAATCTCACTCCCGAACAAAAGGATTGGATCTGTTGTATGTAATAGCGAAAAAAAGAATCTATAAATAATTTTCAAATTTAACGAAATGTAACTCCGATTTTGTTAGGTTATAAGTTGAAAAAAATTGCATATCACATATGCATCTATCAATTACAGTGTGCCGAACAAAAAACCGTTATCGCCGAATATTAATATTGCCAAGGGTGTCCCCCTTCGCCCCTGTACTGTTTAGTACAGAAAATATAGGATTTAACCCTTTTTGTGAGTTTAATTCACAAAATATCAATATTTGGAGAAAAAAGGTAGTTAAACAAATGGTTTAGAATTTGATTCTTTACAAGTTAGGTTATGTTCATTTTTGCTGTAAAGTTGATAATAAACGAGGTAATTCAATTATTTGAGTTCGGCCCCTTTTTTAGAGTTCAATTCAAAAAATATTGATCCTAAAAAAAAATTGTAAGGACCTAACTTGTAGCGGACAGACTTTTATACAACTTTTGTCCCTACGGTTTTTCGTTAAAATCAAAAATGGCCAAGTTAATTTGAAAAAAAATTGGCAGTCATAGGGACTGCCGATAAAAGTGAAAACTTAGAACTTTTACTATTAAAATTTAAAATTTCATAATGTTTGAATTGAAATTACCATCATCAATCTGGTTTTCACATCTATTGACACTACGGGCAACAATTTTATTAAATGCATGTTTATATGGTTTTCTATTCTTCAAATATATTACGGGCTGTACAAAATCATGACAGAATATAAAAACAAAACTTATTCAGTCATCATTTTCGATTCATATTCAAATATCGGAAATTTATTTGACGCACTATTTTTTTGATAGTATAGGGAAAATATTATTCATTTCATTTCAATTGAAATCAAATTTAACTCCACAATATTTTCATTCAAAACCTATGAAAGTTAAGATCGCCCCAGAATTTCAATTATTGATGTGATAGCGAAGAGCGCCCAGCGGTAGCGGTTTTTGTGTACCTATTTTTATTTACCTAAGTTCAGCTTCAGTTGAAAACTTAGTTGCGGTAAGTATGTTCGTATATTTTTACCTTTTACCTACTCTACTTGTAATTATAAATGCATGGGCTCATGGGCATTACATTTGGGCATAATTGATGTCATTTAATTTTAATTGTTATCCTTTTTAGAAATATTTGAAAAGGTCTTTCGTTTTTGCCCCTGACCTAATATAATTTGGCGCCGGTTTTTCCTGCAGCCCGCGCCGCCTTCTTCGGCCAGTCCGTCCCTGCTACTCACACATAGCCGCCACACAAGCGTCACCCTGCGCTATAGCTATAAGTATTTAATACATTTTTTGGAATAACTTATATCCATTATTTTGCGGTGAAAATTAACAAATTGGTTACTATAATCAACATCTGTAAAACGCTATGCATGCCGAACGCGCACTAATTATTATGACTATTATGAGATATAAGCATTTACTCGACAATTTACAACAGCTGTTGTCTACACCCTACAGATCCATTTAAATTATTCGGCAATATGTACTCTTTGATATTTGGCGTTTTATTGACTTGCTATAAAAATTCCAAAGGCGCATTAATGATACATGCATACTATACACCCTCACGACAAAAGTACGCGGGGGTGGCTGGGCCCCACCCTTTGGTCCACGATCTTTTTTCGGCGAAGTCACTTCCGTGTAGTGGAAGGTTGAAATTCGGTGATTCTCACACTGATCAGAACGCACCGATGATACACATTAAATGTGTTACGGGCTCCCGATAGGAACGTTGCGTTGGTACGACAAACCCCTTACAAACCCTATGCTATGGTAACAAAAATAATTTGGAAAGTGTCATTGCTAGTGTCATAATTTTGGTCGTGGGTGACGAAGGTGTATTTCATTTTGATAAAAAGCAGCCAAAGTGGCTAAAGAATTGATACCACCGAAATCCAAAAAACTATACCTATGAGCAGCAGTACGATGCGTTTAAGAAGTAGTGCCGCATACAAATTGTGGAACAACCTACTGAAATTGCCTTGTTAGTAATATCATCCTTCCGGGATTTTCACTTATAATATCACAAGAGCTTATAGTATATTATATACCGCGGGACTGAAGTAGTACTTTTAATCCCGAAGGTAAAGTTTATGGGGATGGCCATAATTTACCTGAGGGATTAAGACCACTACTTCAGTCGCAAGGTATATACGATACTTTTCGTACTTCCGAAACTGAAACACATATGTATGGAGTTAGAGAACGCGTTCTTTCAAAAAACAAGTTACCATAGGAACGTTGCGTTGGTACACCAAACCCTACGCTGTGGTAACAAAAATAATTTGGAAACTGTCATTGCTAGTGTCATAAGTTTGGTCGTGGATGACAAAGGTGTATTTGATATTGATAAAAGAGTAGCCAAAGTAGGTAAAGAATTGATACCACCGAAATCCAAAAAAACTATATGAGCAGCAGTACGATGCGTTTAAGAAGTAGAACGCATACAAAATGTGGAACAACCTACTGAAATTGCCTTGTTAGTAATTTCATCCTTCCGGGATTTTCGTCCAAATTTAATCCCGGCGGGACAAAAAGTGACACTTCAGTACTTGTCATAATGGAGTGAAGTTGTCACTTTAGTCTCGGAAGTACGAAAAATTATTTCCGGTTAATTTTTTTGAGGGCACGCATATTTTGAAAATTATATAATTATATATTATAAAATAATTATCAAAATATTCGTGCCCGAAAGAAAATTTCCAGGAATAATTTAAGCTTGCGTGGTATTCGGTAAGAAAATTTCACACCATAATTTGGATAAAAATTATCAATCCAATCTGACATTTTAAATTAATTTCACTGCTTGTCAAGTTGGCAAGGGTATTGTTGTTCTTGACATATGTTGATTTGTCATTTTTGTTTAACCGGTTCTGTCACAAAGCTTAATAATTACTAGTTTAAGACGTCTGTACGTTGAGTTTAAAGGTTTACGCAAACCTACGCGGTCGAGGTCGCTGTGGCGGTGGCGGGCAATAGAATGCACACACTTTATATAGGCATCGCATACTGAAGCGTTCAAGCGGTGCGGTGACGGTGGAGATCAGTGCAGCGAACAAACGCGGCGATCTAGAGCGGTGGCGGGCGACAGCTGCACTCACAGTTGGCCCGCCAGTTTGCGCCGCATGTCTCGACAGAAAAAAAAATGACAGAACAGAACAACTATAATTGAGTTAGTGAGAGGAAATCCAATTTTATACGACGTTACATGTAAGGAGTATAAAAATATAAAAAAGAAAGATAAGGTATGGGATGAATTGGCCATGATACTGGACAAACCTGGTGAAGATAAGTGTATTTGTTTATAGTTTTAGTACATTGTTAGGCATTAAAAAAAGAAACAAATCTATCCCGTACTCCAAATACCATATTTCAATCAATTGGTAGTGTGCGTAAAAAAACATGTGATCTCGCGGATTGAACGCCCTAGTGTGCGGCCTCACGTTCGCCACCGCTACCGCGTCCGCTACCGCGACCGCGTAGGTTTGCGTATACCTTAATAAGTGTATAGTGAAATGTCGCGATAATTGTGTTTTTAATATCAATAAAACCTATAATAATTAAATGTATTTCGTTATTATTTTGCTTATTAGTCGATATCATTAGAGATTTGCCAATGAAGATATTAATTCAACGTTAAATAAATTCTAAAAAAAATCATATAGGTAAGTATATCCACCATATCTCGTTCAATAAAAAAAATTACAAACTTTAGTTAAACCAAATGCTGAAACTCAGATGGGTACTAGTTCATTCTATCGCCATTTGCTAATTTTAGTTAACTAAAGGTGGTAGAAACCACCAGATATTCTTCCATGACATGCACAAAAATTGGAACTACTTCTCGTTTTGCAGGAAATGGTCCATTTTCAGTCTCTATTTCCCGAACTATATCTGTTATTTTTTTTAATTGCGATCTACATCAAAGTCTTAAAGGCAAAAATTCATAACAGTAGGACACTTTGCTTACACAGTGAGTGTTTCTTAAAAGTGAACGTACAATGCAATTATGCCTATGTTCACTTTAAAAAAAACGAATCAATTACAATCAGTTTTTTAACGACCATTTATTTTAATCTTACAAACTACATTTCATAGTTAACAATACTGCATCAAATTCATATCTTGGGCATTGAGATAATGCTCTTAATCTTGTTCCCAATGAGAATTTTTTTTGCTGACAGACAAAACTATGGCTTGTAACATTTTTCAAATGGTAATTTGCCTACTTATAGGGAACCCATGAAATCAAAATCAGAAAAATAAAAAAAATGTTGAACAACAAATGATATTTATATTGTGATTTCAAATGGATTCACCCAAATGCTTTTTCTGTGCATTGGCGAACATGGCCACCTCTGAAGAGCGTCTTATTTGTTCCGTGAAAGTGAGTCTAAAAAATCTCAAACTCATTTTGGTACATATTATTCTGACGTTCCCGTATACCGGGTGGTTGCCTAGCGCGACGCAGCATAGGGATTTCAATGGTAATTTCTTTATAGTCAATTACTAGCTCCCCTAATTATTTTAGAGCAAAAGTCTAAATATGTTTTTTTTAGAGAAAAAAATACTGCATCTGTTCATACTTTTAGTTATAATTTTCCGTTTTTCAAAACCGTAGAAATCTACAAAATAAAAAGGTTCATTTTGCAATAAATCAAATATGCCTTGGAATTACCTAAAAAAACAGCGATCACGTTTCATTATTTGCCTTTGACGTATATTAAATTTATACTTGTTTATAAATTAGTTAAAGCACTGCAAGTGCAATAACGTTCAAAATGTCCGTCAAAACCATCAGGAAAACGACAATACATTCAACCTTTTGGCTGCAGTAGCGGAAAATCCGAATATAAGTTTAAGAACAAATCTTCTTCAAATCAGTTTTTTTCTTCGATTATATGTAGGTACTCTGATTCCGGAAAATGATAAACAAATAGTATCTGATGCAGATGCAGCATACATTCTCTAAAAAAACATTACCCAATTGCCGCTTTTTCTTGCATCGGATAGTTGTAACAGAATTAAATATGAAAATCGTTCGACGTCAAATAACGATAACTTAGATGCGATGCGCTTGTAGTTTGTTAAAAGATTCCAAAGCATCACTGATTTATAAAAATGTAATTTTTTATTTTGTCGATTTCTACGGTTTTGAAAAATGGAAAATTATAACTAAAAGTATATGAACAGATGCAGTATTTTTTTCTCTAAAATAAACGTCTTTAGACTTTTGCTCTAAAATAATTAGGGGAGCTAGTAATTGATATTGACTATAAAAAAATTACCATTGAAATCCCTATGCTGCGTTGCGCTAGGCACCACCCTGTATAGGCTATCACGTGGCACCACGTCTCATGGTAATTGCAGAAAGTTTGGGGACTCTTGTTGCATAAACGTTAAAAACATTCTGCTCTGGGATTAAATTCTACCTAATAATACAAGTTTTTTTAAAGATTAAAATAGTCACGTTATCTCAAACAATTACCTGTACCTCTCTCAAATAAACGAAACACTTAATAAATCACATCGAAACTGTCACATTTGGATTTGCATTAATGAGCTCGGCTTCGCCTCGTCAAAATGCCTTCAGTGTCAATGCGCGAAGTTGACCTTCGCACTCTTGTCATATAAATAACTATTTTATACACTGCCGTTACACTAAAATGACAAAAACAAGAATAGCGAAAAGTTTACAAAAAATAGACATTATTACATAAGGATCACCTGGACTTGGATCTTCTTCGTAATTTGGCCGTTCCGTCACTCCCAGTGGCACTGCTACAGTTCTAACTGGACATTGGCAAGTATAGACGAAAGTTTGTTATATCGTGCTTAACATATTGAATTGTTTAACACAATGCGTAGGTGTAACATCAAATGCCAAACCCTTGACAATTAACAAAATGGGACTTCCTGATCAGCGCACTTCTAGGACGTCAAACATTACAAAGTCCAGATAAAAACTCTGTCTTATACATATAACAATTCTTTTCTTAAGAAAACGTGCGTGTAAAACAAAACGGCTGTCCAGGCGAACGGATAGGTTAGGTTCTTTAAACCAGGCATGGGCAACCCACGGCCCGCGGGCCTAATCCGGCCCGCCGATAAGTTTTGTCCGGCCCGCTAACATAATTCATAGTTAATACTTCATACGGCCCGCCAAGTTAGATTAAAAATTCGAATTAATTAATTAATTATGATTATGTTACACCGCAGCATCTAGTGGACCCAATCCGAAGCTTCTAAGGCGTTTGAACGCCTCTTTGAAGATGCATTTCTTTTTTCACAGATATCACCAGGTATTTTCCAGAATTTTCGTCGCGATATATACCGGGTGGGGCAATAAAACGACACATGTTTTGGGATTCAGCAACATTTTTAAGCCATATATTGCAACAAATCTTAAGAGCATAAATGAAAATTTGGATACAAGCTGAATATAGGGATTTTTTATCCACATCTGGTAAACTTTGTATACAAAATCGTGTCAATTTTCAAGAGTACTTATGTTCTGTTTTTAATGATTTTTACGAAAGCAAAAAATGAGTCAACACCAAAAAGATTTCGTTAAACATACTTTTTATTTGGGTTTTCAACATTGGCCCGTGGCGCATATGAAAAATTTTATTTTGGCCCCTTGGAAAAAAGGTTGCCCATGCCTGCTTTAAACAATATTGTCGAGATTTCAGTCTGCCCAACGTTGCCCTTGTCGGAGTTGCAATTTGTTATTATTTTGTTGTGTTGCTCATGTCTTCTTCGAGAATATGGTTCGTTTCTGGAATATGGTTGTCGGGAGCTTGACGGTTTTTGCGACAAGTTCTTATATTTTTACGACTATTGATTCAAATTAACTAATGCTCCGTTTTCTTTTAGAAGATGTTGACGCCGAATTAGAAAGAGAAATACCTTGGCCGATGAAACGTCGACGTCAAGACGCCAATCTACTGGGCATTAGTGACGACGAATCGAATCAATCCTTAAGTCGTTCCAGCAGTCTTCTACAGTTCGAAAGTTTAGAACGCCAGTGTCAAGATATCAGTAGTAGTTCTCCTAGCATTCTTTCTGCATTTAGCTTCGATTCGTTAGAGATACGCAGAAAAAGCGATTTGAGTCCGGATAGTTTAGACGGCGACGACGAGAAAGAATCGGATTATTACAAATCGCTGAAAATCGACGTGGTCAGACCAAAATACAGCTTATTTCGAGATTCATATTTGCATAATAAGATTAATTCGAGTAGCTCAGAGTCGAGTGAGTCTCCGAACGATCGCTCTTTAGAGGAGTATTATAAATCAAGTGGGTGTTTGAAAACATCGAGAAGTTTAGAAGCTCTTCATAAGAGTACGGGGGATAAGATTTCTATAGAGAACTTGAGTGAGGATAGTGGATACAGTGATCACTTTTGCAACTTTGCTAAACAAAAATCGAGTAGTATTCCAAATTTAAAAACACAAAGCGAGGGGGGGAAAAGCGATTTCGAGTTCGAAGGCGATTCGAGGTTTGATACCTGCGATTCTCATCACAAACTCGAGAATGTGTCGATGAAATTTGGTTCAAGTTATCAGGATCTTACTATATTGGATAAGTATGACGTGTTGTGCACAACCAATCCCCTAATTGAGCGATTCGTATATAATAAGTGTTCGAAATGGGATTTCAGCATAATTCAAAGATCGGACTTTGGGATAAATATAGAAAAGAGAACGGAATGCGACGTTAGAACTTCTAAATATAATACGGCGTCGGCGAGTGAACCGAACCTACTGCAAGATCGAAGTGGAAGTACCGTCTTGCCTGTTGAAGCATTGCAAAGTTTAGATGATTTTCAAAATCAGTTTTTTGATAGTGGCGTCTGTGCGTCTAGTGTACCTAAAGATCTTAATTTAGCCAGTGAATTACAGTCGAATAACAAAGAGTGGAACGTGAATTATTTTATTCCTTCGATTGCGGCAAAAAACTGTGATATTGCCGACTTTGCCAATCAAGAAAGTATTTTTATCGAGAGTTCGTTGAACAGCGCAGACTTCAAAATGGAGTTGTTAGACGAGGGGAAGTTGAAAATGAATAATGTTGCTGATGTACAAAAGGAATATACGAGTAGTATTTCTACGGGGTCGGATATTGAGATCAGTACATTTGGAAGAGAGGGCAGCTACTTAGAGGCGATGAGTAATAGGGTCGACATTAGTGACGATGAATACAACTCTTGTTACATGGAAAATATTAAAAAGAGTACAATTGTGGATTTCGACAAGCAGATTTTTAAAACGGTCTCCGAAACGAGTATACCAAGCTTTCACAACAGTAGTAATAACCTCGATTTTTTTGTCTCGACACCTATATCGGCACATGCACGAAATGTTATTAGCACCCCAAATTTATCCATTGCCAAGCATAAAAACGAAAACGCTCATTTTGATGTCATAGCGAGTTGCTCTACACAAAGTTTTAAGCGTAAAAGCTCTTTGGTTAACCACAGTAACAGTAGTACAAGTGGCTTATCTGATGACGACAAGACTTTAGTAAATGCAAAATCGTTCAGTGGATCAACGGGCTCCAAAGGGGTGCACTTTTGCCCAATTGTGGCGGAAGTAAATTGGCACGATAGCGAGACCACCAGTGAGAAGGACTCCAGTTACAGTCTGTCGAGCACTCCCGAATGCGAGGACGTTAAACAAAAATCTCCAACGCCACCAATTATTAGACCTCACCCTCGAGTTCTTGTAACCGCCGAAGTGTCTAGAAGTCAACCAGAATTGAAATACACCGAATTGGCTACGAATAGTTTTCAAACCAACGCCGAATTGCATTACACGCCCCCTAGGAATCGTACCGTAAGTCAGCCGGATATTAAGACAACATTGAACGGAAGCACTAACAGACGTAGTAGTGAAACGACGGGAAGAAATGAGTACGGTTGCGTGTTGGTTAATTACGTAGACGGTGATGGCATAACTTACAGACATTCTTATTTGGGAGATGTTTACGAGTCAATGCCTCCCACCCCCGCTAGTAGTCACGTGTCTACAAGCGGCAGTGGCACGAATATTGTCACGCCACAAACAAATCTGCTGCTTCCGAAGCAGGCGGCGGTAACAGCAATGGATAAAATTACGACATGCGATTCAAAACCTAAAAAATCGAAAAAATTAAGCGGTTTTTTTTCTCGGCTCGCTAGTTTTCGCTTCTCATCTCGCAAAAGTTTCGATGACAACGGCAAAGGTAAAAAGAAGTCCGCGCCGGTAGCGATGACGAATACGCAGCGGATCGCCACCAAAGAGGATTATATTTATATACCATTAAAAGGACCCGAAAAACTGTTAACTAAAGACGACGATCAACAAGTGTCGGAAACCGCATTATTAACAAGACCGGAGGACGTTACCTGCATAAGTGCCAAACCACCCCTACCGAAAGCGCCGCCGAGGGTAGTTGGCGCAAGCGTGAAACCGCGTACGGGCGAAACATTTGCGCAACTCGTTCGTTCCGAACACCGGACTATTGATTCCGGGGACGTGTTCCCCCGGTCCATGGAGCCCATGGGGCTGATCGAGACGGACCTCGATACGGAGGTGACAGTTATTACAAGTGGTACCCATGTGAAGACGAGAAGTTTGATGAACCTGGGGGCCGAGGCGCCACCACGCAGCCTCGCAGCCCCACCACACCCCACTAGGCCACACAAGTCCATGGAATTCCTTCTGGACAAGCAAAACCTTAAAGTCGTCGAGGTAAGTGGGTTATTGTAATTTTCTTACACTCTAAACATTCACACACACCGTGATTATAATATTTAAAACCGTTAACATTACGAAACATTCCAACCAGAATTAAATTAAGTCCATCACCTTATTTATGTAACCGATGTCTATGTACGTCGCAGCATAATCACCTACATACATTTCAAGAATACGTAATTTCGTACTTTACTCTTAACCCACTTTGACTGATCAATACTCGCAATGTACCTGCTGAGGTACATTCTTCCATAAGCGACCGTGATAATTGATAATGATTGAAAAGAACATTCACAATGCTCTCTCCAATTGTACGTGTAAATCAACTAGCGTGAACAAATCAATGTCGGCTACCTACGGTTTCCGTCATGCTTTTGAATTTTATAAATTATTTATGACGCTTGCACCCAACTTGCATTTGAAAGTATTTAAACGTTGTAAGTATGTAATCATGGCCGAAAGAAAAATTTAAGGTGCAGCTCACGTTTGAAAAACGAGATGTTACAGCAATCCGGTTCTCTACCCATCGACGAAATTTTCATTTCGGAATTCTACAATAGGATTTTTAATGTATTGGTGAAAAGCTAGAGAATGTTTGAACGAGGGACTGGGTCAATGTCATGTTTAATATTCGTATCTAGTATTAAGGGTTGTACCTAGTGTAATTACCAAAGGCCAATATGGAACAATTTCAACGTTTAGTACAAACAGCTGGTTTAGTTTTATGCGGGGCAGCATTTCCCCTACAGATCATTTTACACGTTTAATTTGTTTGAACCCTGCCAAATTCTATAAATATGTTTTCAACTGGCCGCAAGGCATAAAAGTTCAAATTCGAAAAAAGTTGTGACGTAATGTGATTCTGATTGCCGTGCGATTTTTTATTACGTACAGGTTCATGCATCATGTTTTATTTAAAATCCATACACGAATTAATTAACAGTAATGAGTAATATAACCGCGCTCTATTATTTCCTTGGATTATTAGTTTCCTGTTAAGTAGCAAATTACGTATGGTGTTATGGTATGTGCTTACTTACTTGTTCATAGATCCAGGACAAAACAACACATTGATGATTTTTACTTGCAGTATTCCGGTTCCTCTTAGATGTTTTGGTTGTCTTTTATCTACAAATACTAAACAATTCAACGTTTCAGAGCTTAGATTTTTCCGGGCGAGGACGCTTGATACCCTGGGGCCTGGAAGTTCATACCCAACGCTACTCATATTCAACGCGTAGGGGACTTCTATTGTGCAAATAACTAACATACAAATGATCAAGTTTTATAGATTTTATTGTCATGCATTCATAATACACAATACAACAGTTTAAACAAACTTTAAATTTGTTGTTTTGCATGCTACACCTAAACTGCTCCGTTCTTCTCAACTTCTCGTTGAAAGCCGCCATTCGTGAGGCACACTTAAAAAAGTTGTAGTACCTCTCAGGTAAAACACATGTGAGTCCGTTTCAACCATCACCCGATCGCCATACTTTGTCGAAATGGTATCAAGATTCGGCACTTTATATTTATTGCCAACGAGTAAATCGCACGCATTTTTAAATGGCTTATAATGTGTAGCATCGTTCAGCTGATCTAAATCGAAATCCATCGTAAAGGTAGTCATTAAGTACTGATTCTGTCTGTAATGAAGTACATAGGTACAAAACATGGGCGCCGCTACTAAGGGGCAAGGAGGGGCCCGGGCCCCTACCTGGGATTTGAGAAATCGCTTAATCCATTTTAGAAAATGTTGAAAGCTCACAATAAAAGCAGAACACGGCCACCTTTTTCTGTCACATCGCTGTTCCCTGTTCGGTGACAAAGCAAAAGTAGGTAAACCTTTTATAACCTTATTCAGTTACCTCAATGTCCATGAAGTTACCATATTGTATAGACTATAGAGATTAAATTAACCGAAGACCAATATTGTCTAAGTGGATTGATAATCAATCCACTTAGTCAATATCACCCCGTTTTGAGTCGTATAAAATGGATAGCTACCGACCAATATTGTCATGTCACTTACATATTTCGGTTCGGCGCTTTTTAGCGCATTTTCCAAAAGGAAAACGAACGCTATTGTCCGCACTTTGTCCGTCTTTACCATTACTAGTCCTCCACTTTAAGCTTTTTCGTTGTGGTTTCTTATACGGTGTGGCACAGCCTCGAGGCCAGAACGACAAAAGACTTTTTGGATTAGCCACTTCCTTCCCGAACAATTAATGATTTTGTGCGGGGAAAATGCGCTTTCGTCGGTCGCGAGTGACCACGTTTTTAACTTGTTATGGAATAGATGCACATAAAGTGATGAATATACGAAGAATCACATACGATTCAGTAGGGGAATTTTTTTGTTACTCAGCTCGTATTGGTAAACCAGACTTTTCATCCGGCTCATAGTCAGTAACACTGATTCTTGTACTCGTAGAAATCGATTGGCGAAGATTTGACATCCCTGTGTCTTTTCGTTCTTGAGTTAGACGAGGAACAGACGCACAGGCAGACAAAACCATCACGTAAGAGGAATTTTTATTCTTTCGAAATAATTACATTGTTTTAACCTACGCTACATGCAACGTAGTAATCAATAACATTATGGTTGGTAATTTGTTACAGTTTTGAGTAGAAAAATTATACAGAAACAGTTTAATGTTACAATTTGCCCTCGAATTTGCCTCACGCACTGTAATTTTTATCACCCGCACGTTAGTAAGAGAGGTATTGCATTGGGGTAAAAAATGACCCCCCCCCTACTTTTTTTCGGAAATACACGTTTTGAAGCACCAGGATTCCGAATCCAACAACATTTTGATGATGTCGGTCTGTCTGTAGTGTACTGTTATTGTAACCAAATTTGGTACACATATTCTTAGATATAAAAGGAAGAGCTGAAAAGCTTTCGGGGAGAATAGCGCATGCGCAAGTGTGTTAAATTCTCATTAACGGCTAAACGTACACGGCTGGTTGAACCGATTGGAACCAAATTTGGTACACACACAGAGTTGTATATAAGTAAATAGAGAGGCAGTACATACGACCTGCGCGTGGAAAAATAACTCCAACTACAGTGGCCGACTTTTAATGGCGGAGCCGTTGGGACTCATGCGCAGTGCGTGAAAGGGAATCAGCACGATTTTTGGGTGCATTCAGTTACATAATCACAAAACAAAACAGCAATAACTTTTCAGATGCTTCAGATTCATTTGTAAATAAACAGACGCTTTGGAGTAATAATTTAAGCATGCCCATTACATTATACTCTTTACCGCCATTTCAATGTTTAGTAGGCGACGATCTGTACATAAATAAAGGTTATTTTAAAATGCTCCTAGAAAAGTGCAAGAAAAGATCAAATATATGGGTGGAAGGAAAACTCTTCGCAAGCAATTGTTGAAACTTGGTTTTCGATACAAGAAGTGTCGGGACAAACGTAGGTTGGTAATGGAAAGAAGTGACATTGTAGTATGGCATCTCGTTATTTAAGTAGATTAAAAGAAAATGAACAACCTCAATGTGACAAGAAACCCGTTATATACTTGGACGAAACCAATATTCACCCATCGTACGGAGTGAGTAAATGCTAACAATCAGATGAAGTATCCGGAAGTTTATAATGGGCTGGTCAGAGGTACATCGTAGTATGCTGGTAGTCGTTCTGGTTTTGTAGAGGATGTCGCACAGTAAATCCGGGGATTATTACGATGATATGAATCATACCAACTTTATGCAGTGGTTAGAGAAGCAGCTTATACCCAATTTACCAGCAAACTCACGCACCTCGTCGGTGTTCAAATAAATAAGCCACCAACAATGAATAATCGTAAGGAAGTGATACGTTCTTGGTTAGAAGCAAATAACAATCCTACGAGAAATGAATTTATTGACAATCTACAATTTATTGTGAACACCGGCAGTTCCGATGATGATTAGCGGTCAAGTGACGATAATGAATGAAAAAAGTTAAAGGTTGTGTGTTAATTTAGTCAATGTCAGTGTTATTAATTTCAATGTGATTGTTTCAATAACTGTCCATATTTACACAGCAGAAGTGCATCAGAATTGTAAATTGTGTTGAACATGAACATCTAACAATCTTAAATGTGTTTACGTTTTGTAGAAATAAAATTATTAATTTTACTGTTTCCCCTTGAAGTAATGCAACTCATATCGCGTGGCCCACTCATTTATATTTAGTAGAGTCAAATTTTGCATGAGAATGTACAGTCTAAATTTCCAACGTCCTCGGACACGCCATGTCAGGGACCTTCTGAGCGTGGTGCCACTGTACATACCCTCTGCCGATGCTCCATTTTTGAGATATTTGAGTTATTGGCATTTGCAGTTTGTCGACTTTGTGGCTACCCGTATTCAAACTGTGTTTTCGGCATTGCACACCTGAAATTTTGTCCCGCACCAAAATAAAATTTCAACTTATTTTATTCTTTCATTGCTTATTTTTATACTCACTGAGTGCATAAATAGATCTTTAAACTCGATCGCACGACAAATATACGATTTCCTTTATACCAGAATCTCAAAAAATCTTTTCTCGATTCTGATGTTGTAAGCCCCTTACCAGCTTTGTATTGTAGTCTACTGTATTAAAAGTTCTTAACGATTGTAATGTTTCTTATTTATTCAAGACACAGTGTTAACAACATCATTCACCACACATTGAATTTCTTTTCAATTTTTGTTGCAATGAGAAACCATATTATTCTCAAGCCGAACCTGCTTTAAGGATCATTTAATTTGAAGCCGGTTCTGTTGTCGATTACTGCGCACACTCACCAACGGCCTGTGCAAGGTTCAATTGGAGTCAATTTTTCGCTACAAGACTGTCTCTCTATTTACTTATTACAACTCTGTGGGTACACATATTGTTAGACCTAAAAGAAGGTAGAACGCGCATGCGCCGGTGTGCGGGTGGTATCTGTGCTAACCACAGCAAATTTTATAATATAGTGCTATTAATTTCATTTTTTTTTTCAGTAAAGTACTACTGTAACTGTACTTTTGTTCTTGTTTTGTTTTGTGCCTAATACTCGGTCTAATATGTACCTATTAAAAATCCAATATGTTGTCCGTAAGAAATAAGAAAGTTGATGCGATTGACTCCAAACCCACAAGTCATAAAATTTTGATTTTAAAATCATCAGAAAGCTCAGAAAAAATCTCTTAAGTGTTTGTTAAAATTATTTTCCTACTACCTCTTTAGAAAATATCATTTCTCGCCCCGTTTTTAGGGTCGAAAGCTGCACTTTTCCTCCCTAAGGGAGGAAAAATGTTTTTCCTCCCTCAACTCCATATAACGTACCTAAGCTTATAACTAAACAAAATACCCTTCAATTACAACTAACTTTATTTATATGTACTTGTTATTCTCAGTGCTAGTAGAAGAACCGAAGTTAAAGGTGCAATTACTAACATTGTTGAAAGTAATGTTACCAGAAAAAGGTGAGGAAGATTGATTAACGTTGAAACCTGTACTTGTCAATGTTTGTAGAGTTCATTTGATGTTCTCCAGAAACTTTTGAGGAGAGCATTCCGCATGTAATTTGGTTAGAAACTTTACTTTTTTTTACGATTGATTCTCCTAAATAGCCCTCGGCTACGTTGGTAGAGCGCCATCCTCCGTGTCTCTTTAAACTCAATAAATCTCCTCCAGCATCAACCAACAAAGACGCGGAGGTGCGCCGAAAACTATGCCCAGTGTAACCTTCTGCATCTGGTAGCTCGAGGTACTTTGCAATTTTATATGGTATTTTGGCAATTGTATTTTTCCCTATGACTTGGATAGTGCACTTCCCTTTTATGTAATTAACAAAAAATCTTGTATGTTCAGTTTTAGCAGAGCGTAATGAAACATATTTTCTATAAATTCCATGTACACTTGTTCCATTAATGGTTTCGTTAGTGATTACAAATGTTATTTGCATTTTTGTTTTGCTATCGGGTATTTTCACAACTAATATGTCTCCATTATCCTGAATATCATGCAATGTCAATTTAATTAGCTCATCGCAACTGCAAGCTCCGGCAAGTCCAATAATTAAAGCAACCTACGAACAAAATATAGCGTTCATAATGTATCAAATTCAAATCATCTCATAATTACCTTCATTTGCAAGTAATAGTCATCGGGCGCCTCCGAAAGTAATCTGTTTAGGTCATTCCTACAGAAAATTTTAGCTTTCATTGGTTTATACCCATTTCCTTGACGTATAAGCAAAGCTATGACTTTTGCATACTTAATGTCAACGTTGTCGTTTATAAGTAATGTGGTACGTAACATTGAATATTTACTCCACATCGTCGATGGTTTAAGCGTTTTCGAATGATGCGCAAAATATGCTAAGATTACCTCTTCAGCAATTTTCTTGACTTTTCTCCCCATCATCCAATTTTTGAAAGCAGTAAGTATATTCTTTTTCGTATCTGTTGTGTCCGGGGTTCCACTGCTCCTACCCGGTGCAGTTGCCTCCGAGGTTCGAATAATACACTGCGGTGGTTCAACAGGAAATGTTATCGCACAAATTAACAGAATTGACAACGACGTAAGTATATTTTTATGTAATTCAAATTCAAAATTATTTATCACGTTACTAACTCTACCGTAACTTAGTAACTGCTACAAAATACAACAGTATCTGTCCCTAGATTTTGCAGGCAGTAGATCAAGCGATGCCTGATTAGCTTCTTCTAAAATGTCTGAGGGAATATTTTCCTCTAAATCACTTTCTATTTCCATATTTCCTGATGAAAAATTACAGAAACGACCAGTACACAAGCTACTGTTTATACCGCTACCATGGCAACATAACTTCACCATGGATACATCCTAAATTTTTTAGTGTAACTAGATGGCAAGCGGTCATCTTACCGTAGAAATCTTTGCTAAATTGAAGTTGAGGTAGTAGAAAAAATCATATGTATAACTCTGGAGGAAAGTACATATCCCTCCCTTGTGTGATTACTGCCCTCCGCTTCGCGTCGGGCATTAAACTTCACACGCGGGAGGGCATCTTTAACTTTCCTCCCTTGTTATACAAATAGCTATTTTTCTACGAAAGTGCAGAAACACGATTGTTTTTGTAGGTAAATTGATTGTGAAAACAGGTCTTTGAAACACTAGTGCGGCAATAGTAAAACTATCACAAATTTGTGTCGGAGAGCACTTCCCAATAACTCATAATGTAAACGGTAATAGAAGAGCTGAGCCCAGCAAGTCGAAAACTTTCAGGCAAGTCATTCCTGCAATAAAATCTTGCACGTCTAAACAAGTCTTGACAGCGCTTCCTATAGGAAATTGACATTTATTTCGATTTTGTTGAAAGTTTCAAGTTTCAAGTTTCAAGTTGGTGTGCAAGTGCTGATTAATATAAAAATAGACATGTTTACGGTTTTTCTTAAAGTGACATCTCAAGTCATGTTCTGAATGACAGGTCAATGACAACTATTTGTAATTTTTTGATTGGTTAACATTCGTTTTCAAGGTCAAATTACTTTTCGGACTAGTCCGAAAAGTACCCACTTTTTGGACAGTTACCATGGTGATACTGACGACTCCCCAAATCGCCCATTTTGTGTACCAAAAAGTATAACAAAATAGCGTCTTATTCAGGTGGTTGGAGAAAAAAATAATTGTAAGATGCTACTACATACGAAAAATGCGCGCATGTGCGTACACTTTCCCTTGTTTAATTTTATTTTAAAACATTCGACCAGCTAATTGATCTTATGACAAGGAACTGCGAACATCCTAAACAAGATTTTAAGTTTCTATTTCATTATCATCGCAGATGAAAATCTTAATGTGGTCGTTGAACTCTGTTTCTCAAACCTTCAAACATATTTATACTTTCGCATAGAAAGTATATGCGACTTAAATTTTATTATTTAGTCATCAGCGAACGTTTTTCAAAAGTCGGTCAGCGTACCCACCCTCGTTGCAGCGGCAATAATTAGAGGCACGGGAGTCAATTCATTATATTCAAAATTTAATGCAAATCTCAATAACAATGACGCAACAGTTGTTATGCAACTATTGCGTTTGGCAAGTATTGTTAACAGTTGTGTGCTACATTCGGGTTTGTCTATACTTTTTCATTGTACACCATCTGATTTCAATTTTTTCCAGACCAGACAAATTGAAAAATTTCTTTGAGCGTTCATCCTCCTGTACCTTGAAAATAATGGTATTGCAACTACATATTTATTTAAACCGAGGGTTGGGGAGTAGAAGCAAAAAGTCTTCAAATGAAGAACTTATGCATCTACTTATTCCTTTATACCTCCCAAGAAAGTTGGTTCTATATGTAACATTTGTGTAGTTATGGGATAGAATGCACTATATTAACGAATTATCAAGAATTAAATTAAACAATTTAATAAAAATTAATTTATAATAAAAAGGCCTGTAAAAAGGTGTAGGAGAGCTTTGCGTGCAATGCAAAGTTTAAGGAGGAGAGTATGTGTGAATGTTTCATGAAGGTTGAGGTCAGAACGCTTTTTTTTCAGTTTCAAGGGGCGTTCGGATATTGTGATCACGCACAACAAACGCAACTACAGATAGAAAACTTGTATTTGTGTAGGCATAATTAGGTTTTCGCTCGGGTTTTCGGTTCAAAAATTTCATAGGTAAAATAATTTACGGAATGGTTATGGAAAGGATATGGTGAAACGTTATGTATAGTGAGAATCAACCTTTAGTTACCTAATATTATAAGAGGTTGAATGGAAATGACATCCTTCTCTAATATAACCGCCCCTTCGATAACATGTTCTCATTTTTCGTGTGCGCGATATATTTGTATTTTTATTACATAAACATTCATCTCGACATTCATATTATCGTGCATCGATTTTTTTCAAATATCGAAGAACGTTTACATTGTCGATAATAATAGACGCCATCCCAAGTTTAGTGTTGGGGAATTGGGGATACAAGAGCAGTGTATGTAATTCGAAATATAATTTCTAAATGAAATATTCTTGTTAATGACTGATTTTCTCTTGTGCCACATAGTCTAGGCGATAGAGACTGTAAAATTGGCAAACTAGACATTTTGAGGTGGAAAAGAAAAAAATGGTGGAATATGTTCAGTTAGGTGTCAGAAACAACATATTAAAAATCCCACCCTCCAGACCCTGTGCTAAAGGCTCCAGCCACCCCACCATCCCCCAAAAACCGTGTTTTCGCTCTTTTTGGCTGATATCTCGCGATCTATGAGGTCTATATGAAATATTCTGGTTAATGACTGATTTTCTCTTGTGCCACAAGATAGTCGTATTAGAATGGGCCGCATTGTAACACTATTTCAGTATACATAGGTACTATTTAAACTGATGCTTTTTAGGGAATGGTACTTTCAGTTTCAGCTTAACGTTGTACCTGTTCATGTTTACTCGATAATTTTGCAATTTCTAAATTCTGTTATCAGTTATGAATTTAAAGTTGATAAGTCTATAACAGTTCACTACAAAGTATCGACAAATTAAATTTTAAAAAAATCGCTGTCTCTAGCACAGATACCTCCGGCGCATGCGCGTTTCTGCCCTTTTTTTGTCTTAAGAATATGTGTACCAAATTTGGTTTCAATCGGGTCAGCAATTTAGTCGGAAATAAGAGTACAGACCGACAGACCGATCGACGAGATTTTGTTTGATACGGATTCCTGGTGGTTCAAAACGTATATTTCCGTAAAAAAGTGGGGGGGGGGGTCATTTTTTACCCCAATTACATTGAAAGCTATAGACATGTTCAGACTACACCATCACGTCACCGTCCGGACCGTCAAAATTTGTCAACGAGAATATTTTACGTTGCGTTACCGATATGGTGACGTGACGGTGTCGGTACGTATAGTATGAATCGCGTTTTAATCATCCAAAAATTAAACTAAGCACTTCAATTTTCCAAACGTCAAAAAATCTCCTGAGCACAAAAGTACCATAAGCACAATTGAAATATTACGCAACACCGTCGTTTTGGTTCCACCTGCATATTGTGCAAAATGTAACGGAGGTCTATTTCTGTACGAACCCAAAATCAATTCGACTAAAAAATTCCAACGGTAATTCTAGACCCGACAATAAGTGCCAGAATTCCATGAAATTTGTTACGCATGTACAATCTTTATGTATTCAGATACAAAACTATGTAAGCCTAGGCTGTTTTTTTTAGTATAATATGGCATCTCTAGAGGTCGGTTGTTACACGACAGTGTGAAACTTTAGTTCACATGACTGACATAATTAAGAGACTGGATTAGATCCTAATCAATCAAATTTCTTAATTTGGTGAGTCGAGTGAACTGAGTATGAACTATCATGGTACAACCGGGTCTGTACGAATATCAGTAGATATTGAAGTCATTTTCTAAGGACATAATGTGTCTGAACAGATTGAAATCATTAACTCTATTCTTCGTGATATGCTTTCAATAAAAAAAACGAACATTTTAGGAGGGGCACCAAATGTATGTGAAAAGAAAGAATGTCGTAATGTCCGCGTCCTAATACCCGCGTTCCAATGTCTGCGTCCCACTGCGTCTAAATGTCTGCGTCCTAATAATGTCTGCGGCCCAATGACGGCGTCCTATTGTCTGCGTCCTAATGTCTGGCGGCCTAATGCCCGGTCACCGATGGATGTCGCTGGACAACGGCAAAATAACTTCACCGGCAAAAATTGTGCAACACTATACGACGAAACGAAATTTTGTAAACGGCGAATTCGACCTCGATACTGGCAAAATGCATCTTTTTTTTTGGCGTCACTGGTATTTCAACACGAATGCCTGTTATTCTTACCAGATAAATTAATTTAAACTACCTAATCAATTTTTAACAAAAATACAATTATTTTACAATGGTTAAAATGAACACGTTTTATTCGGAAAAATTCTCTTCCTTCTCACAAATAAAAAGAAACCTCGGAAAAAGTTAATAAATTAACCCGACTATCAGTTATGTCTAACAATCAAACTTAATAAGAAACACCCAAGTTAGATTTTCATTGTTTAAACAATTTATACGTTGTTTAAACAATTTGTTACTAAAAAAGGACATTTCTCAGAATTGATTAAAACAAATAGAACGTGTAAATTAAAGACTAATATGTACCCACAACGTTAGAATTTGTACCCTCTTAGTTCCGCTGGAAACCCGATTTGAAATCATAGCAACCCAACTTTTCACGATTCAAATTTTATTACTCTCATAAAAAACTATGAATTAAAGACTAATTTGTACCCAAATTAGATTTTCATTGTTTAAACAATTTATACATTATTTAAACAATTTTTTACTAAAAAAGGGCAATTCTAAAAATTAATAAAAAGAAATTGGACGTATAAATTAAAGACTAATTTATACCCACAAAATTAAAGTTTGTGCCCGCTTGGTTCCGCCGGAAAACCGATTCTGAGGTGGGGGCGGTAACTAGACATCAAGTTAGCACCTCCACTTTTTCCGATTGAAATTTTATTAGTCGCATCAAAAACCATGAATTAAAAAGTAATTTGTACTCAACTTAGATTTTTTACTAAAAAAGGGAAATTCTCAGAATTAATGGAACATATGAATTAAAGACAATTTGTACCCACAACATTAGAATTTGTACCCGCTGGGTTCCGCCAGAAAACTGATTCTCACGTAATAAGCATTTAAAGACCGCCTGACATAAATTCAAAATATACGCTGTATAATGCAAGAAGATTCAAGTCCTTAGAAAAATTCTCCGCAATCTTGCATTTTCCCTTTGTAGGTACCTTCCGTTGACACCCCATTTTCGAGATATACAGACTAAATAAATCTTCTGACACTTTTCAAGATATTCGCTCTTAAAGATTTGACGTCACTAATTATGGACATACATATTTCTTCCAAACGTACCAATCGCCCTTTGTGGCTACCCTCCTCCGACACTTCGCTCTAGAGATATTAGAACGAATCACGTTAAAGAGTCGAGGAGGACAGTGGTCGGTAGCAACTATAATTCTTTCATTGAGACATTTCATTAGAATACTGTGAAAGATAAAATAAATTTCTAACCCCCACCCCCTCTCCCCGTCTCCCACTCATCTTAAAAAGGAGTCGCGGATGAAAGTTATAGTTTGTAGAACCAATTCCTTTCGATGAGACGTTTGATGAGAAAACCATGCACGTGTGGTTACAACGTTACAGTTTCCTCGTGGGTAGAAACAATACATTTAATAACAGTCTTACTTACTTTGTAATAGCATTATTTATCACCTACAATTTACATAATACGCTTAATACTTCACTTCGAATCGAATTTAGAACTGCCTCGAAAGTTCTCGAACGCTTCCGAATGCTCCTGAATATTATTATTATTATTTTTTTTTTTTACATAAACAAAGATAATAAAAATGATAAACAAAACATTTAACATTAAGCACATTTAAGCTCTTCAAGATTATACGCTCATTCTTCTATTGGAAATTGCCTTACTTTTTTCTGAAACTGGAACAGTACCCATAAACAGTTTTACGCCCCGCAATCGTGGCGATTTACTGGTAATAGATGGCAATGGAGTAGGATGTGAAGGCCTCTATACTATACAAATAAAATGTGTTATGTTAGTAGTTTCGGTTACGAACTAAACTGTCGAACTGACATTAGCTGTCAATTTCAATGATCCAAACCTGAAATCTTTTAATTTATGTTCATATTTTTCAAATTTGGTGCCATTTTATACAGTGTGTAAAGCGATGGGGTATACAAGAAGGAATTTTTTTTAAATATTGATTTATGAAAAAAATTTATTCTTCATATTTTTTACTTGCTTTGAAAGTGCCAATAACGTTTCGATTGTTTGTCGTTTGATAGCAATACGCTATCTTGATTATAATGTGATATGATGTAATAACTTTCAATAAAAAAAATTAATTTTATTATTTTTCCAGATTTCTATAAATAAATTTTAGATTATCGAAACGTTATTGGTACTTTCAAAGCAAGCAAAAAATATCATGAAGAATAATTTTTTTTCATAAATCAATATTTTAAAAAAAGCTTCCCTCTTGTATACCCCATCGCTTTACACCCTGTATTTATCCTGTGTGTGTCTATCGTTAAACACAGCGCCATCTACTACCTTCTTATAATGAATGAAGTATAGATTCATAAATTTATGCGCTACGAGGATTTTTTTGTTCGAAACTACGAGTATATTAATTTATAGACTGAGAGAACGACAGATGTTGTGCGATGATTTTTAAACGTCTGTCACCGCAATTTTCTCTTTACATAGACTAGAACTAGCGTATATCATACGTCTGTTGAGCGGTCCGTTCTTTTTTTTTGTAATTTTTAAAATGTTGACAGCACAGCAAACAGAAGTTTATTTTTCATTTGCCTATTATATGCCAATTATATCTGGCATGAGATATACATATAAAGCAGTCCATGGTGTCCTAGGACTTAATTGACTGTTATCTCATTATGCCCTTAGACTGTCAAATATATTGATATAGGTATAATGTAAATCTATTAAAAAAAGATACTACTTTATTAAAACCATTCATATTCGGGCGGCGAATAGACTACGTCGCTAAAAATCAATAGCGCCTTTCTTGTATTCTTAAGACGGTGTTTACTGATTGTCAAAGCGATCAGGCGTGTCTAAACGGTCATTATTATTGTGCGCACGCACAGACAGACAAACGGACAGATATGTAGACAGCAATGCACATTATAAACGATCTGGAGGTTCGTTACTAATTTAGCAGAGGGTATTCTTTCGACCCCAATATTCCTTCCCAACTTGCGCCATGGCACAGTCCACAGACGACTTCCTAACAATATAATTTGTTTACACAAAAATGTTTGTGTTTAGTCCTTAATTTTATGTCGCATTTCCTTTTTTTAGTGAACAATTGTTTAAATAATGTATAAATGTATTTATAATTATGTAAGAATTGTAATTTCCCGAAATGATAAGTTATTTGGAAAAATGATCCCAGTAAATACAAACGTACGTAGGTACTAACATTCAATAAATGACAGACCTAAACGATGAAAGAAATGCCATATGCTGCAATTTTGTAGGCAGGTCTGAGCATAAACTACTTTTTTTGAAATAGCAAATTTCAAAAATGTGTTGGAAAACTGGCCGACTTGCGTTTGTATACCTAAGTATGTCAAAATGTAGCTTTACAGCAACTAGGGAGTACTCTGGACGGCGCAACTTCCGTCTGCAAAACTTCCTACTTCCTCTACCATAAGTAATATTCCGACCCCGATTCCGACCATTAGCCTTCTAGCTCGCCATGGTGCCTACTACTAATAAATAATTGTCAAATAGTTGAAAGAATTGTAATCGATCTCTCTGGATTTTAAGAGATTTCCGAGGGCATCGAGGAGATACACTAGTGTATAAAATTCAGGACCGGTTTACCTCTCTGTCTAACCTAACATCCCTGTAGGTGAGGGGAGTGAGGGGAAAGTTCGCATAAACGAAATATCTGTATGGGAACCGTATACAAATTCAATTTGATTTCAATGCCAAAACTTATCGACGGTAAACATTCCTTTATAGTTTACATAATAGGTGCCGTGAATGATGTAGGTAATAAAAATTTTATGCATTGCGAATAAATTGAACATTTCACCTTGACCATTCGCATCTCTTGACACTTCCTTGAAAGTCTTGTTACATCCTCCCTATATTGTAAGAAATTTTCCATTTTCAGTCCTTTGCTAAACGCTAGACTGCATCAAACAGACAACAATGATTTACATTGACAAATGGCAGATTGCCCGCTTTCTTTCATCCAAAAAAATAATGAAACAGTCTTTTCTTTATACCAATTTGATTTAAACATTATATCTCCATTAAATAATCTCTAGAGACCCCCCTCGGCAAGTATTTCCGGTGCGTATAAATGTGTTTTGTTTATTCAGTACCTTAACGTGCATTTATTCCACTTATAAGCACAATGAACCGTTCATGTGACTGGCACCTTCATATATTTCAGCTGACAATTTATATGTGTCATCGCTTTAAAGAAGCGTTACAAGGAAACGTTCACTGCACCTAAATTTAAAAAAAAACCGTGGAAGAAATCAAATTATCTATTCCAAAAAAAGATAAAAACACTTTCTCTCTAATGTCGAAGGCAAGCTTAATCGTCACGTTATTTGGAAAGTCGCGTATAACAATTAAACAGAATATCTTTCTAATTCTGTAATTGTGGTGAAATTAGAAATTGTAGAGCGTAAAAATGTCAGCGTCTCTAAAGTTGAGTGGTGGAGAAATTTGGCTGCAATCAGAAATTACTCCCTTCACATCATTTGCGCACTACCGACACACGTAGCGTGCAATTAAATTGTGTTTTTTTTTAATATCCGGTTGTTATTCTTTTTAGATGCAACATTCAGTTCCTCCACAGATATGGTACTTATTTATGCTTGTGATCATATTTCGTAATGTAATTATTTAAATTTTTAAGGCGACATTTCACAGAGCATTCTTAAAGGTCACCTTCCCAGATGATCCAGTTTTTGTTGTATTTTGAAAGTATATATTAAGGCAATTGCGTACCATATTATCTAAAACTAAAACTAAACTGCCGAGTTGAGATGGATCAATTTTGAAAGGCGATAGATGGAAAATAGATCTAAGGTAGGGTAAAAATGTAAAACTTGTGCGTTTTTCTACAAAACTACAAATTAATACATGCAATACGTATACGGGCATACGGCACATAAAATCGAGAAGTAAAAATCTTATGTTGTGTACAGTTTAGACCTCGGTTTAGGCGGATGTAACTAATCTCATCAATCGTCTAATTAGATAATTGGGAATTCTTTATCGGTTGAATTCAATGATAATGTCATAAGTTTACTGTAAAATGACACTGCATATTTAACCAATAACAGCCGTGTGAACTTGTCCCTCAATTAACAGAATTTTCAATTCTAATTACTTCTGGAGCCCCTCACAGAGTTCTAGAGTGAGTTCTTGTTCATAAATATAACCATACATGTTACGAAATATTAATTATAGAGCAAAATTCTTCTTTTCAACTAGCAATAATTGCATCTCATCTTTACTTCATCAATCATCAGTTACAGCACAAAGCCTGTACATGTACAGCAGCCGTCATATTCTAATAAGGTAGTACACTATTGTGGCGCAACTTTTCAATATTGCGCAACTAAATGGCGCATGTTGTTCACATTGAACGCAAAAATTGCAAATAATTTGCAACATTTAGTGTGGCGCAATATCAAAATGTGGATGCAATTTTTTTAAGTTGCGAAGATGTTCACATTTCTTCTCCACGTCTTCAATTTTATTGCACGATTAACCGGGCGCGGTAGAATTGGTATAGTGGGAGTAGTCCGAGTGGTCCTGTTTATAGTTTATCTTAGCAAACAAATTTGTGAATACTAATATCACAGACAATAATCTGTGCTAATATGTATTCTGAAGACGAAGAGATGTGCGAGACGGCCATCAAATTTCGCGAAAAAGGCCCCCCTCCTCCCCCACGAATTACACGTGCGACTCTTTCGAGATTATTGAGCGACGGGGTCTGGTGGAGGGGGGGGGGTTAAAAATTAATCTTATCTCTCATTGTATTCTAATTAAAGGTCTCAACGAAAGGAAACGTTTTCTACCAACTACTGCCCTGGGGGGGGGGGGGGGAGTGGAACTTCATGGTACTCTAATGAAAGGTCTCAACGAAACGAATTAATTTCTACGAACCATAGCCCTCCTCCTCGACCTCTTATCATGATCGGGTATATTCCCTTATACGTTATACCTCAAGAACGGATTGTCGTAAGAGGGTACTCACAAAGGGAGATTGAGATGTCTGCAAGCCATTGGTGATGTCAAAACAAAAGCTATTTCGGTTTAAAAAATGCGCTTTATCTGCACAGGAGTTGTGCACAATGTATACTTGTTTGCGGATATCGGCATCGGATTTTGATTACTTATTAGAAAAAGTAACAAAAACGTATTTTGCGAAGTCCATTTTGCTTGATTTTGCTTTGATTTTATTACGCGAGAAGCCATATCATCTGGTATGCAGTAGTACACGTACCAGGCTAAACGTAAATTGCGCCACTTTATATATAACCGACAAAACGGTCCACTTTGTTGTAACGACATTTTATTGCATCTGGGTAGTCACATGTATCAATTTCTGAAATATATGCAAGTTAGAAAATTGCACGCAGCTTAAAAGATGGCGCAAGTTTTCCACGTTGCAGCGCAGTTCACACGCTGAAATAACCAAGTTGCGCAATTTTAAATATTGCGCAATACAAAAATGTACAAATGTGAAACTACCTAGAACCGGTTAGAACATATTCACCGCCGAGGTCACCACCTACATTGACGATATCGAGGTGGTATCTACTCCACCATTCTCCACATCAGTGTTTCAAAGGTCTTTTAGTTGCAACATTTGCAAGTTTTGTAATCGAACTCCGAGTGAATCGGGAACAGGAAAAACTGCGGGCTCAATATAATAGAAACCAACATATTTCATTCCCTAGGTCCATGTATCGAGTTCGGACTTTCGCTAGATTATTCCCTATGACTCTGATGTCTAACAATTCAATATAACTCTTCTCTGTGGTCTAGGTGTGGAACCAATACCGACTTAAAGAATCGCCCCTTTTAATTTCTATCGGTTCAGTGATAGGTTTTGTATCGTTTAGTGTTAATGTGTACAGCTCATGTTAATCTCTCAACGGGTTACGGGTTGTCGATAAATGTAAAACAAACTATTGAAAAACTTTGGACACCATCGCAACGAAATATTCCGGACTCATGTTTTCATTTTTTTAGATGTAAAATCTATTTTCCTCACAATATTCTGTTAACTTCATAAGTTCAGGAAAGTAAATCACTACTGGCAGTTTTATTAGCTTCCTAGCATGTGCTAGGTAGCTATTGCGATAGCCGTTTTTTGAACATTTCAAAATTTCATCAAATGTCGACGTTTTAGACCATTTTAAGCAACTTTTAAAGAATAAAATTTTTTCCCGTCTGTATGTACGTACGTACGTTTGTTGGCAATTTTCTGAGAATACGGCTCGACGGATTTTTTTGAAATTTTGTATATATGTATGTTTTAGGCATACCGAACAGAAAAATAACGGGCCGGATTTTTGAAAAAAAATTTTGGAGCGCCGTAACGGCATCGAACTTTTTTTTTCAAATAGCAACCTAAAATTTGATTCTATTATTTGGAAGACCTTATTTTCCTGTGTACAACCTACAAAAAATTGGGCCGGGTTATATTATCAAAAAACGGAGAAAAAAATTGTCAAAGTCAAAAAATTGTGTTGCATATGTGCAAAACGCAACGATCTTGTTTCTGAAGCAATTTAAACGAAATTTCTATGGTAAGTTCCTTTAATAAAAGCAAATAAAATTCATGCACAAAAATCGTGTTGCGCATGCGCAGAATAAACGCAATTTTCTTATTTATGGAACAATTAAAACGAAATTTGGATGGTAGGTCCTCCTAATAAAAGAAAACAAAATGCATGCGCAAAAAAAAGTAAAATTTTCTTTTTAAGGAAACGACGTTTTATTTATTTTTTTAAATTTCGAAATCGGGGAAATCTATTTTATATGGCATGGAAAATATCTTTATTTTATATGGTATGGAAAATATTTTACATAGACGAACTTCTTGTTTGTGGGAGGTGCTAAAAAAATACTTACTTGAAAAAATAAAATTTGCTTTTTAGGGAAACAACGTTTTATTTAATTATTTTTTTTAATTTTGAAATCAGGAAAATATATTTTGTATGGTATGGAAAATATCTTTATTTTATATGGTATGGAAAATATTTTAGATGTACGAACTTTTATGTTTTATTTAATTTTTTTTTTATATATCCTGTACCTAAAAAATAAATATTTTATTTTCAATGAATTTTGTCCCATTAATCCAATTTTTAGCCTCCTAGCTCGCGCTGCGTATATATGCATCTATGTTAGTAATTTTTGAAGTTAATGGGTCGACTAATTTTGTTCAAATTTTGGATATACCGGCATGGAAAAAAATAAGTAGGTATTGTGTTTTTTACTTAAGCTAGAAAGAAACCCAATAAGCATTATATGAGTGTCAGAGAGACATAACTTTATCGATATTACACTGACAGTATCGATTAAATGTGTCGTGGAGACTAGCCTACTCAAAAGACGCATGAATGACATCAGCACCTTTAGCTTGTTGTGTATTTTATTTCTCACTTGTGTAATGCTTATTGGGTTTCTTTCTAGCTTATTATGTCAGATTTGCAGTAACTTCCATTTCTATATATACAGAGAATTTTTTTTAAATGTATACTTTCGGCATATGTAACCTTTAAAAAAACGGGTCAATCATGGGGAATAGATGAAAACAGGTAATCAACTCTACGCGAATTTGTTTGAAATAATCTATGCTATAAAAATGGTCGCTTAATGTCAAATTTAAGTTGCCCATTAGTGTGTATTTTTTATTAGTGTCAAATTGCGATTTTTCACAACGAATAAATTGGAATGGTATGTTCGATAACAGTTCAAGAAATGTTTGACGTATCCTGAAATCGTGTAATATTGGTTGCATACAATTCCACGAATTGACGGTTTTCTCTTCATAGCATGAGCTAGGTACAATGCGAAATTTCATCAAATGTTGACGTTTTAGATCATTTTAAGCAACTTTTAAAGAATAAATTTTTCCCGTCTGTAAGTGCGTACATATGTTGGCAATTTTTGGTTTCAGCTAGGAAACTATTCTGTCAAGAATTTGACACCTGGTTTCAGATAGTGTGGCATTTTTCGCCCCAAATATTTTTATGTCTCAAGAGCAGCTCTATAGAACTTTAATTAGAATAAATTTTACACGACTGACGCATTTGGATAAGTAGCCCACAACTAAGCTGGTCATCCCTCGCCTTTAGGACCACGTAAATAAACACTACAATCGCTGATTGACCGAGCATAATTATTTGGTAACTCATAAGCGGGATAAGCCCTCAAACAGGGCCGTAGTCAGAATGAAGTAGCAGGGGTGGCCGGTATTTTTCTAGGTGGGACTTAAGAAGTTTTGATAACGACTTCCCCTGTAATTTTTGTAAAGGAACCATCAACCTAATTTCCAGTGGGGGCAAGACCACGTTCTAGGTCCCCACCTGGCCACCCCCTCGCTACGGGCCTACCCTAAAATCGTAAATTGTGCGATATGATTTGCCTTCAGCGCGTGGCTTACGTAGACTGTATCGTAAGACATCTGGAGCTTAGAGAAACTGTGTTGTTTTGGATACACCTCTTGTCCTAAATTCTCTGATAAAACTGTAGAGTTAAATATATATGCTTCCTGTCACTTATTACCCCTCAACAAAGATCTAGATCATCTCCCAACTGGTAAGGGAAATGGAAGCCTTGGTTTACCTCGCTTGTCGGCGTGGTATTCGTAAGATAATATACCTATCAACGGCTTCGTTCGGGAGAAAACCCTTCCGTATCATGGGCCACGGTGTCTCTGCCTGGGAATTTTAAACTTTACGTAACCAGAATGGAAGTTGCGACCAATTTGGGAAGTGGACAAGACCAATAGGTATCGATGGACATTGTGACCAGACTAAGATAAACTGTAGTAAACTTGGGTTCGAATCCGGGTTCGGGCATGAATATTTGTGAATGTATAGTGGGTTGGGTTGGCAGAACCGTCTTGACTGCGGAAAACCCGCCAACTTAAAAAATAAAGACTAAAAAAATGAATTTAAAAGTGGGGCGTTGTGTCTTACACCTCTTCTTACCAGAGCTTTCCCATGCACCAGGATATTGAGGTTCGTGGTTATAGCGAGGGTTATAGTATTTGAGCGAGGATCAATACAAATGTATTTGTTTGTGTGAACTTACCAATTGATTATCATAACACTTCTTGTATATAATCATTGTTTTCAACTTTATACTATGCTAATGCTAGGAAACCTTATTTAAAATCCGCAGCGCTGTTCTTTTTACCTCTTTCTAGGCCATTCAATTTTTTTCAAATTAACAAAATTTCTTTTGAACATAATTAGATAGATTTGGCGACGTTGTTTTAATAACGGAGTCACGTTCAAAAATTAAATTAGTAGACAAAGATCGTTTAATTCAATTGCTTCACTAGAAATGACAACCACTTATCAGAAAGCAAGACGCGAATATTCCTCATTTACGTTTTTGCTTGTATTTTTTTACCATTTCAACTGTAGCACATCGTAAATTAAATGGATTTGGTGTTTAACTTCATTCAGCAATCGTAATTGAATTTCTATTCGTCGGCAAGCAAATTTCATTTTTCGGTAAAAGTTAAACTTGAAAGAATATATTTTTTTCTGGCGCGTTGATAAAATGTCTCAATT
Source organism: Photinus pyralis (assembly GCF_008802855.1). Classification (NCBI taxonomy): domain Eukaryota; kingdom Metazoa; phylum Arthropoda; class Insecta; order Coleoptera; family Lampyridae; genus Photinus; species Photinus pyralis. The sequence continues at coordinate 1,765,744 of NW_022170403.1, forward strand.
CACATTTGTAATTTGCGAATCGGCCATTTGGTGGCTTGCAACTAAGTTAACAACTATGTTTATCATTTGAACATAGGTATATGCATTCTTCTAGTATGGCATAGATCATTTCTAAAGAATTTCAACCCAGTTTTTTAGTTTTAAAAATATGGATGTACTTAAATAAATTCTAAATTCTTGAACGCCGGATTATTTCATTTCATATACCTACCCGAAGACGTTTTTGGTAGTATTGATTTTATTATACCTGCCTGTAGGTTGATAATATTCTAAACGCCAAAATCGAACAAAAATAGTACTTTGTGTACCAACGCGGGAAAGTGGATGTTTTCCGGGACGAAGATGGCCAGGCGAGGCGCAGCCGAGGCTGGTCACTTCCTTCGCCCCGGAAAACAACTTTCGTGCCGTGGTGCACACAATATTTTTTATCTTATACACTTACATTTAAAATTAATCCCTCAAGGCCTCAACAACGTCCGACCGCAAGCGCTTGAATTTGAATCCTTTTCGCGACATTATAATTCTTTTGAAAAAATCAAGTCCTCTATGCCGATAAAGTAGAAATTTAAAATGTCAATTTATTGTTCAAAACTTCTGGTTTAAGCTTATTTTTGCCCGTGTAGTACAGGGAATGATGTAAAGTGTATTTATATTTTCTTTTTTACTCTTCCATCATACTACTTATTAGTTTATGATCCGCACTAAATAGATAATTTCGTTGAATTTTTAGGCACTAGTGCGCGAAAGTAGATAGTCAATTGTATTTTTGATAACTATTTTCCACAACTGACAGATTTTTAAGAACATTATTTGGTATTCAGTGGTTGGCATGCTCGTCTAAATCATCCACGCTGATCATATACGCGCTCAGATGAATAAATAAAGTGAGTATACGCGAATGTTCAATTCAAAGTTCTGCCTGGATGATTTAGACGTTAATACTTATCTCAACGGTTTAGTAAAATGTGGACTAATTTCACTTATTGTTATTATAACATTATGTTACAGTTATTAACGATACGGGTAATTGAAATCATTAGGTATTGAAAATTCAGTGTAGGTACTTAGAGAAATCCACATTTAATACAAATGAGGTTTTATAACCTAACAAAATTACAAAACTAATCTTTGTCACTAAATGTACAATTATTATAAACTTTTAGAATAATTGTGGAATTATTGCCTGGTAGCAAATTAAGAACAGTCTCTTCTGCTAACTGTCGAAGTTCTGGAGGAGTGGAAGGAAGAATTTCTTCGCACATTATTCACTTTTTATTGAAAAAACTAAAATATACTGCACAGATTCGTATTTGACGCGCTTGTTAAATTTTTTCAAAATGTAGGGTAGCCAACTTAATTTCTTTATTGAAAAATTGTTGGTGTTGCCAACCTAATTTCTTTATTGAAATATTTATTACAGAAAATGTCAGAATTCTTAATTTTTTAATACAATTAAAATGCTCAACAGAGAAAATAGTATAAAGCATATGTTGCAGAAGGCCTTTCTAGCACTCGTTCGAAACTTGAACTCGTCCTAGAATATAGCGCCTTCTGCAACTTATGCTTTAATATACTATTACGATACGGTGCAATCTAAGTGGGCCCACGAGTATATTTTTTACTCGTAGATTTACCCCTTTCCCTTATAATACAGTTCAACGCAAATTCAAATTCTAGCGCGCTTGCGATTGCACAGTGCGGAGTCACCGAAGGGAGTCACGGTGCAACAGAGCAGAGTGCAAGTGGAGAATACCAATCATGTGCGAACTGAGTTGACATTTCCGGCATTTCACTGGCGCGTGATTATTTCCTTAGAAAATAACGGGATTTAAGGGGTTGTAATTAATACCAGGCGCATTTGAAATTATTACTGGTTTTGTATATTAACAAATGTGTTTTATAATTGAATGTGTGTTTTCAGGGACAAAATCACACCGGTTACATTTTAAATTCTTGGCAGGATCCATGTCTTGTCAAATGTTAGATGCTTTTAAGACTGGATTTATGCTTGATGACGAACGCGCAATGGGCACACTTTAAATCCTTGATGATCTTGTATTTAAAAAAAAAAGTGTTTTATAAATAGATTTATTCATTCCGTACAGTCACACTGGACACATTTGTGACACATTTTAACTTCGGGGTAGGCTCGTATGTTAAAATGCTACTTATTGCGGATAAGCGGTGTTCTACTTACAGTGCAAAGTACATCTTGGTGTTAAATGTATTGACACAGATGCTCGTTATTGAAAGTAAATGGGAGATTATGACTTACGTTTAAAACGTTTGAATTGGTCACGTGATATTGGGAAAGTATTCAAATTCACGAAACGTTGATAGGTATAGGTTCGCGGTAATTAAATGAATTCTTGAATTCAGTAAAATAAAGTGAACATAGGGTAAATTTAATTATTAAATCAGTGTTGACGATTTTATGTTTCTTATTTGATTAAAAAGAAATAACTTCTTTGACATTTTATTACAACCGCGCCATCTAGCTTACATAAGGCGTATTTTTTTCTCGCCTAGCCGACAAAATTGAATTTTCTCGCTCCATGCTTCTTTCGCGTCCTCACACAGGCGAGAAAATATAAGTTTCTCCTTGTATAGGATAAAAAAGTTATTAATTGCTACTGAAGATTGTTAGGCCTTCAGCTATGTCGTTAATTTAGCCTTTCAACAGGATCTATATTATAATACGTGCGTTTTTACCTTGGTGGAAGTTGCCAAGAGTCGCTTGTTGTAGGTGTGGACCTTGGAAAACGTTTCGCGACGAGGAAGTTGGATTGGAGTCTTGGTACTTGGGTAATAATACCTACTAGACTTCTCTATACCTTGGTATATAATATACTACGAGTATTATTACTTCATTCACATTCCCTGCGTAGGGCAATATTATTTTTCTACAATCCAAAGTAGGCATTTGCGCTCGTATTTGACAACGCAAACGTCATCTTTTTCGAGGAATGTCACTTTGTCGCTTAAAGCGACAAAATAGAAAAAACGCTCGCTCTCCCAGTTATTAACTACCTATAAATCAAATATGCATTGCTCAGAGTATCCAATGACAACGAGTAAATGACATCTTTCATTTGGGCATAAGATTAATATGATTTGAGTGAAAAATTTAAATTTCTGGAAATATGTGAACTGCTCGATTGTAGAAAAAATCTTGTGTGTAATTCGAGGTCGAGCGCAAATTGATTGTCGATTTCAAGAGAGTGCCGCGCTCCTTCGTCGCGCGTCAACTGTCTCTTTCAATCGACAATATATCATTTTGCGCTCTTAATACACAAATAGCTATTATCTACACGTAAATCTGATACTACTGTCGAACGATGTCGAGATCGTTTTTGGGCTGTAACTTTTTGGCCCGATAGTCTACGTAGCTGAAAAACAGTAGCGATCTTTCTTATCATTAAGAACATGTGTATACCAATCATTCAAAGCGATCGGACATTTCTAAACAAAGTTATCGTGTGCCGTGACAGACAGACAGACAAAAAACCAACTGGCAAACGCACAACAGAATACGGGCCCTATGTCACTTTCACCGATCGATAACCTGAATCCATTTTTTTCAGAGGTGATGAATTGTTTTTGAACTGATACCTCTGCTCTTATCCCGAATAAAATGTATAATTCCATAAAGTTAAAACTTTTTGGCGCATTGTTTTACATTTTTGGGACATTTTTGGAAACGCAACTATTTCTTATACACAGAAGAAAATTTAAACCTGGAAGCTACATTCTGAAGTTCATAATGCGATTTCGAAAAATACTGTTTTTCAACATCGACAAAAATGATACAACGTGATTAAATAACGTCGCTTTTCTTTTATTTTTGAGGTTGCTCGGAGTATGTTAACAAGTTTGCACAACTCACGAACAGTTCGCGTAGAGCTCTGTTCCTGTACAACGCCGATAACTTCCCTATTCCACAACCCCACAGAATTGCTCTTGCTAGAAATTTCTGAAAAGGAAGTTTACATGCCCAAAATATTTTCTTATGGAAGTCTTTTGCTACTTGTGAGTGACTTAAATCGATGTTTTTTGTTTTTTGCGATATTTTCAATTAACTACATGTGAAATTAGATCACTCACGGGGGACACTTTGTAACCCTAAGGCCCAATCTTCAAATGAGTATTACTTTTGTTTGAACAGTTATTTTTAAAAAACTGTTCGACAATTTTGTTCCTTAACTCATCAAGTATGTACACAGTACACAACAAATTTCGTGGAATTTTCCCCATTTTCCTTGTCCGGCCAAGAATTGCAGTGGAACTTTTTTATTCGAATTTCCAAAAAGTAATTCCAGATTCTTCATTTTCATGTAAAAAAAACCTAGATACCAAATTTCGTCGAATTCAGAATTTGTTTCGCACCTCCAAATAGGCGTGCGTCAAAATTTGCTCTTGCCATCTCAATCTCCAGTTTAGAGGGTCAAGCTCAATGCTCATTACCAACCATAATTGCACTTGGTATAGTAAACGCGACACAAATGCTGTCGAGTAGCAGCACTATAGGTGTTGGCAGAAGGGAAGATAGTTCTACAGGTTTTTTAAACTGTGACGATTTGGCAAACGTTAAAAATTTGTGCGAGATTTTTGCGAAAAACCGGTATTATTGACCTTTGACCTCGCGTAACATCTTTAGCAGCGCATGCCGCATACATCGGCGGGGATTTTTGGGATGGAGAACCACAAAAGCAAGCTTCATGCAAACATTCAGCTTTATTCTATTTTTTCCACAATGCATTTGTCTTTTTTATTCCCCGTATTATGTTAAGAAATATTTTATGAAAATGTAAAATTGCATAATGAAGTTGTAGAAAAAAAACGCACTTATAAAAACCGTCTCTAATGAATTGTAAATTGTTTAGTTGATTGAAAAAACGAATTCGCTAATATGCCTGAAACACGCACAAAAACCCTAAATTCAAATTGGAGCTCATTCATGGAATTGATACCAACTGTTCTATTATCTACTTGTGTGAAAATATGTAGGTGGTTAACTTATAGAATAAGAATCTCAAACTGGCTTTGTACTGTAAATTTATTGCTTTCTCGACAGATAATGTCATTTAGGTGTCACTCCTATAGTCCTATTGAATTATTTCTTAGCACATTTTATGTACTTACCTACCAATATTGGAAACTACGATCCGTCATTGGTATATGTATTGTTCTATCTTTAACCCATATCACTGAAATTCATCTATAGATCCATGAATAGAATAATGTACAGCGTATCTCAGTTTACATTTATAGATTTATAGTAAGTAGGTATAGGCAGGTAGAATATTTGGCAAATGCACCCGTAAAACATTGCTGGGGCCCTAATACTGGTTCACTTTTATAAAAAGCAGCGTTTTAACAGGTTCTAGGGGCATTTCAGACAACATTTGGCCAAATAGGCGTTTTTTACTAATTTGGACCTGCTGAACACGAATATCTCGACGTTGGCATCTCGAAATCTGAACAGGAAGTTCAGAATTCAAGATGGCGGCCAATTTCCGAAAATGTTGATCTTTTCACTCATGCGACCGATTTTTTCGAGCTAAAAACGGATTATAATGTTATTCCTGACGTACGTCACGATAATAATAGTTAACTATTGTTTTAACAACAATGTAATATAGTTTTTTTACCGGCAGGATGCGTAAAATTAAGAATTACGAAATTCCTAGCTCTCGTTGCCAAAAGGAGGACTTGCAAAACGATTGTTTCTAGTAATCCTGACACATATAAGTATTCCCGACATGCGAACCCGGATGTCAACCAGATAGTGTTTCAAAAGCGCTCTTCTTTACTGTTCACGCTGGGTACCATACTCCTCAGTGAGAAGATATATCTTTTGCAAAAATCTTCGTGACAAAACTATACAAGGTTGGTATCATAACTAGGTACACGAAACTTCACTTGTTCAGAATATCGACCTTGCTCGCATATTTTAGGAGGCGTCTTTTCCTCTATTTAGGTAGCTCATACCCTAGTTTCCACCGACGGTGCGCGTCCCGCTTAGTTCGGTAGGGAGAAGTCTCTACCAGACGTCCGTTTGGAAGAATGCGCACGTCCCTGACCCCATCTCGGTTAATCAAGTAGAACTTCCCAGAGTGGAGAAGTATTGCCAGGTTTCAGGAGCTGCGAAGCTTCTAACAATTCTGAACTCCATTCTCTTGGGATTCCATCTAATCTTTTTTAGCATTTCATCCATTTCCCTAATTACGGCATATCAGGTGTAAATCTCAAGAGGTAGTTCTTTGACCTTAAACTCTGAAATGTCGCCCAGACTAGCACATCTATCCTTGATTTCCTGGGGAAAGAATTGAAAATGGCTACATCCCCATTCCAACAACGTTACATTAATTCGGAAAGCTGCCCTAGATATCGTCCTTTGTGGTTGTCAATAGGATTGCTGGTCAAAACTTTGTTAATGTTGCAAGGCTCAACTGATTTGTACTACCTATATTCTCAAGAAGACGATTGACCTAACACCATCAAAATAAGATAAATTTGTCTTCACTTTTCTATATGCTTTCATACTTGAACAATAATAATATATCCTGAGTAACGGTAATTACTACCTAGCAAAATAAGAATCTTCCGAAACACCGCAGTTTAGTTTAACTCCTTCATTTTTTTCAGTTAAAAATTAACGTAAAATTCGAAAGATTGTAGTTATCAAAACTTTATAAGGAGAATTATGCATTATAAACGCATGTCGGAAATACTTATATGTGTCAGGATTACTAGAAACAATCGTTTTGCAAATCCTCCTTTTGACAACAAGAGCTAGGAATTTCGTAATTCTTAATTTTACGCATCCTGCCGGTAAAATAGTACATTATATATTATCAAGGGAGAGAAGTACAGTATTATTGCCTGAGCACCAAGATTACATCTCGAGGCGCTTGCGCCGAGGGATGTAAGGTGCGAAGGCAATAATAGACTTCTTTACCGTGGTATATATACTATTTTTTTCACTACTAGCACTTGAAATCCTCTAAATTAACATATTATATTGATAAGAAAATGAACGGTTGGACAGAATTTTTTGTTTATTAATTTAACATGTCAATCAAGTACGTAGAAGTACAAGTCAAACAGGCCGTATTTTGTTCTGTCACTGAGATATTTTCAAAGAGTAATTTCGTTCGAATTTTTTCAAAATGTGATAATTTTAAGTAAGTAATATATCTGGAAATGGCGGATGGTGGCAATTATTCTTTTTAGAGAACTTGTCTAAACGTTTATTGAGCGAAATTTCGGGCTGTGTTTTCTAAAAGTGACAGCGTGACAGTTCTCATTATTGACTACTAATAGTTAATAATGTCCACATTATTAACCACTTTGAACAAATGCCGAGAAAGCCTACTTTACAAGTGGAAAAAAGGTTAATAATCATGTCATCAGACGCTAGTAGTGAAAAAAACTATTACATTATTGTTAAAACAATAGTTAACTATTATTATCGTGACGTACGTCAGGAACAACATTATAATTAGTTTTTAGATCGAAAAAATCGGTTGCATGAGTGAAAAGATAAACATTTTCGGAAATTGGCCACCATCTTGAATTCTGGACTTCCGGTTCAGATTTCGAGATGCCAACATCGATATTCGTGTTCAGCAGGTACCAATTAGTAAAAAAAGCCTTGTTGGCCAACTGTTGTCTGAAATGCTCCTAGGACAGAAAAACTTCGAAAAGTGAACCAGTCTAAAATGATAATCATAATATTCGAATCCGGAAACATAAGCTTCTTATAAGTCCAACCAAGTAAGCATTGTCATCAGACAGTTTTATCATATTTTTGGTAACTATTACCTACTTTTGAAGTGAAAATGTCTTTCAGGATAACAAATGAAAGCGTACGTAGTGCAAAGACGTGTAAAATCAGCGAGCTTTCTCCAGGAATGATTGGCTTATTTATAACTGGCCCTAAAATAGTATCGTCAACCAATCAATGTTTATGCTCAAATATCCTCCATCCATAATCAACGTGCCCTTCTAATTCAATCGTAGATATTGAAGAATTTATCAACTTTTTAATTGCTTTAAATTACCTTCGATTATGCATCTCAAGCGGTCCAGTTTAATTATTACTATCTTGTAGTTGTACTTATTTGTGATTGGAATTTATATTATAATTTACGGGTTCTTTAGACGTACTATTTCTGATCGGGACCGACGACCTCTCAAGTTTACCTAACTGTATACGTATTGCATACACTCCATTAATTATAATAGACTAACTTATTTTTACATTTTTAATAACACTGTTTATTTTTTTGTAGTACTTCATATAATGCCTTTCGTGCTCAGTCAGTTAATAGTAAATTACATTTTAAGGTAAGAAGCCTTGTGTTAGCTTGTTGTGTGTAAATTAATCAAATTGTTTTGTGCTGTCTGCAAAATAATATTCGATTAAACCCGAAAAAAATAAATTGGCTCTGAAAAGGCATGATATGAAAGCGGAGATCTACCACATAATTTAGGAAAAATTGTGGAATTTAAGAGGATTGGAGACCACGTGACTTTTTCATGTGCCGTTTACCGATAAATTAGAATTACATTGTCGAAAACCGCATGAAAATCGAATCGAATCGAATTAAAAATAACGAAGATATACCTAGCAAAAATCGCATATCATTGGGATATCCAATCCTCTTAACTTTTTTTAATTTGCTGTTTCTAAGAACTAGAAACGTAATCTGTATTTTGAAAGCAAATGCCAAGATTAATAGCTAGTCGCTTGTTAATTGCTATATCGCTTTTTGATTCAAATAACTTTTCAAGACTAATTATTCAATAAAAACGCTGCTGTAACTTACATTTACGTAAACAACTGATATTATAAAGCAGCATATACTGTTTTGAAAAGAATTCCCAACAAATTTGCTTGTTGACGCCTATCAGAAACATGATAGTGGAGTGTCTCGAAATTACCCGAAACTTTAGCGAAATCCCTTACACCGGACGTCCAATAAGGTTGAGGATTGCATCTACCACAGGTAACGTAAATAATGATGTAGGTATATATTTGGTTATTAAAGTATGACACATATTAGGAGTTGCACGATCTACAGTATACCGGATAATTAAAGAATATCGAAGTACTGGGATTGTTACCCCTTCGAAACGTTCCGGTGGTCATCGCTGTTGCAAATGTGAGCTCTGACGATTGGCGGAATTGTGTGCAACACGTTATTGAGGAAGAAAATAAGATGTGTAGATTGGATGGCCTAATGCATACACTCGGACTCGTCAAACACAATGACTCGTGCGCTCGTTTACAGATTCTAGAAGTGCCTACGCTACGGAGTCACTATAGTCGCCTTAGTTGATTTTCATTACTGTGGCCATTAAGCCCTAAATGGCCAAAGAAAACTTTTTATTTTCTAACAATAATACTCAGAAAATTAACATAATTCATAATGAACATTCTTGGATTTGTTAGTTGACTATACTATATAATAATCTTAAAAGTATTTAAGTACATAATTATATGTAACTAGATGACCCGACGGACGTTGTCCTCTTTCTTAGCTATGAATACCTATTCAATTCGGACTGGAATAAGTAATAACCATAAATGATTTAAAAAAATTCACTGTGGCTAGCACAGGTACCAACTGCGCATGCGCGATCCTGCCCTTTTATGTCTAAGAATATGTATAGCAAATTTGGTTTAAATCGGTTCAACCGTTTAGCCGGAAAAGAGATTTTTGACACACTTGCTCCAAAATCTCCCCATCTCTCCCCAAAATAATTAAAAATTAACTCCCTCACTTCTAGTTGCTTTTGGCGATCATAGCAAGCAACGTACTTTTTTCTGTTGCGCCAAATGCCGTAATTTGAAAGCAATTATTGTATTTCAGGATATGAGTAAACAAATGTATAGAATCTGGCCCATTTCCGGAAACCAAGGAATCTAGTGGCTATGGTGGCGGTATCAATGGCGTCAATTTCACTTGGCCACTGGCGCAACATAATCCAGGGGCTTCAATTGTAATCTTAAAAGCCTTGCAATGTGGACCCACAAAGTTCTTTTGTCTAATAGCAACGATTTATTGTAAACTGTAATCGATTGCTACGTTATAATTAGATGCAGATCGATAGGGACTAAAGGGGACATTTCTGCGTTGTTCATATCGGTTCCGTTAACTTCGTTTCGCGCTTCGCTTTACTCGTCAGTTTGACTAACTCGTATACAGTGAGTTTTTTTTAATGCGAACATAGGAGTTTGCATGCAATGTAATTTCCCTATGTTCGATTTAAAAAAAAAACACATCAATCTATGAGGTGTGCGCGGTTCACATTCCCAAATGGCGCAACTTATGTGACTATGAACAGCAACTCTAATAGTCTTTATGCTGAAGAGCACTCTGTAAGATTTTTTTTAAGAAGCCATGTGAGGCCATAGCAACTTTAGGATACATTTTTCTTAAACTTACGATAACTTGACCTCACAGGCCACGCAGTAACACCACAACTCGTTGTGAACCAACCTTCAATTATTTGTAGGTCATGTGTACCTGGTATTCTACTAATTTGATTTATTCAATACATAAATGAAGAAAATAAATAAGGCAAACAACTACAATAAATGTTCAAAGTGTCCTCCTTGACGTTCTAAGCAATAACCTAACCGATTTCGTAATTAAATTGGACGGCGGTATTTTTAAAAATGTGACAGTTGTCAATTGTATCTACTACTCATTTGAACTACTCAATAGATTGATGTGTTTTTTTAAAAATCGAACATAGGGAAATTACAATGCACGCAAACTCCTATGTTCGCATTAAAAAAAAATTCACTGTATATGTTTGACTTGTAGGATTATGAATTCTGCGACCTAAGTTGGTATATCATGTTGGTACGTCTACTTGAAAAAAACTAAAATTCAACTGAAAGTGGAAATAGACTCCCTAATGGCCGTATGCACCGACAAATTGAAGCGGAGCTTAGTTTAAGCGTTGTTTAAAATCCATGGCAACCATTGTCACAATAATCGTTGCCTCGCTTAAATTTGTCGGTGCATACGACCATTAGTGTTTCTGTATAACTATGTATACCACGTGTTTAGTCTAACAACACTTACCAAAAATGGATATTAGATATATCAAACTTTTAATACAAAAGGCGTGATTGCGGTGAAATAACCCCGAATTTTCTCAAAAAAACTCACTGAAATATGGATAAATTATCCCATCGAATTGACACCACACACTATGAAATGAATAAATTAATTTTTTGACGGATATATACCTACCGATTGATGTAGCTGTTAAAACAATTTCCGTCGCAACGTGAAACGCGCGATGTTTAAATAGTCGTTAAGTTTTCTCCAATTTTCTGCGCGATTTTCTTAGATTTTCTTGCCGTAAGAACCTTATACACAGTGTTAGAAAAGTTTTAAAAAAAAGATGAATGAAATCGGTTTATGTGTTTTTTAATTAGAACTTGAAAATCCTTTGATGAATGGGTGGGTTGTACTAAATAAATAGAATCCAACATTGACATTGTGTAGATTCAATTAGGATCGTTGTTATACATGCGATCACAAATGAGTTGGTTTCGAGCTACCTTTGAAATTTTTGTTTACATGGGAAATCGTACTTAACTTGAACTTCCAAAGGCGACTCGACAGCAACTCATTTTTGATCGGCCGTTAGCATTGATGATTTTAAAAATCAGTTCTGCAAAAGGGCGCCAGAACCCATTAGCATCAATTCCTGTACGTGGTAAAAGTATCCTTTTATTATTCTAAAAGAGACGTGGTTCATTAATTCATTTGTTTACCATAAGGAGACAGAACTGTTTCAAATTGCATTGCATTTGTATGGTGCAAGTTTAATTGTCGGTATCATTTACCTACTCTGATGTGTCGGTGTATTAATTGATTATTATATAATTTGCATTCATCTTTAAGCAAACTTCCTGGAATTTCAATTAAAGGTATCCGGAGTTCACAAGGATCGTATTCTCATTGATCAAAGGACAAAGTAACGTTCAATGTGTTACCATTACAACGTAATTCAGTATTAACCAAAGACTACGAAATATATCGAGAGTCATATGAGTCAAACTTATTGAAACAGCCCAATTTCTAACAAACCGTATAGTTTTTTCATAAGGACATGAACAGTGTCGAGTGTCGACGCACTTACTGATTTTGTTTACTAAGTGGCCGAGCAAAGCGATGCAAGCTTTATAGGGAGTCGATGGTGTCCGTCTGTCTGTCCGTCCGTCCGTGAGCACGATAATTGTCAAACGCTTGGACCGATTTGGTTCAAACTTTGCAAAGTTGACCTATATGCCGCAAGTAATAAAAAATAAAATAAAATTCTTGATTTATTTGAGTGATCTGGAGATCATTCCCAATTGATAAACCTTTAATTCAAATTTAGTTCTGTTTGCGGATGATACGACAGTTCATATGAATCAAACAATGAAAGATTAGATTAAACACCAACATTCAAGAAGATGAAATATACCATTCTACGTTTAAATCAATTTAAGCGAGTTGTGAAGTGAGCATCACACGAAGAAAAATGGCGATTTTAACCGCAGTTGTTTGCGCTATGTAGTTTTGCTTTTGGTCGACAGAACCCACTCTCATTCAAAAATGTTTAGCATTTCAAAATGTGCAGCTGACTTGACGCACAAGATGAAAGCACAAGAGCGACCTATTTAGGTAACAGTTTGTGCCGATGTGTGTCGTATATTTTTTCAGCAGAAGTACTCATTCACAAATTATGAACAGATTAAAACGCGCAGATTAGGTACTTTACGCACGTAATGGTTGTGCTTTGTTTGTTTGATTTTATGCAGGTAGTTGGCGAAGTTTTACAATAGTAAGTTAGTGCGAAACTTTTACGTTCAAGGTGGATCTTGAACAACTCCTTGAAGAAATGCTTGCGCGAGTTCAGAAAGCACATAACGAGGTGACACCAAAGAGGTCTTTCTTTTATTGTATTTATACTTCTAATGTTTCGCTTCACCTTTTATTGAGCGAAGTACTTTACAAATAAGAAATTTACTTTATTTTATAGCAGATGTTTAATTGACATTTTAATTGGTTTGAATGAGTGTCCTTTGAACCGTAATGGTAGATAAACCGATCACTTTACCGGCAAGGGTAGATAAAGTGAAACAAATCATCATGCATTCTAATTAAATGCCGTTTCAGTCTTATTAAAAATGGGACGCGAAGCACGATATAAAATGGCTGCTGCTATAAGATAAAGTGTTGTGTTATACACACGACTATAAACGGCAACTAACCATCTCGTAAAAGTTAATTCAGTCGATGGTTAAAACATTCCTTTATCATCTTGTAAATAACTATTTGCACATGCGCGAATGCAGCTTTTGACATGTTTGATATAATTGATCGATTTGCTTTTATTAAAATCCTTTAGCTTTTGTTCTTGTTGCACCCAGCTTCCTGAAAATCAATAGCGCCCGTCCTTAATGTCCAAAGTATCCGTACATCAAATTTCAACACACTTGACCACTTTTAAAAAGAGTTAGAGCGCCCACGGAGGGCAATACAAAACTATATAGAATCTGACGATCCTTAATAAGAAAGTTGCTATTGCGCATACGCAAAACCAAATTTTAAAACTGATGACGGGTGTTAGAATTGTCTTTATGCCAAATGCCTATGTATTAAATTTCATTTAAATGCTTTCTTAAATAAGCAAGTTGGCATTACGCATACGCAAAACAACATTTTGAAAATGTCGTTAATTTTACTTATATTCGTAGTACATATAAAGTTTCATTTAAATATCTTCATAAATAAAAAAGTTAGCATTGCAGAATGCACATGCGTTAAACCAAATTTTTGACACTGCGCACGCGCAAAACCAAAAAATGTCAGTACGCACGAAATCCTTGGACCAAGCCCTTTCAAATGAGCCCTATATCACCCAAATCGGTTCAGTGGTGTAGAAGGAGTACGTGTGAACGGACGGACGGACGGACGACAAACTGCAGCCAATAGCGATTTTTCACTTTGAGGGAAATAGGCTAAAAACGGAGCATTGCATGAAACTTGTTACTGACTCATTTATTCATTTGATTAAATGTTAGTATTTTCATATCCAAAAGACATTGCGATATACTTCCATCAAACCGTTTAGCGCAGTTTTTTATATGCCGACTGAAAGTTAAAATTGATTTCTAACGGTTTCTGTTAACTTTTATGGAAGTTGTTTTAGAAAACCGGCAGTGAAATACACAGGATGCCGCTTTTAAAGCTTTTACGATGATTGCGTTGGTAGTTTACAGTAGTACGCATTAAATAATGGTCTAGAAATGTCATAAAATAATGGATATGATATGATGTTCTCAAAACTAGGTATTTTAAGAATGACTCAAATGCTGTTGTATTGTATGTTATAACAAGGGGGCGTAACAGCTTAAGGGGAGGTAGACACACGAGAGTTTATATTATCTTCCGTTCCCCTGATTTTGACGTCTTTCTATTGAGGAAAATGTAAAAAAAAGCAGTAAGCAAAAAGTAGTACCATTGAATTGTAGTAGTCATCGTATCAACAAAATCGATAATTTTATTATCTACGAATATGCTTGAGATTCCTCAATACGTAAAAATATATCATGAAAACATCAAAGCATTCCACTTTTACAAAATACCTACTTCACTACTTTCTCTATGAGAGTTGCTTATAGTTCGATTAGGAAAAGGTGCTTGCGAGAAAGCAATTATACGGATACCTAGTTTGTTAACTTTTTTATTAGAGTATTTTACTAAATAAAAAAAAATTTTATCTAACATAACGAGGTATTGACGACTATAGCAAACTTGTTATCTAATATTGTAATAGTTTTCCCGTGTCGAATTATGTATTAATGAAAACTTGAGCTGCGACCGCTCTCGCATGTTTTTGATAATGCATCATCTTTTGTAGCGCATTTCAACCAAATTTGGAAAAGTGTCTATCTAAGGGATGTGCTTGAACCAAAACTAATAATGCTAAGTGTACCTAAACCTCCCTTACGCTTCATAATAGCGGCCTAGGGTATGGAGAAAATATTATTATTATTCAACTACTCCTATACTCCAAGATATTGTAACGTAAATTTATTTAAATCTTTATGTAAAATTAATTATTAATAGGTATCTACAGAACTAACACTATTAACGGTATAAAACGATTCTTAAGTAGATTGATTTATAACAGTTCAATTCTATTTATCACTTACCTATTTCCTGATTTCCACATTTATTATTATAAGGACGAGACCGGATTTCATTATTTATCACTTCGAGGTCGATGTTAAGACTGAAACTAAACAATTTGCTTATATACCAAACAAAAAGTTTCTAGAGAAATTATGGAACATTAGCATATCATATATAGGTAGATGGAATGAGACACATCCGCTTTAATTCCTTATAGTCAGTGACTAATCCATTTAGTGACCTTATGGCGCCTCGGTAATGTTCTACACAATATCGAATTTCAGTAGGAAGTTTATAACTATAGGACTTAAATAATTTACGGTATGAGGGCTTTTTGTACGATATATTTATAAATAGCGGAACCAATGAAAATGAAGTTCTTATAATGTGTCACTGCGCAGTACGTAATCACTCATAAATAACATTTTCCTGCTAACCTACAATTGTGCAGTGTTTATGTTGGTGGTAGTTCTTTTCTTTTTGTCTAAGAGCATAGTAGTGAAGTTTGGACATTTTAACACAATGTAAAATAAAAGTGAGGTTAAGACTCCTTCAAACTTATAAGCAAAATTGAACACGCCCAGCACACACCGCAACTTAACTTTGCTATAAAAATGTTTTATACTTATAAACTTATATTGAGGAAAAATGGCCGTCTAACATATCGGAAATATCTAAACTTATACATACAAAATCGATAACGATTTCGTTAGGAACACTTCCAAAAGCCATTACTTTGATGTCCAAGAAGTTAATTTTTCAGGTGTCGTAATTTATGCGCTGATATAGTTGGCAGAAAACGTAGGCAAAATTCCTGGCCAAGTATGAAAAAAATACGAAATTAGTATCGAGGTATCTTTGAACATAAAGATAAAGAAACCAAATTTAGTTAAAAAAAAATCACATCCTCTAGTGTCGTAAGAGTGATAATCCCTATGTGTACTAAACAAGTGATAATTCTTTTTAATGTGCATTAAACATTCAAAAATAAACATACAAGGTACTGTCATAATTTTTGATGTTACAAAAGCTTGTTTACAGTCTGCTCTATATAGTCTGTATTTGTAATGATACGCACTACCATGTGAGTGCCCCCAAAGAAGTATAGCATAGGAAATGAGAGATTGGGTGCGTTCACCAGAACCAAACATGTTTGCGCTTTGATTACGTTTGCAAACACAAACTGTTTAGGCGCAGGTGAACGATAGGGTGCGTTTGCCAGAACCAACTGTTTGCAAACCGTTTGCGCTTTTTAGATAAATACGTTTACTAAACGCGTTGCTAGTTGTTAGTGTGGTGTCACACTATGCGTTTTTACCGCTCCCGCTAAAACGCTCCTGTTTGACGGGATGATAATATCACACGTTATTAAATGGTACCAGTCACATATATGCGTTTTCGCCGCACCAACCGGATGTAACCGCGTCCTGCTGCCGCTGCGCAGGATGACATGACAGCCCCAATGACATGAAATCACGTGTTGTTGCACGTTGGTTGTCATCCAGTTGTCACACTGAGCGTTGCAACCGGGTGTTTTGTTAGGTTTACAATGTTTGATGTCGGTTTATTCATCTAGTGCGTGCATGCAAAAACTGCACTGTGGGAAAAACAATCTAAAGAGTATGTAGACAAAAGCTGTAGGGAGAAATCATGGGTAGAAATTGAATTTTTGGACATTCGGTAATATACAAAAAATTTTTTTTCTCCAACCACCTGAATAAGACGCTATTTTGTGACAGTGTTCGGTACCTAAAATTGACGTTTTGCGGATTAATCGCTTTCACCATGGCAACTGTACAAAAAGTGGATACTTTTGGTCCTAGTACCAAAAAGAAATTGACCTTGAAAGTTGGCCAATTAAAAAATTACAATCACGGAGATATGTCACATTGACATCGTTTTACATTGCAGGTTGTAAGATATTTCTATACATACAAATCAAATATTTTTGCATATTTAATGCAAATAATGATGTTACCTATACGTATGTACCTGTATTGAAAATGATTTACGCTCGCTATTTTTATTTAAACCATGTGTAACGTAATTTACATATTCCGTGAACGTAATTTTAATACGTATACAACCCGCCGTCGCGCGTAACGCCATCTACTTAAGACCCATTGCACTATTATCTGTCATTTTGAAATCAAAATTTGAAAAAGTTAATTGCAATTAATTTTAATTAAAAAACTATGGTAAGTTTTTTATTTCAATACAAAATATAACAATATTAATTGTGTATACAATAAAATGACTGAAACTGATAGCGACATGGATTGCACTCCGGCAGAGATTATAGAAACGGCAGAACATGCTACCTCAAGATTTGCTCCCTACAAAATCGTGAGAGGTGAGAAGTAAGAAGTAAGAACGAATAGGTTATAAGTTAACCTAAAAACTAGAGTGGCATGACACGTGAGGACAAGAAAGCATCAGAAGTTCTTATACTAGTAGTGAAACTGTGACTGAATCTAAATTAGAATATAATTTGAAGTAAAGGGGGTTGGAGAAAAAATTTTATGTTTTATTCGTACAAAAAATGCGTTTTCGGGACTCGGAAGGTTGCTGGACTCCGCTAACGCGTCGTCCAGCAACTATCTTCCTCGTCCCGAAAACTGACATTTTTTGTACTAATGAAACAAATAACTATTCTTGTTCATTCGAATTTTTTCATAAAACTTCGCGAACCTATTAGTAGATTCTCGTCCGGAATTAAAAGGATCAATCTAATATTGACAATATATCTGCTTTCGCAATAGCCCCTTCGCCTCAAGCGCATAAACCATCTTTAACAATAATTGAGACATGACACTACTTAGACTGCCAAAATATAGCAAAAACGCATCCCGTTAAACCGGAATAGTGTGACAAGTAGATCTCATCCTGTCAAACCGCATCCGTTTTAGCGGGAGCGGTAAAAACGCATAGTGTGACACCACACTTAAACTGTTTGCAAGCGGACGCCATTTTTTGAATCGTAACTTAAACTCGCTGAAAATCACAAACATGTTTGTAATTTTGTAAGGCATGCATATTTGTTTAAACCATCGGCATATAGGTTTATGCGCGAAATTGGAGTAAATTACTAGTACCTATACATCACGACCAAAAATTGGATAATTGCACATTGCACACAATGCGCTTTAAAGTTGTAAGAGATAAATCGAATAATTTAATTATGAATGAAAAAGGGAGCATTCCATGTATGCAGGCTTATTCAAATTCGAGGGCCACCATGGGGATCTCGGGAACTGTAAGAAATAGAGGTTGGCAAAGTTGAGTAGTTTGATACTTAACAAAATGTCGTTTTGAAACAGAAAAAAATCCGACTACTTTCGGAGATATCCAGAAAAAAAATGACATTTTACAAAATCGTTTTTACCTGAGTTATTTAAAAAGATATTTCAAAATAAACGGCGCATAATTGTGACCACTTTTTTCCATATACAAGATGCTAGTTTTAAATTTTTAGTCTGACGTTTCGTCTCCGGTTAACCATCATCAGCTTTGTTTTTTCTTATGGAAGTCATTTTTACTTTTTGTGTCATTTGATAGAGCTTTTTCCTATCAACTTCAGCCTCCCTTTGACGAATGTCAAATTTGAAATACTCGGCGAGTAATAACTTTGTAGTGAAATCGTTCCACACCAAACTTCTCTTCGAATCTAATTAGGGTACATTATTCGTATAGGTACTAATAATTAACACAAGTATCTCTATAACCTATAACTGATACTGGCTGAGTGCTCTCGATTTCATTTGGACTTGTACTGACCCCTTCATATGCGGTTTATGAAGGCTCCAAAACGGCATGAACGATTTGCTCGTCTCCTAGTAGATTGCTGGCCATTAAACCCTGCCTTGCAACACTATAACCACAGATATACGTCGTATATCTGTGCTATAACTATACGTTTTTCACCCATACAAATCTTAAATCTTTCCTTAAAATGAAACAATCTGAAAATAAAAATTTCTCATAAAGCAGGTACAATTTATGGATAAAAATATTTACTCAAGGATCCAGTGAATATGCATTTAATACTCCAATCTTGATTTTCTATAGGACAATTCAATTCATCTCGTATAGCAGGATGTATTTAAACTGTAGAAAGGTTGCCATATTTTTATTGAAATGTACAAAAAGAATACAAAACGGTTTTCTCAAAATTCACTCAAATTAAATTTGACGTGTGGTTTCCAGGCAAATTGCGCGCTTAGAACAAATGCGCATGCCCGATCAACATGTTTGTGATTTTCAGCGAGTTATGATTAAAAAAATGGCGACCGCTTGCAAACAGTTTGACAATTAGCAATGCGTTCAGTAAATATGCTTATATAAAAAGCGCAAACGGTTTGCAAACAGTTGGTTCTGGTGAACGCACCCAATGACTCATCGCAAAGTATGCTGTCCGTAAAACATCACTTGAACCAGAGTTTCTTAAATTACGTAATGCATAAGTGCTTTTACTTAATTTAGTGGCCAGAACCTGCGTATGATTACTCCAACAGAACTTAGAATCTAAGTTAACACCTATTTACATGCAAATGATTTATTTGAAACCAGTCAGAGGCCTTCAATTGTGCTTCTTCAATTTGTTGAACAGCGTTTGTTAAGCATTTGTTTTTTGTAATAACCGTTGTATCATCTGCAAATATGATTTCACGGATATTATTTGTAATTACACAGTTAGAAAAATTATTTGTATATATTAAGAAAAATAATGGGCCTAAAATGCTACCCTGTGACACACCGACCTTTATAGGGAGTCTATTCGATTCACCTTTAAAATTCACAATTTGAAATCTGTGATCTAAATATGATCGAATAAGTTTAACACTATTCGTATGAAAATTGTATGCTTCCAATTTATTTATTAAAGTTTTGTGGTTTACACAATCGAAGAAATTACCCTACTTAAGATTCAATGAGCTGCTATTGATTTACATTCAATTAGCGTATATGCGAGCACTTTGTCTCGGAGGCTTGCATATTGCTTATATAGTAAACAACATCGTTCTAGAATGTTGTCGAGTGCTCCCGAACGCTTCCGAATGTTCTAGAACAAACACATCCGCCTTAGTTTCTTATCGCCGATAACTAATGATAACTAATTTTAATGACGCTAGATGTCTATCGGTATTTCTAGAATATTCGCTACAATATCTTTTTTTTAAAGCCGTATCAAAAAAAGTGTTGTTCTTAAATAGTCCATTTCTTTCTGTTATTTCCACGGCCTTAAACCTCTTGTTTGTTTAAACAAAATGTGCCAACTTCTTAACAGAACAGCTTGCTAGCTCAACTCTTCACCGTTTAACGTCTTTGCGCGCTTTTTCTTACTTTTGTGTGTGTACTTATTACTAATAATTCATACATTGTCTAAAGTCACAACACAACGCTCCTTATTCATTCCAAACGAAAGAATAAGCATGACATTTTCCAACTTATCGTAGGTAGAGGGTCGGCTACCCTGTCAATGGCTTCTTTTTGTCGACGGCCTGTGAGCAGCTGTGAGGTGGGTCAGGTTCTACTTTGACAGTCTTAATATTAACACAATTTTAGTGTTTAAATCTGTGATATTAATTAATCATAATGGTAGAAACCCTGATTTTTTTGACATAGGTATTGATACTTCATCCTAAGTCAACCGGCTTTATGGCTCAGTGGTAGAGCGTTGGGGTATAAATTCGGAGGTCGTATGTTCGAACCTGGGTTGAGGTGAATTTTTCATCTGTGGTAGAGATGGAAATTACCTTAGACCAGTTCCGAGCATTATACCGGCTACTCCGAATTAGGTTTTCCTGCAGTTTTCCTAATTCGTAAGGTAAATACCGGAGTAGTACAAAACAACTGAAGACCTTCTGCAGAGGCACCTCTAAAAAAAAGCATTATGCGGGTCACTCTGTAATTGGGCGCAAGCCTGTTGAGAGCCCAGAACAAAGAGGGATTAAATTAAAAAAAAAAGTCGCCAACGTACGCAGGTACGCACAGTCGCACATAGGTACATACAGACGGGAAAACATTGTGTTCTTTAAAAATTGCTTAAAATGATCTAAATGAAATTTTAACATATCCAAAAAAACGATGATTGCAATAGCCATCTAGCTCAAAGGAAGCTAAAAATCTGATTTTAATCCACGATATTGTTTTAACATAGGTACATTGTTACAGTCTGCATATAGATATACCTACTTACCCCACTCACGCTCTAACTGATTCAGAAGAATGTTAGTGTATAATAAGGTTTAATAATTTAATATCAATTTTACAAAATTAGGTTGATAATGACCTCACATTTTTAAATATACCTACTTGCTACAACAATTTGTCTAAATATGAGCTTAACGATGATTACCTATGACCTATGAAATCATTTAGGTACCTTCGACATTATTAAGTGAGTTTATTAATCCAATTAAGTGTAGACATTATAGCGACTAAAATAGCTTTTTCGTGCAGAACCAAAAGCTGTATGTAACACAGCATTGAACTCATTATAATTTCTCGTAAATTTTGTGGTAGACATTTTTTTCACTACTAGCGTAGCCTCTGATGACATTATTATTAACTTTTTTCCACTTCCACGTTCTCGGCAGTTGTTCAAAGTGGTTAATAATGTGGTCATTATTAACTAGTAATCAATAATAACTAGTTCACCCCTCCTCCTTCCCCTCTCCCCGTACTTTGATGAGGACAGAAAGAAGGGCAATAGTTGGTAGAAAACGGTTCCTTTCGTTGAGACCTTTAATTAGAATACAATGAGAGATACAATTAATTTTTAACCCCTCCCCCCCCCTCCTCAGGCCCTGTTGCTCACTGATCTTGAAAAACAGTCGCACGGGAAAGTTATAGTTTGTGCAAGCCAATTTATTTCGATGAGACCTTTCATTAGAATACCATGAAGGGTAGAACCCCCCCTTCAAAAGTGTAACTTGGCACCACTAAAGGCATGTCTATTCCAAGTCTGACACCGAATGGTTGTCGTATGTGAAAGTTAAGCACGTTTTACTTTCAACAACAGCATCTCAGGAAATAATTCATGCCCCCCCATGGCAGCGAAATTTGATGGTCGTCTGGCACACCTTGAAGGTATAGGCTACCTACTGCAAAAAAATCCAGGCCTCTAGCACCATTCCCCTAGAAGTAGTTCAAAACGGTAGAAGTAGGTTCGGACAGACAGAGCACAGACGGACGGACGGGCGAACAAAACGCAAACAATAGCACATTTTTTTTAATTCTTAAAAAATGCGCTAAAAATAAATAAGTTATGATTAAAAACGAACCACAATTTTTTTAGAGAAATTCTGAAAGCAGAAATCGTAGCACACTGAACAACTGTCGTCAATAGTTTTTTTATTAAACCACAATAAGGGTTGATTTTTAAGGGTTAAAATATTCCGAAATAATGTTCCAAAGCCTCTAACAATCATTACTCAACTCATCTGAACCAAATTTTACCCACATTAAGTTTTAATATGTAGTTTTATGGGTTTTGGCAAAGAGGGGTAGTTTTCACCCCTAAAAAATGAAGAGCGCCCATCGGCATAATATGGAGTTTGAAGTAGAGGGTAAGTTGAACTTAATCCCAAATTTTAATGCAAATCTATGCATTTTGAAAAAATGGTCAGGTTTTATACTATTTTAAGTTTCGTTTCCTGGACTAATAAAGCAGTTTTTTATTCTTGAATTGCCTTTATCAATAATTCAATATAATAATATGATCCATTTTAAAGACACAAAACAATATTTGACAACAACACATTTTTAAATCGCTTGAAAAATACGTTAGAATGGACATCTCTACTCGATTACATCACAACGCGGTCTGCGCGGAGCAAGTAACAAGTACAAATTGTGCACAACCCTTGTGCAGGTAAAGCGCATTTTTTAAACACCCCTACGAAATTTCTTCCATAAATAAGAAAGAAATTTATCCATCGGAAAACCTTTAAGCGAGCCTTTGAGTGTATGCTTTCCAAGTAACCATATTTAAAGATGAATAATATTTTGACGCATGTCTGGCCATGTGATTTCATGGGAATCGTGCTATTGTTTGCGTTTGCGACAGACAGACAGCAATACAAAATTATAAACGAACACTAGAAAGAAGGTAATAGACACTTTGCAATACAACCAATGGTTTCTAAGATACTTAACGAACAACAATTTCAGTAAAATAGCACATTCTCTATTTTCACTCAAAAATCTCAGACAATTATTTTTAAATTCAAAACATAAAAATTCGTTAAGCCGCTTGTGAGCAAGAGGCGAAGGGTGCACTTTCAAACTTGTTTTTTGATTTTGATAGTCCTTATGGACATTTCACGCCTGAACGAGAATATACAAACATGAAATAATTTTTAATTTCCGATCGTAGTTCCGGAGCCTTTGTGACTCAAGACAGACATCAAGAGCGAAAAAGTGCACTAAAAAATAATGCCCTTGAGTCTTGACTTTAAATGTTTATAGGCATATTTTGAAATATACTATTATAAATTATAAAAATCTTTAATCATTTAGATTTTAGACCGTTAACTTACATGAAATGTTTTAGGCCAGCGATTGTCAACCTGGGGGTCACGCGTAGATTTTTGAGGGTCGCGGTAGGTACAGGAGATAATTTCGATTTCAATTCCGAATTCAACAGAATGCAAAGTGCATAAGAAAGTTGAGACGGAAACGTCGTTTAGTAGTAATTAAAAATTACATAGTCAGCTACAACCGTGGGGTCTTCCGCTCCGAGACGCCTGGTAGTGATACCACACGAACTCGCCTGTTGTCTCGAGAACATCGCTTCAATTTGTGTGATGTGGTTAATTTATTTAGTTTCAAAATGAGCAAGCCATCAAATCTGTTTGGATTTTTAACGACATCTGGAAGTGCTAAAGACAATAACAACATAAATCGCTCAATGTCAACATTTAGTTTTTTTGTTAATTATTAAATTTTTGTTAAATTGTCTACAGCAGAAGGAATCAAACATTACTAACTCGACATCCAGTAATAACCCAGGCGTTAGTGTTGAGGGCAATACAAATTGTTTCATTACAATCAATGTTAATGTTTGAAATAAAGAATTACAGCCAAATTTATGTTGGGGTTTTTAATTAATTGTGTGAAGATGTCAAATTTGATGTATACAAATAACAGTCCGGTAAGTGTTGCTTAGCGACACTTACCGGCTCTGATGCTGTCTCACCTACCGGACTCAAAATGATAGTGTAATCAAACATCTACCCATTGAGTTAGAAAACTAATGGAGGGAATCAAATGCTTGGCAAGACGTAGACCACGGGAACCAAAAGTGGCCTCTAACTGTGATTAAAGTACCACACCACTTCCGTTATCATTAGCGTCTCACTTCAGTGGCGTAGAGATATAATTTTCTTTCCACTAATAGGAATAATAACAAAAAAAACGTATAGAAGGAGTAAAATACATGATCGTGGTAAAGTAAACAAAATAGACAAGGATGGGAAAGTATGCAGATTTAATATAATCATTGATTACAAATCTAAATATACATCGATGTGTTCCATTAGTATAATTAAGGCCAGTTTACTATAGCCACTACAACTTGACAACTCCCATTAAATTCACTGTGTTGATCAATAGCTACAATTGATTGGTTGGTCTCAGGTTCATTACAAGTTTTGATAGTACCTACTGCATATTTCCATATTTGACGAGATATTTGATGAACATTTTCTGGTGCAACCTTTGGTCGAAATCACAGTCAATGAAGCGTTGTGAGCACAAAAGTAAATTTCGAGAGCTGTTCTTGAGATATATTTACAAATGTAATATTACTATTTTGCTCGAAGTACCGGTTCGTTTGGAAAACTAAGAAACATAAACTAGGTACCTACAACCTCGCCTACAACATGATAAATGACATGTCTTACCGATGAAAGGAAATGCCCTGTTTCTTCCCTTTATGAGAAATTTTTCATGATACGCAGCTAATCATTCTCAATTCACAAAATTGCGTGATAAAAACACTATGAGGCAGTTAGTTATTTATATAAACCAGAGCACAAACCGATCCGAAATTATTAGGTACTTTAAAATGGCAAATTTAATAAAATTTGAATTTGGTGGAAAACTGACAGTGACAGGACCCGCGTTTTCATATGTCAAATAATGTCGGCCAAAATGTACCTTCACGGGAACCTATCCACGCGAGTGGCCTCTATCTGTGGCAACTTCCGTCTACAAAAATGCTTACCCCCTCTACCATTATATTCCCTCAATTAGTTTTCTAACTCAATGCATCTACCGGACAGTATGAAATAAAAGTTTTTTTGTGTCTCCCTGCTTCAAAGCTTTGTTTTCTGTAGCCAAATTAGTCCAGAAAGTTATGATTTGCTGTCCTAGGCCGGCAAAAATATCACTAAAAATTGGTTGGTGGTACTGATTTAATTTGCAATGACAGTTCTAAATTTAAATTAAATTGTTAGAATGATAGGCATATTTTTTGTGCAAATTCCATTTTAAGCACTTTATGGCTTGGTAACATAGTAATACGTACCTATATGTAAATGCGGTAGGTAAGTACCCTAATCAAGAATTGTAAGTTTCACTTACAAGTTTTCGTTTAGTGCGGTTATGACACTTGTACATGTTTACCGATGGTAAACTTACGGTTTATGACAAAAAACAGAGAGCTAATTGAAAATATAGGAAATTGAAGTTTACCTACTTCCACACTCGATGCCAGGAATGCCAACAAATGGTTTCGCATGTAAATTAACGCAGTCAAAAAACACAACACTAAACGGATGAAGAGTAACGACACTATATGATTTGTAATTATTATTATTTCTGCCATTGTTAACATTAAACTGTATACATTATTCCATAAATTATATATCTACAAGCAAGTATATTTCTCTGAAGATGACAGTTTCCGAAAAGGAGGTGTACGCATATGAAAACGATTTCTTGTCGATATCTATGCTCATATCTATGATGAAAATTTCCGACATCAGTTACTTCCGTGTAGTAAGACCATAATAATCAAACGACACTGCATACACCAAATTGTAGATTTGCACGAAGCAATCATCGGCCCTCTTGCTGCTCTCCTCGTAATCGACAGCCAACGAGAAGTAGATATCCAAACAAACTTGTTATCATTCTTATATGTAATGCAATTAATATGATAAATCAATTTGCAAATGAAAACATTGCAACCCAATTCCCAAAATAGGTGTAAGCCCTAAGCACTAGCTGAAATTGAAATAAATTTCAAGGTTATGTTTCCCATTGAAATCAACTTACTACTTATTAGTTTTAGCGCAGCTTCTTTTAAATGTTATGAACTTCTTAAGACTGCGCTAAGCGTTTTAGAAATTTGTAATAATAATTAAATTAACGTAAATGCTTTGTTTATTCATTTAATCACAATTAATGAATAAACACTGGTAAATATCGACGCTATATTAGTGTGACGTCAGAGCGCCATCTTGTTGCGGTAGGTTAGTTGTCTTTATCCAAACAAACTTTTATACCATGTAAATTCCCATAAGAGTTTTTAGAAAATTTAATTTTGCATCAATTAGGGTATTGATATATTGAGATTTCACGCTATTAGTTACAGTTTTTTGTGTACAACATCATTCATGTGCAAAACCGTTCATTTTTGTAAGTTTAGAATAGAAATATAGCAAATTGGTAAAACTAACCTCAATATTCTTATTGTAGAATTTATTATATACATTATTGATGGCGGAGAAATACGTTATTTCTATTACGATGGTGGCTGCATTCTTTAAAGAAAACATGAAGCAGCTTCACCGTGGTGAAAATTCGTACAAAAGTTGCAACGTACTTACGATGAATTTCGATGCAACTGTTGATCCTGCCGTCTTGAAGGGGAAAGTGAAAGCAAGTATGAAAGGGCTGACATACTCTGTTGAGGTGTGTTTCATTCTATGTAGTACCTAATACATCTTGTATATATTTATTATCCATAGGTATCGATTAACTTGCAAGATAATTACATTGAAAATGCCACGTGTAGCTGCCCTCGAGGACAAGCAGTGTGTCATCACATGGCAGCCCTGTGCATACATGCACATAACAATGTGAGCATCACGGACAAAGAGTGTGCATGGAATAAGAAAAAAGGAGGCGGTGAAGAAAATGTGAAAACATTAAAAGAACTTTACCCTTCGAAGCACGGGGTGTATGAACCAATTAATGGTGAAGTATCTGACGATGTGGTTCAAATGTTTCATAGAAGTTTAGGGCATGGTAATGCAGTTGGCTTTTCATGGTTGTTGCAACCGCATGTTTGCCACAGCGCAATGGAGTTTCTTCCCATTATAGATGAATTAGTTTTCAACAAGGAGTATTTGGAAACGTCTAACAAAAGATATTATATTGAAGAAAGGTGTCAATTAACACCAGAACAAATTACTTGCGTGGTAAAAAATACGGTAGGCCAAGCCAATAATGCAAATTGGTTAATGGCACGAAAAAATCGTATCACTGCAAGCAATTTTGGTGTGATACTAGCGGCAATTCACCGTAATCGCTTTCCACCATCCCTTTTTAAAAGATTGATGGATGGCTATGACCTCACGTCAGTACGAGCAGTCCAGTGGGGCAAGGAAAATGAAAAGTCTGCTATAGATACATTCACGTCTGCTTTTACTGAAATGAATGTTACACCTACAGGGCTGTGGTTAGACAAGTGTGGCTTTTTAGGAGCCTCGCCTGATGGGCTAGTTGGAGACAACTCTATATTGGAGGTGAAATGCCCATACAAGTACCGCAACACCAGTTTGCAACAAGCCCTGCGAAACGATAAAACATACATTATTTTTAAGGAAGGAGAAGAGTCGATGATAAATGTTGAACATGAATATTACCATCAGGTACAGGGCCAACTGCATTTGTCAAATAGGGATGCATGTTATTTAATTATTTGGACTCCCAATGAATGTGAAGTGGCTTATATTGAAAAAGACCCAAATTGGGGTGACAATCTTATTTTATTAAAAAGTTTCTATTTAGAAAAGTTTATACCTTATCTGTCAGGTATGGAAAGATAAGATATTAATGTGTAAATATAGTTAAGTTTTAGGTTTATTTTTATATTTTTAAGTTAGCTAATTAAGAATAGGCTAATGGCCTAGAATAAAAATATTTGTAGTGTTTTTTTTATTAATATAGTATATGTAAATATCTGCTGCAATATGGAAATCATCTATTATACTTCTAAAATAAAATCCGAAGTTTTTCTCCAAAAGATTTATTACAAAATACAATACAAAATATAAAATCTGTCTAACCCTTTCCTGGTTAGAATCAAGACTTAACTTAAAATTGAAGACACACTTTTCATCCTTCCATCCAGACGAGTTTTATGACAATAAATAATCCCTTGTCAGTCATTCTAATTAAATATTACCAAATAAGCAAACGAAAAATACAATATATACATACAAATTAAATTAATACAATAATAGTACTCGGTTCGTAGTGTTTGGCCAAAACGCTTGATACTGCCTATCTCGAACGATTCCTAATAGTTGCGCGTAGTTAATAATATAGTTCACCTGTGAGTACAGGGTGTACCGTAACAACTGCTATTTATTACCTTATACTAACTATTAATTCTATGAGGACCTAGACCAGTAATACATAATTAATTCTACCCTAAACTGTACACCTTATTACCTACTTACTAATATTAAAAATAAAATGAAATTTTAATCATCAGCCACTAAGAAATATTGCTCCACTTCTCTAATTAAGGGATATTGTAAGTTTGTTAAGGCTCCAACTGTTTGGAAAACCTCCTCTGCATAGGGAATCAATTTAGAAGGAATAAAAGACAAAATCCGATACACTTTCATGCGGCGGATGGCACGTTCTACATGAATGCGTGCACGTGCAATACATTCTGTCTGCCTAATTTGTTCCGGTGAAAATTGTGCTGTACTTAAAAAAGGTGGGATGTTTAGTGCCACTCCAGGTGGTAATAAATCTCGAATAAGAAACCCTTTATCGGCCAAAATCAAATCACCCGGTACCATTTGATCGAGGATTCCGCTGTGCTGGACTATTTTTTTATCAGACGTTGAACCTGGATAAAGACCGCTTATATAAGTTATAACACCATTGGGTGCAACACCTACAAAAAGATTCAATAAATATATTGATTTTCCCTCCATAGTGCATATGAATTACCTATAAGACCTTTGCAGGTATTCCTATGTTTATAGGCACTGTATGTGACTCGTTGCGTAGCCATTGAGCTCCGTGGGACAGCGGTGAAAATATCTGTGCAGTCTATAATAATTCGGCAGTTTGTAAAAGTACTGCAACAATTTGGCAAGCACGTTCTATTTTTCTCCCTAGCTGGGATGGTGTTCATTAGTTTTTTAAACAATATCTGATGAAGAACATGAATCCATGTAATTACAATATTTGATACAGTAGCCTGTGAAATACCAAATCGATAGGCTAGGTCTAAATGCGGAGCATTTTGTCGCAACTTCATAAGGGTAAGGAGCAACTGATCCTTGCGATTCAATTTTTCCACATTCCAATGGAAATAATAATTTATTTTCAAATTGCTAACTAAGTTATACACACTTTCAAAAATTTCTTTGCTGGGTAATCCAGTGTATAACAATACCAGTGTATTGTGGTCTGCAATGCTGTCAAAACTCATGCGGTTGGAGAAATACTGTAGTTGTCTCTTTTGCGCATTAATTTCTTGTAATAAGAAATAATTTTCTGCATCCACCACAGCAGAATCACTTGACACAAAGACTTCTTGGGATGTGCTTGGTTGTGACTCGTCCAATATGGAGGCTTGCCATGAGGTGCTTGGCTGTAGCTCATCCAATGCCGGAACTTGTCTGGATGCGGTTAGTTCATGGGATGTGCTTGGTTGGGGATCGCCCCATGCGGAGGCTTGCAGTGATTTGCTTGGCTGTAGCTCACTTGATGCAGGAACAGGTTCAGACGTTTCATTATCTTGTACTTTTGACCTATAACATTATGTAAATATACATAACTTTGATTAAACACACTTCAACTTACTCTATGTCTCTTGAATCCGTACATCTACATTTCTTTTCTGGAGATGAGAACGCAAATCGTTTCTCACGATTATATTCAAATAATTTTGGGCCATTTTCTTTCCGGCCATCTGGAAAATGGCAACTGCATAAAAAGGCACCACTACCTGGTTCGATACTGCGCCTATAATATTTGTGATTTTAGACAGTTTAAAACAACATACTGCAAAAAGACGTACCTAACAAGTTGTTTCCATTTGGCCCTTAAACGAGGTTCTGTGGGAAACTTAAAAAATCTGCAGGTTTCTCGTTGATTGTAATGGTTACAACCCGGAGCCCAACATAAAACCATTATCACCCTCTTGTTAATTAATACTTTCCAAAATCCGAAAGTGTTAATATTTTAAAAACACGATCGTAAAATAGGTACAACTAAGTTTTTGTACTAATCACCGCGAAAATTTTGAGGTTAATTTGAATAAACACAATATTCAATGTTTTTAACACTGGAGGGAATGAAATGAAATTTTTAACATAATGTTTAAGGTACTCTCTTCAAGTTTCAACACTTTGTAACTGTTAAAAACACGACAATATTTATAAAATCAGTTCAATAATGTTCACTCATAAGACAAAGCATGCAGATCAAACGTGTTTGGATAATTGGACATGACCTTCCATAACAAAAATGGCGTGTGACGTCATCACTAATATAGCGTATTGACCATATATATAAGAGAATATATATATTGACATGCTTGTGCTACCAACTGCCAACTGTCTGTGCTACCAACATAACATCGAAATATTGGAAATTTGAATGCAAGTATGACGGCTTATAATTATAGGAGGTAGAAATATAAATTTTAAAATGAACGTTGTTCCCTCAAATTTTTTACTTCGACACAAAAAATCTTGTGTATTACACGTCCATAAAAATGTTTTGCGAGTATTCGTATTGCAGGCCTCAGCTCCGCTTCGGCCTGCAACCTTACTCACACTCGCAAACATCCATTTTCTGGACTTGTGATAGGTACAAATAACTATTCCGTGCGCTAGCCTGGAAAAGGCCAGATACAATTATTTCTAATACAGGTGTAAATAAGGTGATTTCAATGAAGTATAATAAAAAGCATTTTTCAGTAGCTTTCCAACGATGTGTCACAAGTATGGGGTTGCCATTTAGGATTTTTGAAGAGGCGGACTGGGGAGCTAAAGGGGGGTCACTCATAACGACATTCTGGTTCACCCTTGATACCCCCGAAACGATATTACGTGATTTTCAATATCTTCTTTAGTTTGGAAAATATGACCGACTGCATAGTTTTAAAATTGACACCCCGTATTATAAGGGCATTGCCGAGGGAATTGCATAACTGTTGTATGCATTCAACTCGCTAACAATAAATAAAAAATACTTAGTTTAGCGTGTTTCATTTAGTACTAGAGGGTCGCGGTCATCAGATCCAGAAAAATAGGGGGTCGCGATTACAAAAAGGTTGAGAATCGCTGTTTTAAGCAATTATTGGAAATTAACTATACCTAATGAGTAGGTACTCGCTAACTGTTAATATAATAGTGTGCTGAAAGGTAAGATAAAAAATTCATTATTCAACTTAGTCCAATTAGGACAACCTTAGCTGTCGGTTATATTTACAGTGTAAGATAAACTTTAAGCAAATAGTGTTAAGAATTCCTGATTGTTTGTGTTTTATTAAACGAATGGAAGGGGAGCATTACACCTACATTGTACGGTATGATTAAATTAGGTACATTAATTGCAGATAAGCGGCTGTAGTGTATTATTAACAAAAGGTTTATACCGACTTGCCTATAGTTTTGGGAATATCTTTAGAGCTCGGTGTGCCTATTTGTGAACAATTTTCGTAAGTTTACGTGATCAAATTATAGACTACACCCAATCTTCGTCTGTCAATTAAAACATACAATTAAGAAACTTCTTAATCACTATATAACCAATTAATTTTAATTATCTGAAAGCGAAACGTAATAGCAATTCTGAAATAGTACGTTCTCAATTTTGCCTAGTGCAATAAGTACCAGTCTTTACCTAGTTTATTTAATAAACTTTATTAAATGGAGTATTTCTACCAAATGCCTGGCGATTTGCCTTACAGTTTATACAAATATGAGTGGGTCAACCTGGATATGATACTGGAAGACCCTTTTGTACAGCTGTTGGTAATATGCACTATTCGTACTGTCACGATTCAGTATTTGTAATTAGGTTTTTTTGTTTCAGCCACCAGAAAACGAATTGCAAAAAGGCGAACGTGTGATGTCCGAACACCAACTACGAATCCAACGCTCGCTACAAAAGCTTACTATCCCCGATTGGTATAAGCAATACCAAGTTCCCCGAGAGAACTTCATATTAAAGAAGACTGTCAATCGTGAACGATGGCCAGGGACATCGAGCAAAACACCTTCACTAAGTAGTTTGGGTTCAAGCAACCACTCTCCTCTGTTACTCAGTCCGACTCCCAATACACAACCGTTTGTCCGGTGGTCTACTTCTAAATTAAATTCGACAGCTTCATCGCCTTGTGCCTCGACGCGAAGTAGTTTTAATACTCGTCAA
The DNA here is from genome assembly GCF_008802855.1 of Photinus pyralis. Classification (NCBI taxonomy): domain Eukaryota; kingdom Metazoa; phylum Arthropoda; class Insecta; order Coleoptera; family Lampyridae; genus Photinus; species Photinus pyralis. The sequence continues at coordinate 1,798,608 of NW_022170403.1, forward strand.
CCAAACGGTTCCATATCACCCTCTTCCATCAGAAGTAGTTTTAATTATCGACAACCATACTTGGGTTGGCGGTCGCAGGAGCGCCTTGCTAAACCTAGAACACCTGCTGAACGGCTGGCAAGTTCGCTTCTTGTTCAAAATCAAAACCCGGCAGTCATTCAACCCGAAAGTCCCGAAATACAAACGTCTATTAAAGAAGTGACTTCGGCGATCGTTCATTACGTTAGCGGATTAAAACCTGAGCTATCCGCGAGTTCGGAGAATACGAAATCGAGAAGTAACTCTGTTAGTCCTCGAGGTAGCCAGAAACTTTGCTGGTTGGAGAGCTCGTTTGTAGGTTCGCGCCCTTTAGATGCCCCCGAAACGCCGGTAACCTTGGCCGAAAATCACAGTACCACTTCACCACCTTCGACTCTCAGACTCGAATTACAAAAGACGCATAACGGTGAGTCTATTCACGCTTAGTCAATGCCGTGCACCCGGTATGCTGTTCTGTAATATTAGATCTGTATTTATGTAAATATCGCTTTGTAATGTATCATAAGAGTCTAGAGCCATTTATTTATTTATTTAATACGTCTAATAATTATAAATATATCACCTCATGGTTTAACGTGATGTAAATTGTGACGGTTTTGATATAAATGTTCTATTGTGTTTCCTTTCACAAAAAACACATCTCGTATGTTTCAATTAGTAATTTGTGGAAAATATCATTTTCGATGGATTACGTTAATAAGTTAAGGTTCTAACATTTATAATTATGCGTGTTTTTCGTTGCAATAATATCTATTGTCGTTCTTGGTTCTCAGTGTATTTTTTATATTTGTAACTGTAATTTTTCATTTTGGGTACACGTTTTGCATGTGTAAGATTTTAATAAATTAAATAAATTGTTTTATTTTTGTTAACCGTTTTGTTTTTGTTTTGTTTGTAGGAATCCTTACGAAGTTAATTTTTTCTTGCAATCTTAAGTTATTTTACGCATGTGTGCACTGCTAGTAGCATATATCTAGTGATAATATTGACATGGGTGCGTTCATAAGATGCAACTGTTGTGGAACAGTTACCGATACGTCTTATAATAACTACGTCGCTACTTTTAAGCTCTTTACGGAGCAGTCGGCCATTTTTAGTAGCGCTACACATGTCAAAGTAGGGAACGTGACATAAGACTCAAACTGTTACTGATGCGCTACGGCTACGAGGTAGCGTAGCGGTAACTGTTGTGTCTTATGAACGAGCCCAATAAGTATCAAAATAAATTGCAGACATTTATTTCACATATGGACATATTCACTCCGTGTATTTAGACATGTAATGACAAACCATGGTGCCAAGTGCCAACAGTAAAGGAGTTTTTTCGTAGCAAACGAGTAACCAAAAGAATCTTTCTCTCTGGCAAAAGGCCAGGGATCACCTGATACACTGGAAGGTGGGAGGTAGGAATTCCTGCATTTCATTCAGTATATATACCTACTCCTAAAAATTGCTCTCTGTAACAATTCATATTCACGGGATAAACCGTCTCGGTCTTCCTTTTGGAGTACTGTTCTCTTCATTTTGATGTTCCCCATTCGTTTGATGTCTTAATTAAGTAAAATAGTAAAGGCGCAAAAGTGTTTGTAGAGAGTGGATGGATAGTTAAACATTAAAATTAATTAATTGGTAGACAATTTTTCACTCGACGCTTTTAGGTATACAGTAATATTTATTCAGAAGTAGAATATGGATTTACATGTATTGTTTTTCCCTATGTCTACTTTAAAAGCAAAATCACTTCTGAAGGGCGCCTAATTTTATGCAACTAAAATTACTTCTAAACAAATAAAGATCTGGTTGTTGGCGACATTTGAATATTGTTGCTTTGGCTTCCGTATTTTTATTTTCGTTCGTGTATTCAACTCGACAAAAGTTGATATTGTCAATTGGTAGAGTGCCGGTAACAGTTTAAGGAGCGTAAGCGATCTATTTTCTGTGAATCCAAAGCAATAATTCAAATTAATTATTATGCCAGCCATTTATTTGTTTTAAGAAGTTATTTTGGTTGTAAAAAATTAGGCGCTCTTCAAAAGAGATTTTGTCCTTTAAAAGTAGACATATAGAAAAACAAAACACGTAAATAAATCCCTAAATATAATATACTTCTAAATAAATATCACTGTGTATTTATGAATTTCTTTTATTGATCTGCAAATTTACAATCTACTTATTGAACAAGTAATTATAGTAAATGTTATATGGTTTTTTGCAGGTCATGTAGGGTGCCATGGCCATTGCCACTTTCCCCATATGTATTTTTCTACTACGAATTGTTATAGTAAATCATGTGGCCATAGTCGCTTCAGTCTTCTATCGACACCTAGGACCCTGGTTGCTTGATCAGCTGTCCTATTAGGAACTTAACAAGATATGATCACGCGCACGATCTCTTTGTCTCCGTTCCTCCGCTGACGTCAGCGCGTGACAAACTTTTGGCGCGACTATTAGTATAGTGCCTGAATGCCCGCATTTCGTTTTGTTTCCTTTAGTTTAATTCGTGAAATTTTGTGATTGTGTTACTGTACGGTTTATTTTAAGTACGAGTACATTCTACAATCATGGTGTACTGTGCAGTTGTAGATACCAATAATTAACAATAATAGAAACTCTGTCGAGCTGCTGGTATTTTAGCTTTCCAAATAATAAGGAAATTTGTCTGCGTCGGAAAAATTCCCGACTGCGTACCAGGAGCGAATTTAACACAACTAGCATAATTATCTGGAATTTATTAATCAGAAGGGCATTTCGATATGAGTATTTACCGAATAATCGCTGCAACGTAAATTTAAATTATCAATAATGATTGGTTTAATTTTAAAAAATAACGTATTTTCATATAGACCAAATTTTTAGGAGAATACTAGATAGTACCTATTTACTATCTTCTAGCATGCGAATAGTATTTTACATTATTAGCCAGGTAGGTGAGTTTTTACTGGCGATAGAGGTTACCTGGCGTATAATGTACAATATTTTTTTCACTACTAGCGTCTGATGACATGATTATTAACCTTTTTTCCACTTGTAAAGTAGGCTTTCTCGGCATTTGTTCAAAGTGGTTAATAATGTGGACATTATTAACTAGTAGTCAATAATGAGAACTGTCACGCTGTCACTTTTAGAAAACACAACCCGAAATTAATTGCCACCATCCGCCATTTCCAGAGAAATTACATACCTAAAATTATCACATTTTGAAAAAATTCGAACGAAATTACTCTTTGAAAATATCTCAATGACAGAACAAAATACGTCCTGTCTGATTTGTACTTCTACGTACTTGATTGACATGTTAAATTAAGAAACAACAAATTCTGTCCAACCGTTCACTTTCTTATCAATATAATATGTTAATTTAGAGGACTTCAAGAACTAGTAGTGAAAAAAATAGTATATATACCACGGTAGAGAAGTCTATTATTGCCTTCGCACCTTACACCCCTCGGCGCAAGCGCCTCGAGATGTAATCTTGGTGCTCAGGCAATAATACTGTACTTCTCTACCTTGATATATAATGTACTATTATTTGTTACTCATTTATAAACAATTGGTAAACGTAAACAATCAGTTCTAATTGATCTCGAAGAAATGTCTATACCGCATTATCCATGTAACAAGGCTTACGCACTAATTGTTGTTAATGAAATTGTCATACTAACTAGTAAAATTTTTACAGGTCAGCACATCGAGAAAGTAAAAATCTTTATTTGTTACTCAGTTGTAAACGTTGATTAACAAGACAAAACGCAAACGGGTAAACGTCATGTTTAAACGCTACTGACTTGTAAAACTGACAGCAGACCTGTAAAAATGTTACAAGTTAGTAATCTAGTAATTTCATTGGCCAGAATTAATGCGAAGTCTCTGTTACATGGATAACATGATATTTTAGACATTTCTTCAAGATCAATTTAAGAACTAATTATTTACTTTTACTATTGTTTACAAATGAGTAACAAATAAAATATTGTACATTATACGCCAGGTAATAGTTTTTACTGGCTCTAGGAGATGACAGGCTCGCCTGACGGCTCGCCAGTCAACTTCTCCTATCGCCAGTAAAAACTCACTTACCTGGCTAATAATGTAAAATACTATTTCTATTGATTAACAAATAAAAACCCTTTTCTCCACATTTATTTTTATAAAAATATGTGCTCTGTATTCGTCTATCAGCTGTCTGTCTCTAGTCTAAATAGCCAATTTAGAAGGTGGTTTTTATTACTCTATGACACCGAACTTACTTACCGTCAACGGAAAATATAAATTATTATTTATTAGCAATAAAAATCCTAACGAAATTACATTTAAAACCGTGCTTTGCCTGATGCCCCCATGCAAGTTTGTCACACGGTGACGTCATGCGCGACTCTGTTCGAAATTCATTCTGCTAGTGATCATATCTATTTGGGCGTGGGAGGCCTTTGCGCATCCCCATAATTGGATCCCATCCGTCCATATGGCCATGGGTATTAATATGATTTTGTGCAGTAGTATTTTGTTCGAATGGGAAAGTTGGGATCCTCTACCAATTATCCAGTTCATCTGTTTAGCTTTAATGTCAATCTGTTCTTTTAAGCAGCAGCTTCTCAAATATTTTGGACATTAAAGGCAGGAGACTGATTGGTCTGTAAGAGGAGGATTGTGTAGGTGATTTAACTATCACCCACATAGCATTCGATATCTTATGTATATGTTAACGGCAAATAGCGAAATCCGGCATTTTGCAAAATGCCTAGGCATTTCGCGAAATGACGAATGCAACAGTCAAAGTGAGAAACGGAGCTGCAGTTCGCACTTTGCCTGCCTTTCTTTAGGGATTTCGCGAAATGCCTAAACATGCAGGCAAAGTGCGAAGGATTCGTCAATCGTCATTTCCCACATATTGCGGATACAGCGTTGCCATTGGATGGTAAACGACGCGTACGATTGCGATGTTATTTAAGTACTCGCCAAATATTGCGCTCACGTTTAGACTGCATTTCATCTATGGCTTTTCTGTTGAGGCAAACTTTGGATTTACTGTGGAGAATATATCAGATGGGGGAAGGTACTAACGCGAAGGTTTTACGTTTGGCACCGCTGTACGCGCAATCTGTGGAAAATATCCGAGCATTCTCACTTTGCCTGAATGTTTAGGCATTTTGCGAAATCCCTAAAGAGAGGCAGGAGAAGTGCAAACTCGAGTTCCATTTATCACTTTGCCTGCTGCATTGGTCATTTCGCAAAATGCCTAGAGATTTTGCAAAATGCCGGATTTCGCAGTTTGCCGGTAACATATATATAGGTATTTAAATCCATAATGTACTTTTATGTATAAATCTTATTCCTCCTCACGAGGATCTTCTATGTATATACATGGGATTATATGGTATGTATACAGGGTGGTGCCTAGCGCGACGCAGCATAGGGATTTCAATGGTAATTTCTTTATAGTCAATTACTAGCTCCCCTAATCATTTTAGAGCAAAAGTCTAAATAGGTTTTTTTCAGAGAAAAAAATACTGCATCAGTTCATACTATTACCAAAGAGTATGGGTACTCTTTAATTGCTATTCATTTTACAATAAATCAGATATGCTTTGGAATTACTTAAAAAAACAGCGATAATTTTTAATTATTTGCCTTTGACGTATATTAAATTTGTACTTATTATTATAGTATAGTATTAGTTAATCATAAAACTATTTATCATGTATTTAACTGAAGAGAAAGAGAAAATGTTAAAGTGGTTTATTTATGCCCGCCAAGTAACGTCTTTACTTACTGTGAAGTAACCCAATCGACCGATTCCAAACAGTACCACAATAGACAGAATTGTGCACAAGTTTGAAAGAACAGGATCACTGCAAGTGCAATAACGTTCAAAATGTCCGTCAAAACCATCAGGAAAATGACAATACATTCAACGTTTTGGCTGCAGTAGCGGAAAATTCGAATATAAGTTTAAGAACAATTCTTTCTCAAATCAATTTCTTTTTCTTCGATTATGTACTCTGGTTCCGGAAAATGATACACAAATAGTATCTGATGCAGATGCAGCATTACATTCTCTAAAAAACATTATTATAGGTACCTACTCCATAGACGCTTTTTCTTTCGTCGGATAGTTGGAACAGAATTAAATATGAAAATTGTTCGACGTTAAACAACGATAGCTTAGATGCGATGCGCTTGTAGTTTGTTAAAAGATTCCAAAGCATCACTGATTTATAAAAATGTAATTTTTTATTTTGTCGATTTCTACGGTCTTGAAAAACGGATAATTATAAGTAATAGTATGACCAGATGCAGTATTTTTTTCTCAAAAAAAAACGTATTTAGACTTGCTCTAAAATAATTAGGGGAGCTAGTAATTGACTATAAAGAAATTACCATTGAAATCCCTATGCTGCGTCGCGCTAGGCACCACCCGGTATACTATGTATTATGTGAAGTCTGCCAAACTTATATCCTATGCACATACATCGGACATTTGCGACATACTTTTCCACATTCTATGGATATACAAAATCCCACGTGGAATGTGCATATTATATGCAATGTATATAGGTCTGCTATGTGGGCATGATAATCTGGGCGAATTTTCATTGGACAGGGAATTGAACGTAGGAGATTTGTATGTTAATAGGTAAAATTTACGCACTGTACAAAATAAATAGATACAGCGAGATTAGAGGGAAAAACTGAATTTCATGTTTTATATTTTTGCCGCTAAATGAAGCATCGTATCAAAAAAGTTCATACGACATAATATATTTTTGGGCAGTTCATTGAAATTTTGCAGTCTGCGCATCCGCGCATTTTATTTTTACTATGTGCGATGTGTTTGCATTTGCTAATGACATTTGTAGTTTTCGACGTTTAATACATGTGACATGTTTTTCTTTACATGGAAGCATCTATGGTTGAAAGTTCAAAGAAATATCTTCATAAATAAGGAAGTTGGCACTGACTGCGCATGCGTATATCTAATGTTTGCAATTAAGGTATCAGATATGTTTGCCTTTAACAGCAGCATTTGTGATTAAAATTTCAAAAAGATATCTTGATAAATTTGATACTGCGCATGCGCACATTAACGTGGTGTGTAAAATATGCGATACGTTTCCTTTCGCTAAAAGCATCTTTGGTTAAAATTTCAAAGAAATATCTCCACAATAAGAAGTTATCATAGCGCAGTTTGCGCATACACACATCTGATTTTTACTACATGCGATATGTTTTCCTTTACTAGAAGTATCTCTGGTCAAAATTTCAACAAAACATTTAAGAAATAAGAAACTTGATATTGAGGAGTTTAATCGTCATGATTTTCCTGGATCCAGGTGCCAGAGCTATACGCTACCGACCGAATGCAAAAAGAACGAATTAAATATCTTGAAACAGTAGGAGTAGTTAAGGCCTCGGACGGACAGAGAAATTGGCTGCAATAGCGCACCCAACTTCGTTGCAAAATGCGCTAAAAATGGATACTGTTCTGCTGAACATACATTTTGCTTGTTGCCAATAGAATATAAAGTAACGTATTCTTGACTTTTCTGTTTACCTTTACAGGTATTTCGGCTAGATGTGGAAGCTTTTATAGTAAAAAAGTAAATAAATTGGATGCACATGATATTTCCGATCATTGCGTCACTACTTGCACAATTCAAGTGGAAATCTTACCACCTACGTGTACGGTAAGCACATTTCGCAACCTTAAAAACATTAATTACAATCAATTCAGAGATGATTTAAGTTCCATCCCCTGGCGAAATATTTACCAAATCCATAATATAGATATCAAAATTGACTTTCTTGTGGATAGCATAGAAACTCTCTTGGATTTACATGCTCCACGTGTTACAGTGCGATATAAAAAACCACACTTCTCACCATGGGTAACGGACAACATCAAAATTATGATGGGCCTCCGTGATCAAGTCTTATCCAGCTTTAAAAACACGAAAGACATAGCACAATGGAACCATTATAAGGTATTAAGAAATGCAGTTACAAACGCCATAAGACACGAAAAAAAAGCTTATTTGAACACATCATTTGCAGAAAATGCTAATTCCATCTGGAAAAACGTCTCTCTTTTGAACATGTTAAATAAAGACAAACATAAATCACTCCCGAATAACTTATCTGATGAAAATGAAATTAATGCATATTTTATAGACTGCGTTCCAAAAGTTGAGACTAATGACCAGAATACTGAACTTCTTTATACTGGCGAAAGCAGAGGTCCGGCTAAAACACTAAAATTTAAAACAGTTGAGGAGGTAGAAGTGTTACACGTCATAGACTCAATAAAAACAAATGCTACTGGTGTTGATGGAATTAACATTCACATCATTAAACTGTGCGTACCCCTTATACTCCCTGTAATAACTCACATTATAAATTTTTGCATAAAGTATTCTGTGTTTCCATCACAATGGAAACAGGCCCTCGTCATTCCATTACCAAAAATTAACAAACCTAGTGAGCTGAAAGACCTGAGACCCATAAGTATACTCCCAACGCTCTCAAAAATATTTGAAAAACTTGTAGAAAAACAACTCCGGAAATACATTGAAAGTAATAACGTGTTGCCAGTAAATCAATCCGGATTTAGGCGCGGATACAGCTGTAGCACAGCCTTGCTAAGCATTACAGATGACATTATATTAGCAACAGATCAAAAAAGACTTACTATTATGGTGCTCTTAGACTTCTCAAAAGCCTTTGACACAGTCGACCATGAGGTCCTACTAGCTATACTGCGTCATGTTGGATTAGAAGTGTGCGCAATTGAATTAATAAAAAACTATCTGTCCCGCCGAAGTCAATCCGTAATTGTAAATAACCAACGGTCTCAGTTTTTGGAATTAAAATCCGGTGTCCCCCAGGGCGCTATTCTAAGCCCAATACTTTTCTCAATCTATACCTCACAATTGATAAATGTTATCGAGTCATGTGTCTGTCATTTTTACGCCGATGACTCACAGCTGTACTTGAGCTTTGCACCCGAAGATGTTGATCATGCATGTAAGTTAATTAATAAAGATCTAAGCAAACTCAGCAAATTCTGTAAAGATCATAAACTAATACTGAATCCTAACAAGTGCGGTGTTATACTATTTGGTAGAAGTGACGATAGGCAAAGAATAATCAACAATATCGACATTAAAATAAATGGCGAAAGTATTGCAATTATGCAAACAGCTAAAAACCTCGGTCTAACACTAGACCACACTCTTCGTTATAAACAGCATATCTCTAAATGTATACAAAATGCTTACTGTAGTATGCGTTTAATTTATCAAAATAGGTACATTCTGAATCGGAAAATTACGGAAAATTAAAACACTTTTATGCCATTCCCTGGTGTTGTCTAAATTCGATTATTGTGATACAGTATATGGGCCTTGTCTAGATTCGCGAGACATTGCACGAATACAAAAAATTCAAAATACTTGTCTACGCTTAATATTTAACATTAAAAAGTACCTATCACAGAATCTCCCATAAACTAATAGAAGTCGATTGGCTAAACATGCTCAACCGTCGAAAACTACACATGCTGTGTTTGTATCACAAAATAATTTCAACCAAAACGCCACCATACTTACCTATACAACAAAATAACTTACCGCACGGACGTACACCACCTGAACTTGAGATTTAGAGGCAAGTTAAGTATACCAGTCATTAAAACAGAACTAGGGCGCAGATCATTTTCCTACTGCATTGCACATTATTACAACGATCTCTCTGATAATCTCAAGTTGTTACCTTTATCCAGGTTTCGGAAGAAAGTAAAAGAACACCTAAGTACTAGTGCTACAAAGTCGAACACATAAAAGCAAACATTTCCATCTCTTTCTTGCATTTGTTTTTTTTTTTTCCATGATGATTATGTTATAGTAAGTTTAAGTTTAAAGCTGTATTTGTACATTTTTAGTATGCCACCAACGAGGTTAAGTGTAAGAGCAGCTAAGAAGAATTACTTCGAAGCTGAACTTCGCCTCAAATTTTCTATTAATTTAATGTATTTTTTTTTTTCTGAGTGAGACAATAAAGTTAAAGTTAATTTCCGCCCTTGTTGATACATTGTTCTATAAAATATTCAGTTTCGCTAAATATAAAATAATGAAATAATCTTCGATAAATAGAGCTTGGAGCGTTGCAAAGTTTCAGATAGTTACAGGGGCGAAGAAAATGGTGCAATTTTTTATATAATTTGAAATAAAAGAGATAAGATTTTAGGGGCCAAAAATTCACCGACGTCGGAAGTGAATAACGGTGGGGGGGGGGGCAAAAATCAGCAATCATGGAGTCTGAAAGATCCCTCCTATGCAAAATTGTGTCCGAATTAATGCAAAGCAGTGGGTTTTTTAAATGATCCTGAAACCTGTTTAGTTAATCAATCAAATAATGTATTTTTGAAAGAAAAGTTTTGAAAAAAATTTAAAAAAAGTGTCGGAGGATGTCTAGTTATATGCAACTGAGCAACTCAGAGATACCTACTTAACTCGATTGAGAAAACCATAGCCATAGATCACTAATATTTTATTTAAAAAATGATGAAGAACTAGAACATACAAAAGTTACAAAAATTTTGTTCCTATTTACTGCACTATTGTAAAGAAAAGCAAGTATAAAAAATTAAATATATCCAAAAATCTTCCGCTTTTCCGCAGTTTTGCTGGCAAATTCTTTCAATATATCCTTTCTACTTCTACACTTTTTGTAATGCATGTATGCAGTAGAAGATGTGTTAGTCGCTTTTGAGTGATTTATCGACTCATTCTTGAGAGGGGGCGCGGCCCTCCTTGTGTAAAAACTGAGGGGGCGAGTCGCCGCCTCTGACCCATACTTCCGAGGTCGCTGCAAAAATTACACCTTTTGTGCTACAATATAGGTACTTAATGATTTAGCCTGCTTTGCTGCTGTTGCTACATAAAATCCGCATGCGCACAGCGCTTTCATATATTGAAACCATGTATTACCTACCTATTTTAAAGAGCCACTTCTGCTAAATGCAATTGTGTAGATATCTCAAAAACACATATGGGTTACACAAAACCATCACCGAGTTCAACTACTTTGGAAGACGTATTAGATTCGCTCCTCGGACTTCCACCATCAACTCGTGCACCAAGTCCAAGCCACCAAGGTAGGAGACATATGTAAGTTTAATTACAGGTTTTTCTACATGATGGCACTTCTTCACATCAGCCTTCAACACGTTTCATTTATAAAAAAATTGTGGCGCTGCATTAAATTTCAGTAGTGTTAGTGCTAGATGATCTTATCATAAAGTGCTTCTATCAATGGAAACCATTGTTCATCTCTGTGATTCTAATAGATAATTTTTCATAATTCCTTAACCTTCCCCATAGAGTTGTTAATATACTAACCAATATTTTTTCTAGAGACAGTGTCAGCTAATACAAGCCCTAGTCACATAGGCGAAGAATCCAGAGCTGCAGAACAATTTAGGAGGCGAAGTGAAGGTAGTGAGCCGGTGAATCATCCTCCAACGGTGCAAAGACGGGTCAGTTTTCATTCCTCCCCTGTATTAAGATGTCGTTATTCACGATGCAGTAAAGTGGTGTCAACAGCGAGTAAAGAAGCGCGTTCGTTTAAAAATTGTCATAATTGTTCCTATATCTATTGTTCTAAAGCGTGTCGCCGCGCACATTGGGAAAAGCACAGAAAAAGTTGCTTATTTTCGAGAGTGGGAACTTTATGCAGGCAGGTATTAGCGGCTTCAAAGGAACAAAGCGATACTCTTCTTCAAGTTTCCCTTATCGCCCGTCGGGGTTATTTATCACACGGCCAAGGTGCAGTAAAGTGCTTCTTTCCCTGTCCAGAGGCAGCGGAAAAATTTTTAACCGTAGGGTTGCCATTCTTTGGTGAATTAACTTATGTGAGATGGACAGATCTACTTCCGACTGAAATGGGACCACAAATGTACGCGGAATTAATGAAAATGTGCAAAAGTTATAATCCAGACACCAAACTCGTTTTATATGTCACTGTATGTGTAGTTTCGGAAGTACCCACCACAGGCGCGGTGAAATGGGAAAGGCAATTAGTGTCGCGATGTGCAAAAATGAGACTAAGCAAAGATGTACCCATCCCTGAACGAGATAATACAGAGAATTTGGAAACATTAGTTTTAACTTGTTCTCCCACGCGAGATGTGAAATCACGCGAACACGTGTTTAGCAACATACAAAATCAACTCAAGGTTCGTGGCGTATCTCTTCGAAAACAATATCCAGAAATATATCAACAGTTGTGCATGTATGTCGAAGGGAAATGTACCAAATTTACTCCAGTAACGGTGCATCCGAAAGATGACATTACTGGTAAAAGCTTTATGTGCATAATCATGCTAGACTCTGATCCGGAGGGTGTAAGGCAAGTTTCTGCAGCCGGGATTCCCGTAAATACCATCAATCTTCTTCACAATTGGCGTCACCTACAAGATATTTCCTTTGGCGACGTGTAAACTGAAACATACAAACTTTTGATAATAAAAATGGCACCAAATGCCCCTTCTCCTGTGATCTGTTGTACAGCTTGTTGTTAACCATCTGCAAATTTTAATTGTTACATCATATAGTGTTGTTTTATGAACTTATAGATTTTTTGATTATTAAATACCTATGTAGGATAGCTATATATATAATTGTAAAACGGACGTATTTGCTCACAAGCGTATCGACTGATTCTTTTATTACACCCAAATTGGTTTGTTATTTATAAGTAACGTGTTGTAAATTCGAAATTAGTAACGGACAATCTTTATCTGTATTATCGAAATTTTCCAAACTTTCTCATTGTTCGTAGTTTTAGTTTAAACTATGCTCGATATATACAACCTGTTGCTTTTTGATGCAATAACTTAAGAATATTATAAAATTACGTTTAACGTTGTACCTAAGGTTAATAAAAACATAACACCACATGAGATATGTCCAGTGTTAGATACTACTATGTTCAGATACTGAGTGCTCCATTACTATGATGATCTACTTATTTTGCCAGCAATAATTCATATTTCAAGAAAGTTAAATTACTTATTCATTGATGACACTGACAGCAGAAATGGAGGACCCAGAGTTTCTGACCCTGAACTCACCTTTATGTTAGGGTGAGCAATGCATGTACTAATACTATAAGAACCTAATTCTAAAAATAACATCAATAGAATACTTTAAACATGGTTTCATTGTATTTTCAAATTCTATATAATAGATACCACCCATGGTGGTATCACCTTTTAGTTATGGAGTAAAATTTTTTCAAGCGTACCGCTAGTATACCTACCTATGCGATGTTTTACTATTAAAATTTTATTAAATAATGGAATAACTTACAACACTTTTTATGGGTTTCTTAGATGAATAAACTAAACAAATATAGAAAACGAGCTCCTGGGTATGGCTATAGCGAGGGCTATAGCATGTGCAAAACCAAATTTTAAACCTGATGTTAGTTTTGCTTTTATTTAAAGTGTATAAGTATGAAATTTCATTTAATTGCTTTCATACATAAGAAAGTTGGTATTGCACATCCTACGCAAAACCAAAGTTGGAAAATGGCGCTACATTTTCTTTTATTCCAAGTGGCTATGTATCAAATTTCATTTAAATACTTTCATAAATAAAAAAGTTTGCAATTCGGTTTATAAATGGTCGAGATGCGAAAAGGGCACTGTGAAAGTTGATCGAATAGGCTCAATTTTTGGAATTGCGTCTTATATGGCTAAAGGTATAGGTACGCATTTGAATTTCATGCAATTGGGTTTATAACTCACGGAGATGTCAAAAGGGCCTTCCTTATTTTTTGGGCTACATTGCCAATTCACGAACTCCGATCTACAAATTTGATAAAGAATTCGATTGAAGGTAGTTGGGTTTCTTGTTTTTGGGGGAGAGGTGTAATGTTTGCTAATTTCCAGTCGACTGGAAATGCATCGGTTCTCAAGCAACTGTTCATTAGGTAGGTAAGTCATATACGGCGAATTCTTGTATACAGGATATTCACAGTAAGTCAAACAATGATCTGATATGTGGTGCATGGGAACTACTCCAACTGTATCTACATCAATATCTGATGGGACAGTAATAAGATCAAGTGCAGTAGTTGAAATCGCTTTACTTACCCTTGTAGGCTCTTGAACTAACCAGGGTTAGTAGAAAGAGTAGGGGCCTCCTAACTTTAGAGAAACGCGTCATCGAGAATCCGGAAGTCCCATTTTATTGGTCTACTTTTTTTTACGGGCCATATACAAAAATAAAGTTGATAATGATTTCTCCGAAATGAAACGTCTCAACGTCTCTTGTAAAACTCAATAAGTGACAATGAGAAAATGTTTTTTTTTGTATCTGCTCAAATAACATAAGAAAAGAATAAAAACGAAATCAACAAATTTCTTGGCTCTAATTTGACAATCTTCTATGGTTTCTTCATCTGGGACACAGTGTATAGCTGCACTTCACCCAAAAGTTGTGCTAACGACGGGTTATCCGTAGGTACCTACTCTTTTATCAATTAAAATGTTATCATCTGCAGCTGCCAGAAGAGCATTAGGTATTAATATATTTATGTTTAAATTTAATATTTTTCACTAAAAGGATTAACTTTTCTTCACTTTACAATATTATTTCATTACTTCAATGACCCCGTAGGGTCAAACCAAGGAGCTCAGCCGCTTTTTTAGATCCGTTGTAGAGGTTTATGGTTATTTACTCTTTGGTACAGAACCATTGAAGATTCAGATTTATCATTCAATGACAGAACTTAAAATGCTTGGATCAGAGTGACCGTGGAAATTTATAACTAACTGAAATGTCGGCTTCCAGCAGCAGACTAAATGTCGGTCCGTCAAGGACTTCCGGCTATTTGCCTGCCGACAGACCGAGTTATTTGTGCAGCTAACGTCAAAAGCTTTAATTTGGTACCACATACGACCTGCTTCTTTTAAAAGTAATGATTTCTTATTAAATATAATACAAATAAACAATTGAATTTGTTTACCTTCCGGCTAAATGCGGTCCGACAGACCGAGCATTTCGTGTATGGTCACCTCCAATACTTGTTCATGTATACGTTTTGTGCTGCTATTTGAATGGTAATGGTTTACGTCGCGGGCTCTAAAGGCGGGTCCACATCAAGCGCGCCGATCCGCGCCGTGCCGCGCCAAATAAATCGCCTGCGAACGTTGTGGCGCTTTCAATGTGGACGGGTTACCGCGCACAAACGCACAACAACAAGCACGAACAAACGTTCGCAAACATTATCCACTTGTTGTCGGTACATCAAAAAAATTGCGTGTTTGTGCGCGTTCGATTTGGACGAGATGATCACCTATTTACGAATTGAACAAACGCACAAAACTTGTGGAACCTTTACAAGCATAGCCAAACGTGCGCGCATTTGCTCTGTTCAGACAATTCTCCAAACATACACGAATTTTGTTCGAAAACGTTTGGCACGGCACGCGCGGACCGCGCGCTTGATGTGACCCGCCTTTAGACTATACCTTTGAATATAAAATTAGGAAGAAGTCTAGCCTAATGGGAACTTGTGGATCCGTGACAATCGCAGGAGAGGTAAGGTGTACCTCTCCCACTTTTATAATAATATAAACCGATACAACGAAATATCGAAGGATCCTCAGTATTACAATCACTTTTAACGACAATTTATTTTAATCTTACAAAATACATTTTATAGTTAACAAAAATGCATCAAATTCATGTCTTGGGCTTTGAGATAATGCTCTTGGTTTTTTTCCCAACGATCTTGGTGCATAAATAACGATTTTGACATGTTTTGATCAAAATCCATGTGGTCCATAAAAATAGATCAAATTCATGTTTAGATCATTGAGATAATGCTCTTGATCTTTTTCCCAACGATCTTGGTGCATAAATAACGATTTTGACATGTTTTGATCAAAATCCACGTTTTCGCCAAAAATTCATCAAATTCGTGTCTTGGGCATTGAGATAATGCGCTTAGTCTTTTTCCCAACGCTCTTGGTGCATAAATAACGATTTTGACATGTTTTGATCAAAATCCACGTGGTCGCCAAAAATGCATCAAATTCATGTCTTGGGCATTGAGATAATGCGCCTAGTCTTTTCCCAACGATCTTGGTGCATAAATAACGATTTTGACATGTTTTGATCAAAATCCACGTGGTCGCCAAAAATGCATCAAATTCATGTCTTGGGCATTGAGATAATGCGCGTAGTCTTTTTCCCAACGATTTTGGTGCATAATTAACGATTTTGACATATTTTGATCAAAATCCATGTGGCCTCAGAAAAATAATTTAACATTTTTGAATCACACACATGCGGTTATCAAACGTGCACGTTATCAACTCTTTCAGCATCAAGATAATGCGTTTGAAAGCTTTTACAACTCTAAATTCATGTGTAAAGAATAATTTTGGGTACATTTTGCTCTAAAACTTTTGACCGAGACCACAGAGAAGAGTTATATTGAATTGTTACACATCTAAGAGTCATAGGGAATAATCTAGCGAAAGTCCGAACTCGATACATGACCTAGGGAATGAAATATGTTAATTTTTATTATATTGAGTTCGCAGTTTTTCCTGTTCCCGATTCACTCGAAGTCGTATAACTTTTGTTCCTGTTGAACCAGCTTCCTGAAAATCAATAGCGTCCGTTCTTAATGTCCAACGTACCCGTATACCAAATTTCAACACAATCGGCCACTTTTAAAAAGAGTTAGAGCGCACACGGACGGACGGACGGACGGACGGACGGACGGACGGACGGACGGACGGACGACAATACAAAACTATAAAGGATCTGAGGATCCTTAATAATCGGTTTTAGAGCGAATATTATGCTCCGAATTGCGTTTGCAGTTTGCACTGAAGATTTCAATACTGTAATCTTTTGTTGGTACGTATACTAGTCGCGCGCACTTTAAATGAAAACGCTGCCGATACCAATTGGGATACAAAAAATTTCATAGAACAAAAATTGTAGACAATTAAATTTACTATAAAAAAGTCCGCGACGGCATATATCTATCTTTAATCGTTTAGCCATATCAACCATTTAAAGTTGCACATCTTGATTGCGTTGGCATTCATAGTATCTTTGATTGCTTATCATATATTAAGGGTTGAAGATACATATATGCCATCGCGGACTTTTTTGTAGGAAATTAAATTCTCTACAATTTATCTTTTATAACTTTTTTTGTATCTCTTTTTGTTTTCTCAGCGTTTGTAAAAAAATGTACGCACATCTTAATTTTGAACTTTTAATAAACTTTTTAGTTAAAAAAGAATCTGGCGTAGGTACGACTCGAACCCTTGACCTACATGTTGTTATAATTTCAGGTGCTTTTGGGGGTTCCGGTTGGGATGATCGAAGCGTTGTAAAAATTGAAACTGTCGTTATTTTTTTGCCATTCTGCTCAAAGCGCAAGGGAAATATGCGAAAATGGGAAATGAAAAAAACGATGTTCTTATTTTTATTTTTATTATTAGTGCAATTCACATATTATCGAGCTCCTTGCCTGTATAATAAGGAAGGCCCTTTTGACATCTACGTGAGTTATGAAGTGAATTGCATGAAATTCAATATGGGCATAGCTTTAGCAATATAATACGCAATGGCAAAAGTTGAGCCTAATCGATTCAAAATGCATAGTGCTCTTTTGGTATCTCGGCCATATATGAACCGAATTGCAAACTTTTTTAAATTTAGAAATGTATTTAAATTACATTTGATACCTACGTATGCACTTGGAATAAAAGCAAATGTAACGCCATTTTCAAAATTTGGTTTTGCGCATGCGCAGTGCCAACTTATTTATTTATGAACATAACAGGTTACCCCAATAACAATGTTCATGTATTGTTAATAAAAAAACTATTCGAAAACATAAAGAATATAAAGAATATATGTTAAGTTGGTAAAAAAAACAAAAGAAAAAAAAAGAAAAAATGCTGTGAAAAATTTTTTCCAGTCCTTGGATATTGTCACACGATCTTTCAAACTGTCTTAGGGCAAATCTAACACCAGGTTCAATTTGGTTTTGCACAATGCACATACTATAGCCATACCCAAGAGCTCGTTTGCTATATTTTTTACACAGATATTTTTACCCATACTAATAATACACTATCAGAAGGGCGTGAAGCAAAGCCCTATAATTCATCAAAAGTACGGTTTGGGCTGGATGTCATTTCACTCAACAAAACCAAATGTACTCTATGTAAAAAAATCCGCTGAATCTGAAAATCATAATCCCCTGGCCGGAAACTCCCGAAATATATTGTTATACAGAAAAAATGAAGAAAAAAATGGGAAAATGTTTTTTTTCGCATTTGACTGACGTTAACTATCGCCCCGAGTGAAAAAATGAAGAGAAGTGATATTTTTTATGAACTTTTCCATTTTTTTTTCCGGTGAGGTATTCAAGTAAATTTGTTTAGAATCGAATTGTCTATGTAGACCATACACTTAGTGTGGAACGTTCATTCTTAATTGTTATTGTTTTTATGGAGAAATATAAAAAAACGCATTTCCGAAAATTAACAATCTGTTATCACTGAGTAAAATTCATCATTCATATTTGGTCCCTTCTTTTGATAACAAAACAATACGACAAACCCGATCACCGTAGGTAGGTATTATAGTCATTGATTAAATAAACAAACAAATTGGATAAGTCTCATAACGTTCTAAATTTTTGTACAGATGGTGGAACCCCAAAGCAACCTTTTCCTAATGTTGTCTCGATGATTTCTGCAAATTGACGGACGGATTTCGACGTATTTTTTTTTAATATTAGGTACATTTTCCGAGAGGTTTCTGTTCGCCTATTATGGAGATTTCTTGTTATATTTCGGAAATTATTCCATTTGTTAACTAGCAAAAGTCTTCGGATTTTCCAAAAAAAAATTTGATAGTCCGTCGATTTGCAAGAATCATCGGGACAATTGTTGGAAACGGTTTGCTTAGGGTTCCACTAGCGGAAATAATTGGGGGAGAATCTGGGAGTCACCCACCTTGAAAGACAAAGCATGGATTTTTTAATTTGTATTTTTAATTAATCAATGACTATGATATCTACGGTGATCGGGTGATCGGTTGCCGTATTGTTCCGTTATCAAGCTACGGATAATATAAAAGATAGGATGAATTTTGATTAGTAACAGATTGTTAATTTTCGGGATTACTTTTTTTATATCTTTCCATAAAAAAGCAATAACTTTTGAAAATGAATGTTCCATACCAACTGTATCTTATAGAAAATTCGATTCTAATCAAATTTATTTCTCTTCATTTTCTCTCAGAGCAATAGATAACGAGATAATTGAAGTCAAATGCAAAAAAGACGAAATTTTCCCATTCTTTCTTTCTTTTTTTACGTTTTATAACAATTATACAGGGTCCTATAACACTGCGTCGGTCTTTTCTAGTTCATACCTGGTAAAAAATAGCAAAAAATCTTTTGTGCAAATGTCAACTATAGAATGTTATGCATATACAGAAATTATTTTTGAATGTACAGAGTGTCTCATGTTTACGGTGTCAATACACAGCTGATTTTTTTAAATGGAACAGTATGTTTATTTTTAGCGAATTCGATGTCATTTTTTAACCTCTGCAGGCCAAATTATTAATTTTTTTTCGAATAATTCTCTATAAACCAACCCCACTTTGATAAATCGTAGCGACCTTGATTTTAAAGTTAAGAAATAGAAATCAATAATTTTAATTCGAATAAAAGGCAACACAAAAAAATTGTAAAATTTCTAGATTTCAAAGTGCTATAACTATTTTTATTCAAATGGAACTACCACTATTTTGTTTCTCTATTCGATGGTCTGTTGTGCGCTCTTCAATTCTTAGAAGGGATATCCTGTGCCTGAACCCCGTAGTTTTTAAGTTATTCAATATTTTTCACTACGCAGTTGCACATTAATAAATTACATGTTTATAAACAGGAGTAAACCGTGATAATAAAAAAACCAAAGAATGCCAAATAGTAAACAAGTGCCATAAATTAATTGTTTGCTGCAAGTGTAGGTACTCATTATTTCCTAGTAAAATAAGATTTTTTAAAAAGACTAGTTCGAAATTCGCCTTTTTAATTAATCTTATTTTACTACGAAATAGGGAGCACATTAATTGGAGCAGATAATTTACTTGTGACACTTGCTTACTGGAATTCTATTGGTTTCTATTTCTATTATCATGGCTTACTCGATCCTGTTTATAAACATTAAACATGTAATTCATTATTGTTTTGTGAAAAATATTGAATAACCTAAAAATTAGGGGGTTTAGGCACAGGAGACTCCTTATAAAACTTAAATAGCACACAAAACCCTATCGAATAGAGAAATAAAATAGTGGTAAGAAAACATTGAATCGTACCATAAAATTTCTCACAACCTTTGAATTTAAGATTCAGTCACAAAACGAAAGGTACCCACATTTACTTTCAAACGCCGTGAAAACGAAACTTCGTACAGAAAAACTCATAAAACATAAATTGTAGAGAATTTAATTTCCTACAAAAAAGTCCGCGACAGCATATATGTATCTTTAACCATTAATATATGATAAGCGTTCAAAGATATTATTGAAACCAACGAGGACACTAGGTACAACTTTAAATGGTTGGTAAGGCTAAACGATTAAAGATAGATATATGCCGTCACGGACTTTTTTATAGTAAATTTAATTGTCTACAATTTTTGTTCTATGAAATTTTCTGTGTCTAAATTGGTATTTGCAGCGTTTTCAATTATGTACGCGCGCCTACTATCAACATAAGAGTACGGTAACAAATCAATGAGTGAAAGTGGGAGACTTCAGGCTATCTTTGTCCTACATATAAAACGCGCTGTAAGAAGGAAGAGCAGTGACTGCCTTCGGAAAGCGCGTATATAAATCCAAAGGTACTTTTCACGTTCATTTCGTGGCTCCATCTATCGCTCAAGGTACTTTTAGAGACCCACGCGAAAGTACAGGCTTAGACTTCTTCCTAATTTTATATTCAAAGACTATACGTAAAGAACAGATTGCTAACGGTTAGTAAACGCAGCTGTAATGCTAATAAGTATAACGGGTTGCCTACAAGTAAGAAAAATTTGAGGAAATTAAATTTGCTTTACCCTAATGCAATTTCGAAAGTATTCATTTTCTCTGTTAGAGGACAGGGTACAACGAATGAACGAACCCAGTACCCACCGCGTAGATATCTTCATTCGTCAATAATCTACAGATTTCTCCTCTTTATGTTGGTGGATTATGCATCAAGCACCTGTGCATCAAGTCAACACGTTGGATACCCATAGGTGTGCAGATCACTGACCCCTATTTTTATTTATGTCAGTGGTGCAGATACGCAGTAGTTGTTACATCTAAAAACGCTTTTAAAAGAGCTATCACTGATCTGCTCTACGATCTCGAACCTTATTCCGTGGCCGAGCATTTAAATATGTAATTCGGTACATTTGTGTGAAGTTTGTAGACGTTTACTGGTTCTTATGTTTATTTATATTGTTTGTAAGCATATTTTACAGTCAATTAAATATTATTATTATTATTTCTCTGAACTAAGTACTTTTTAACTATTTATTTGGTGTTGAGTACGCGAATCAAGTGCAAATACTTACAGATTTATTCCTTTGCTATTTAACTGCACTAGGTACTTATTGGATTGTTTTTTTAAAGTGAACAAATAGGTAGATAAAGTAGTTGACGAAGATGTATGTACGAGGATTGTATAAAAAATAAGGTTCCCAAATTTTTTCAGGTATAATAATAAGGCATTTTTTATTTGAACTGCACCTTCGATATTCAAACTACGGTGCTGATAAGTGATAACTGTTTGTGTTTGTAATATTATTACCCTAATAATAAAAACTCAACTTTCCTATGAAAAGGCTTAATTTATTTACACAGGAAGATTATTTATGTGGTGTATAATTCTTAACATTGATTTGATATTGAAGAATATGGTCCATTAGCTGCTGAAATGGCAAACCCACAGAGATACCTATCAATCTCAAAAAGCCTTATTCGTCCAAGTTAGAAAAGATAAATGCGGAAATAAAAAACGTTATCATGATGTTATCATCAAGGGCCATTTTAAGGTTTCCACAGATAGCTGCGGGCCACATCATAAAAAGTTTACATTAACCCTTTCGCTATCACACCCCTTTAGAGTTAGTTAAAAAAATTGATTTTTTGTATACAAAGTATGGCTGTAATATAGATTCATTTTTTCATTATTCAAAAAATTTAGCTACCCCCACACCCCCGGTACAAGATGTCCATCGTAATGTACAAGAAAAGTTCATGGATGTAAAAATATTTATTCATTTATTTATATTTGTTACATAATTTTATGTTTGAACCAATCTAGTTGGAATGGAATTTTGAAAAACAGTTCCTCCCTTTTAAAATGCAAAGATGGACTTTACATTTTTGACAATATATATGTGTTCTGCTCTTACAATCTTGATTTTTGCACCTTGACGCTTCCTTTTTGTCATCATACTGTGGAAGATGATCGTATTTATCAAACCTTTGGGCATTTGTAGGTCTTATTTCAACTTTTTTCTTTCCACAAATGACTCGGTTCTCTATTTGTTCGGAGGGCCTTCCCCTTTTAGGAGCACGTCGGGTATAAATTAAACTTTCTGCCACTTCCATGCGAAAACCTAACAGATCAAGAATGTCCTTCTTGGGAAGTCCTAAAAGAATTGCTTGTGTACGGTATTCTAACCATGAATTTACCAATGCTAGATCAATAGCATGGGTGATCATTCTGACAGTCCATTTTTTTGATCGAACGTACGACCGATATAGACTTAGTAAAAAATCTAACTTATCGACACCACCCATATTACTGTTGTATCGTCTTATAGCTTCAGGTCTAGGTACTTGTACATATTCCTTTCTCGTTTTATCCCATCTTCGACAAACGTCCGCCACTCCTATCCCCACAAAATTTGAAGCTGTCAGTACTGCTTTGTTATCATACCATTTTGTGATGACAATGCCGTCTTTACTGATTGAAACCGCAGAAGAACCACGGCCAATCTTTTTCATTTCCTTGTCACTTGGCAACCTTGGATTGGCAAAACGATTTGCTCTTATGGTTCCTACGCAGTATATATGTTTGGAGTCAAGATACTGAATCAAGTTATAAGTAGTAAAATAATTATCAAAAAATAGGCCATGGTTCGATTCAGATATTCTTTCGCTAAGTTGCATAACCACGGCAGCCGCCGACCCATATTTTACATATATAGGACTGAAGGGCGTTGTCGAACCTTGATAAATTAGAAAGTCGTATATCAGGCCACTTTGGCCGGCTAAGACGTAGATTTTGATACCCCATTTTGTGGGTTTGTTTTTTACATATTGTTTGATATTGATTTGTCCCTTGAATGGAACTATTTGTTCATCGACACACAGATTAGTTTCTAGTGGAAGCTTGAGGCATCTTCTCCTTACAGACTCGTACAAACATCTTACCTTCCACAATCTGTAACAAAAAAACATAAATGAAATGTCATATTTGTTCCAATTTAGTGGTCTTAGTAAATACCTACCTATCTTGGTTGTTTTCTTCGCGGCTGGTAATGTCAACTATATGTATTGCCTGGCGCAGCTTGTAGAATCTAGATAGAGGCATGTTATCTTTCACTAATGGTATTCCCATACTACGGTGCCAATACATGGAGACTCGAGGAAACTGTAAATTTCCCATAATAATATGGATTCCTATAAAAGATTTGATTTCAGTCAAACTAGTTGAGGGAAACCTAGCAGTATTTTGCTGCGTGGCGTATAAATTTGTCATATCAGCCATTTGTTGCAGTATTTTATCGGGAATATATTTAGTAAAAAATTTTACTGGAGCTGGCAAATCTACAACTAAGGTTGATGGTTGACTTGCATGCCAGTGAATATTCCTTGTTTCGTATTCTATATTGTCTTTCTGTATCCACCTTATTTTTGATTTTTCAGTTAGGTTATGGATTTTCGCAAAATTTTCTTTTTCTTTTTCGAATTGCCCTCTATCATCTTTGTCATTTTCCCCAATTACAATTTCCTCCGGCCCTTCTTGTTCATCTGCCAAATCTTCATCTTCATTTTCTCGATCTTCAGTACTTATTCCATCTAAAACGTTATCATTTGTTTGGTCTCTGCACACTTCGTCTAATTCCAACTCATCATCTGACAAAAATTCGATATCAGAAATATCATTTTCGAGGTAATAAAGAAGTTCCGCTTCTGTAAGTTTTCTGTGTGGGTCCTTATCTTTTCTTATATTTGACATTATCTGAAGAAAATACGATAAAAAAAACAAATTCTTCGATAAAAAACAAAGTATAGCCAAATTTGAAGGGATAGAACCAAATCAGTTCATTATGCTACGAGTATTTACAGTACTACAAATTATTTATCTCATTTGTGAAAAATGTAACTTTTTTACAACAACAAACATTAGACCCACTGAACTGCGTTTGTCCTTCCTGATGTACATACTAATTCAAACTTCATTTGTTCATCAAGTATAATATAAAAATTTCTAAAAAGTTGTGAACTTTGACGTTGCAATGCATACTTACCAGTAACAAATCACAAAACTAATTTTTTTTTCAAAAATTCAACAGCAATTGCAAAAATAAAATGTCACGTCAAACAGTGATCACAGATGGCATTGAACAGATTTCGTTAGGTTGATCGTAAAAAATCGTGATAAATCGTGAGAATTCCATTTTGAATGGCAAAGCAGCGGCGTGTTAATTTTTTCTTTACAATTTTTAATATAGTGGACCTTTGTACTTACCAAAGTAAAAATTCAAATACATTAATACATATATGAAATAAAACAAGGTAATATGTATACAAAATTATATTTTTAATCAGAGTCTAAATCAGACCCCTCATTTTCTTTGTTTTTGTACAAATCAGTACTATTCATTTTCTTACACATCTCTTTGTTTATTTCAAACTTATCGCATTGACCGCCTTCGGAAACCAAACTTTTTGTTAGTAGTATACCCTCCAAGGTACTACTAATTAATCTGTTTCTCATATTGGTTTTATTCAAATTTATTTGAGAAAAACACCTTTCTACATTCGCACTGGAGTGCGGTAAAGATAATAAATTAAATACGAAAGCAATTAATTTACCAAATTTTTGTTCACCGGTACCCAATTTTATTTTAGAAACTTTCCGCCAAAATGATACGATGTCATCACCAATACATAAATTAAAATCATCAAAATTTATATTTCGCAACATTCTCCATTGACTATCGATGTCTTGAAGACTATGGGAGTGCAGATTGGAAAAATGTGACACAACATCGGCAATAGATTTAACTTTTCTATTTACAACAGTCTCTGGATCCATGAAATCCAATTTTGAAAAAATAGAATCTTTTAAGGGAAATCTAGACAAGATCTGTTTTAAAGATTCAATATAAAATTGAAGGCATTGCTTTTTAATTTGCAAAAGGGTCTCTGAATTAGCACTGCTATTTATTACGGCGCCAAAGTACATTTCTTCAATATTTTGGAAGTTCCGTGGATTTTGGAAATCTATCTCGTAAACATTTAATTTACTCATGATACTGTCTTTAATAAAACATTCCATAATTGTTTTTATGGTGTTGCTGACTTCTTTATAAATAGTATGAATTTGTGGCTGTTCACTTTGCATTAACGTATTTAATTTATTAAAAAATGGTAAAGCATAAGCCAAAAATTCTAAGTACAATTTTGTTTCAGGTTGTTGAAGAAGGTGTAAAATAGAAAATGCTGCTTGATCTTTTTTAGATGATGCTTTATCCGTAAAGTATAGCGTTAAAGCGCCGTATTGAGTGAGTAACCTAGTGACAACTGACTCTAGTGACAGCCATCTTGTAGAAGATGGGTGTAGCATTTTTACTGGAGATACATTAGCAAATTGTTGAAATTCTTTCAATTCCTCAGTTCTTTTGGGACTATTGGAAAAGTAATTATAAACATATCTGGCGAATTTTTCAACTTCTTCAGGAAGCTTTTCGCACGCATATGACGCGCAAAGGTGGAAACTGTGACATATGCATTTCATGACAAATATTCCAGGTATAAGTTCTTTGATACGACTTACGACAGAATTTTGGCCCCCCATCATATTATTTGCTCCATCAGAAGCAAAACCGATACAGTTTTGTTTAAAATCAATTCCATACTTATTGAAAAATTGAATTATATGTTCAAACAAAGCTGCGCCAGTAGCGTCATGTATTGGAATTAACGCCAAAAAGTAGTCTTTTACATTATTGTTATTACAATTTATCCTTGCAACTAGGCACAAATTTTTAGTGCACGAGCGATCAGTTGACTCATCGGCAATTAAACTAAATTTGTTACTGTTCATCAAAGCTATTAGATTTTGCCGATGAGTTTCACCTGTTACGTTTGTAATAATTGATTTAATTTTGGTAGGACCGCATTTGATTTTTTTAGCGATGGCCGAGTCACTGCACACAGCACGCATTAAATCTGGAAGATGTTCCATTATCTTAAATGGAAGATTATGTTCCGCGACAAAACCGGCAATTCGTATCTCGGCTTCTTTTGCCCTCATCTCTGTGGTCATTTCTTTTGTCTTCTCAGCAAACATGGACGTAATGGTTTTTTGTCCTACGGTAGATACACAAGATTTCGTATGTTTTGATGTATACTCGTGTTTTACCAAATCACCCTTTCCATGGGTGATTTTTATGTCACATTTGCATGCTTTACACCTATATAAAATTAAGCTATATTTAACACTTTGTGTTCCGTATGAACTATAGGCGTAACTTACCAACCAAAAGATGCTCCATTTTGGCTTTCTTGTAACCATGGCATTTGTTTCTCCCAATCCTTCTTGTATTTTTGTTTGTACGCCAATTTAGGCCTCTTACGCGACGTTGAAGCCGAAGGTGAACTATCATCTGTGTCACTATCAACACGATTTGAATCGGAACCGGAAGACATTTTCGCTTCAGCACATTAGTGATTAATAGTTTATTTAGTTACGTATATTGTCAATAATAAAGTTGATGAAGAAACCCGAGTATACGTACAGGTACGGTCCAAACTGACTATGACTAATGAAATTAGCAAATTTGCATTAGAAACCGAACTGTGCGGTGTGCCAAAGTTAAACTGACTAATTAAAAATTAAAATCTCTCTATCTATAATAGGTATGCGTAAGGATTTCTACAAGACAATAATTCCTTAGTAAAAGTAATATACGCTGAGCGCGCAAGCCGACATCTGAGTGGCCAGGGATAAGGCAGCGTGGAAAAACACAACACAAC
This sequence comes from Photinus pyralis, assembly GCF_008802855.1. Classification (NCBI taxonomy): domain Eukaryota; kingdom Metazoa; phylum Arthropoda; class Insecta; order Coleoptera; family Lampyridae; genus Photinus; species Photinus pyralis. The sequence continues at coordinate 1,826,033 of NW_022170403.1, forward strand.
ACATCATGATTCATTCAACATTCACGTCGGTATCACGTTACTAACGTTACGCTTACGCTGCTTCAGCTCATTCTTTACTCATATCCATATGACTGTTGAATCAGCTGAATGTGCTATTGTTTTAATAACTGTTTCGTTTTGTGCATATAAATTTTATTCATGAATCAGATTAAAAAATTGAAAGTATTTTTTGAAATACGGAAAATCTTGAGATTTACTACTGTATTCGTGAGATCGTGAGATGTAACTCAAGATCGTGAAATCTCACGATAAATCGTGAAATCTGGGATCACTGCGTCAAACGTTGTTTATGTTAGAATACCATAACCACGCATAAAATTTGCCCGACCTGATGTTAACAGTTTGCCGCATGTATACTACCCACATAAAAACATTCGACTATGATGTACATTGTGATGTACAAAGTTAGATGGCACGAAAAAATTTCGTTGGCTTCGTATAACGCAATTTGATTAAATGTACATGGTGATGTACAAAAATAGTGAAAGGGTTAAGAAAATTTTGATTTTTTATTATTAACAAAAAGTATACAAAATAATACAATAAAACGAAAAAATAGAAATAATCATAAAATCATCAATACCAGCTCAAGAATATGTACACGTACAGTGTCCTACAGAATCTATCCCATTACGGTTTGTATCTAAGTTACAGGGTGAAAACGAAAAGTTTGACATTGATATCTTACTACCGATGTAAGATAGAAAAAAGGTAAAAACTGCATATTTTAGATATTTTTACGTAGAATCCAGTGGCGTAGTTAAAAAACAATTTCCGTGATTCGATCCAAACTTGGAATTTTTTTAATGCAACACCCTGTCCATTTTTGCATTCTTTTTCGTGATTACATTGATGTATCATTCTATCTTTTTTATTTAATTATATATTTTATCATATTTCTCAAAATTTTGAAATAGCATATTTCTACCGCCAGCCAGTTTTTATTGATTGGTATCGAGTGCCTTAGTTACCGTGGATGAATAAATAACACAAAATCTCCATGAATTCATGGCATACTATTTAAAAACAGTAAAAATAAGGTTTTAATTGATTTTCATTGCTAAAAAAAATATATACAGTTGTGAGTGTGATGCATAAATGTAATCAGGAAAAGGACTGCAAACAATTGACGTTAAGATATACAGGGTGCCACATATAAAAAAAATGCCAACTTTGGTCCTCAGACCCTCAGAAACGGTAGTTCAAAAGTTTTTTTGCCTATGCCACTGGATTCTACGTAGGTAACAGAAGCTGGGGGGTGGGGTAGCTTTTCTCGGAAACTACACAACCGAGCAGGCTGAAATTTTTACTATGCTTGAAAATAGTCATATCGTTAACGATATTTGCCTAAGTATTGTTAAGTAAGTAAGTAGTAACAATTAATTAGATTGTTATGAAAGTTTAGAGATTCGTAAAAACAAACAATTCCTAATGAATAATGGTGAATGACGTACTTTACGCCAAATCAGAGCTCGTAACCTTCCATTTTCACTGGTGATTATAGTATAAATACCTCTCTTTCATAGTCCAAGATAAATACAGTCGTATTTGTGTTGTATTGTTCAGTTGTTCGGCGATGATGACACTGATGGCAGCCTTGGTGGTGAAACGCGTTCGAGGTTTTATTATTGTGGTTTTTTGGTGTTTTTGTTCAATTTGGCAACAGCCACAAGCTAGTTTCAGTGCTTCCAAATGCAATACAAATCTGATTCAGGCAAATTGATTTTCATGGGTCGGTTCCTTTAGGAATATTATGATTACGTTAAACAAAATTGATTCCTAAAAGTAAGCGACCAATACTTTATAGTTTATACAAATCAAAAAGTTTAAAATAACATACTGTGATTACGATTAATATTATTCTCCTTTGGAAAAGGTAGCTTCAACTTAGAAATATGGAAAACAGATCCCTTCGCAACGGTATAACTGAACTTTTTGGTACCGCCTGGGTAATATATATTTTTTTATTTTTTGGCCCTTCTTAGTCAAGGCTGCTCTACCAACCCAATCCACTATACATTTACAAATATCCATGCCCGAACCCAGATTCCAACCAAGGACCGCAGTCGATCTTCAACTCCACTGCGCCAGATGGCACGGCAATATCAACTTGTTGTTGAATGGAAATTTTAGTATAAAGTAGTCCATACCAAAATCATCAAATACAAACGGTCCTACTATAAATCAAGCTTCCAAATAGTCTTATTTTGTCCCGTGATTTACAGAAATTTGTCCAGTTGTTTTGTTATAACACTAGAAATGGTATACTTGTCCTTTTCGAAAAAATAATGTAGCCCATAATCTACACTTTCGTCACAATTTGAATTAAATTAAGAATGCTTTTTCATCTACGCAATGGAAATTTAGTTAACGCACCAAATTGTATGTTCCAAATTCAGCTGCGGAACCTCGCAGCTTGCAGGATCAAATTTTTCACAAACTAACTTGATTGCTGTTGAAGTTAAATTGCTAATCCTCACAGCTACGTGATAAAACTTAACAACACTGCGATTTCTATAATGTAATTTTAAACTACCAAACAATTAGCTGTTACAAACAATCCCTCACGCTAAATTTACAATATGTTTTTTATAATAATAATAATATATTTTAACCTTTTTAGCTATTTAACAATAGCGGTGCTCCTTTGTTACAATAAACATTGCGAACTTCTACCTACCATCATCAATTTTTTTTTTAAAACAGACCAAACTCAGCATACACAGCACAATTATCTACAGTAAACTGAATACTATGAAGATCAAACTTTATTGGGAATTAAGATAAATTACAATAATTTACAGCGTGACTACTACAATTACAATAAACTCAGTGAAATTAACCACAGCATTACATTATGCCGAGTACAGAAAGCAAATTTGTTATTGTAACAGCCTTTTCAGTTTATTCTTACTCAATTTAATAATACTAAAATAATGAAAGCAGATAATTTACTGAATTCCATTAATAAGATCTCTTATATAATTCTCTGGATCTGATATAACATCTAACAAACCTAAAAATCACAAAAGATAGCAATATATCGCAAATAAACTCCACTACTTACCCATAACATCACAGAATTCTGAAAAGGAAGTACAAGGCAATAACTCATCAGTATAAAATCCTAACAACCTTTCCGATGCTTTCAATAAAGCTTCATCATTATGTCTTATATAATCGGCTAAATTGTTTGACCATTGTTCGTCAGTTCCACTAATATTCTAAAATACAAAATATAAAAATGGATTCTCACAGATGAAGGTATTACCTTAAAGAAATTACTATAAATGCCATCAATAAGGCCAAACATCACAAGGTACGGTTTATACACGGAGTATTCTTTAAGAGACTTATCTGTAAGTGTTTTGGTAGGACCGGCCGGAGTACAAAACCTCGATTGTGCTATAATAATCAGCCGCTTAAGATGGACCAACTTGTGGACATTCCAACTTTGAGGTGAGTGCACTAAAATTGATAGTACAATCCAATAGAGTGGTCCTTCCGCATCGTAGGCACATTCCACCCATTTCTCACTACTCTTATTTTCTAAAAATGCCAATAGACTTGTCTCCTCTCTTTTACTGATGCGAGTTCTAAAGTACAGGTATTAATAAATTACTATGTAAAAGAGTAAATTTACTTACGTATTAATTACGTACAGAGCTATATGTACAAGGTAAGGGATTAAATGCATGTTACTTTGGGGACCTCCTCCTCCTGTATCTTCATGGAAAGGTTTCTCTTGAGCAAATCTTAGGAGAAGCAATTTAAAATCGTGTATTGTAGACATGTGACTGATATCCCTATAATTGGTGCTTTCTTGCAAATATGTGTTGTGACGAGCAAGACAACTTGCAAATGCAGATTCGGGCACTTGAGGTCCCCACAATGGCAACAACCCATTACACTTTGTATTAGCATTTTGCAATGCAGCGGACTCCCACTCATCCCTGGCTCGAGCTAGTCTACATTTTCAAAAATGGTACAATCCAAACGCCCCAAATTGTGAACTTACCTGACGGCACTCATATGACAGTCAACATGGACAACATTAAAATGAGTAACTGTGTTGTAACCTATCGTTTTTCGTGATTTACAATCGTAATCATCGACATTGCAACGCTTCGTGAATGTGTATATTCCCAAAACTTTTGATGGTTGATACTTGTATCCCTCACGACAAATGCAGCAGACTAAACCAGTTTCTTCACCAAGATCTTCCATTTGTTGTAATATTGACGATTTTGCGGTAACCTAAGGAGGCATTCATAAAAATGAATTTTGGTTCTGTAAGATTAGAAATGGATAATCCAATTTAGAAAGAAACACAACCGCCCAAACTAAAAATCTGTTACTAAGTACCGATGTTTTCCACTTGTATATCCTTTCCTCAAGAAATGTTCATTCAGGACTGAAGATTTAAGGTGAGCTATCGTAATTATGGCGACAAAAGAATGCAAATTTGCACTTAGCGTCATAATGCAAGGGAGAGAGATGTCAAATTACGACCTTCATGAGCTATATACCAAGGAACTAAAGTGTGTGTTTTAATCCCGAAGGTGCAGATTGTTACCCAAAACGTAGTTGAGTTAATAAACTGAGAATGTTGTGACAACACAACGTGTACACTGTACAGGGTGGTTCAAATTCGTGGGGATCGCCGTAACGGTGAGAGATACAGTGTAGGTTAAATTGGGGCAAAAGTGCCCACATTTCTGACTCAAAAAACGCACGAAATTTTTGAAAAATCTTTGAAAATATCACAGAAAAACTGAAAATGTCAAATTTTGTTTCCCTTTTCCCTAGCTAAACGATTGAAAATGGACCATTTGCGTTAGCACCATTTATGGATACTTTTTGTTAGCAGAATTTGAAGCTTTTATCAGAATTTGTTACAAGAAGTAATTAAAACATGGAATATCTCGGAAACTGTTTGAAGCAGCCTTTGACATTTTGTGTCAAATTAAAGGTCTCGGAAAAAGGAAAACAACAGTGAAGAAAAAAATTGGGGGTGCCATTTGAAAAAATGGGGCTATGGATATTTAAAAAGTTAAAAATTGAGAGCTTTGAAAAAGTGATGTAGTCACACTTTTTTAGACGGTTACGCATACCATAAGAAAATTCGATCTTCCCTTAATATAGCAGTGAAAACTCTCACCGTTTTCGAATACTAAATTTTTAAAATTACCCCTGCAAATTCAATTTTTGACATAAAAACTTGAATATCGACAAAGCCCTTGGAGCAAAGGGTCAACTATGGGGTATCGTTGTGCTCCAAATTCGACGTAGAATCCGAAAATGTAGAAGAAATAGGGGGTCCCTATTTAAAATAATAAAGTTGATGGCTACTTCAGGTATTTGCGGAAGTGGCGCCAAAACCCTTAAAGGAATTTGTCCGTGCAAATGACGCTAATAGTTTCAAATAGGCGCCGCTATCAAAATTGCAACACTTCGCCAGTACTATCTACAGTGTGTCTACTGACGTTGGCATTAGAATTTTGTACATTCAGTGCCAAGAACAATTTTATGTTTGAATTGAGCTGATTTGGGGAGGGGTGAAAATTAATGTATTGCTTTTGAAATGTGTCACCAGATGGAACTATTCTTATTTTGATCGCAAGACTTTGACATACATAGCCACAGACTGTGCTAAAAACAGTATAATAACCATATAAAATGTACCAAAATCGGAATGTAAATTTGAAAGTAACAATTAATTACAAAATTGTGTTTCATTTTCATTGTTTTGATCCTTCATTTTCCCCGCCAGGAGGAAAAGTGGCATAAAAAAATTTGACAGTTACCTGGCCTTTATCATTAGTTCTCATCCCTAACTGTCCCAGTTGTTTTTCCCTCATTGCCATTGCAAGACGTTTTTTCTCAGATCGAGTAAATTCTCGGGCATCTTCTATTTGAGAAGCTACCGTAGCATTTGTGCGAAGAGCTTCCAGTAGATTCTCCGCTAGCGAACCAACATGTTCATCAGATGAGACTTGCTCTAAACGATGAATTATAGGAATTGTGTCTGCTGCAGCTATTGTAAGCTATTAACATAATTAGAGTTACTATCGTTACGAATTGTTATATCTTTACCTGTGTATTTTCGTGGTTGGCTGTCAATCCAGTTAAAAATCGTAAAATGTACTTTAATGCAGGTTTGGAAATAAATTCCTTTAGTTCGTCACTATCCGTACGTAGCAAGGTTGGCTTGACGCATGGAGCATGCATGGTTATATATTCAAGTGCCTCCTTTACAATCCCCAAAGACACGATATAATCTTTTAGGGTATTTCCAATATCATTCCTTTCGATTCCGTCCATTAAAACACAAAACATTTCTAACTTTTGCTGATCATCAGCGGTATGTTCGAAATCGTACTTATTAAAATCTAAGACTGATTTAAAATGATCTAGAAGAATTTCCATTTTTTCTTTATTTCCATATACTAATGCCGCCAAAACTCTCGTTAAATGAATCAAAACTGATTGATTATTTTTTACACTTGATTGATTTGTGCAGGTTAGTAATGATTTCACATACTCTGGCCCACCAAAGGTTTGAGAGAATCTGTCAAATGATTCGATGGATTGACTAGTCGCCTTTGAGAGTATAGTTTCCATAATCTAATACGCAACGATTAAGCATTTAATGGGAAAACAATAAAAACTTACATCTAAAAGTTGTTCAGTAACAGCGGCTTGGTTACCATCTGGTTCACTATCTAAACACAGTTGCAAAGTTCTTAAAAACACTTCCATTGACCGTATCTCTGGTTGAATTAACACTTCCTGCACCCTATGCACCTTAACGCTTAACCTAAATAGTTTCAACAACACTTGCAGTAGAGGGCGCGCTCGCCAAATGTTTTGTATCGCGCCCAAGCGCACCACCATTATTTTAAGTCCACCGCAATCGGCCAGCACGTTTGCCATTTTATAGACTTCCTCATTGTCTACGGTGCTTTGTGATTTGTTATTAAGCGTCTCTACAAATTCTTCTGTAGCATCCCCAAGTAAACCTCGCATGCGATAAATTACTCTCATCGAATCAATTTCTCCTCCCTCCGCCAACCAAACCTGAACATATATTTGTTACTTCTCATTACATATACTCGTTACATTAGTACAATCACAAATATAAATGTACCACAGATAGCTCACGAAAATAGTAAATTGACTTTTGTAGCCAGTGAAACTATGATTTTCGGATTTAGCGAATTTTTTTACATAGAATACACTTGGTTTCGTCGAGTGAAATGGCACCATCCAGCCCAAACCGTAATTTGACTGGACTATTGATTTTGCTATAGACGCACTTAAATAAGCTATCTGTACTATACCTACATCTGTGGTATAATTTTAAAACCGAATTACCTTTTTATATACATCTTTCACTGGTAGATCAAGGCTCATAATCTTATTATTCACCAGCAACTCCATACCGTTATCGTCCTCCAATAAAGCTACTAACTCGCAGTCTTGGCAAATTTTATTTTTTACATCTCGCATTAGCGGTCCCAACCCTGCTTCTAGACTAGAGTACGGGTTACCGAGCATACGGCCTTGTAAGAAATCCTCTTGCTGCGGATCTTTTTCCAATGTTAAAAAGAACTCCCCAACATCGTTTTCTTCTGGGTAAATGATTGAACACAGCCTTTCGAATATGAAAACGGGAGTAAGAACATCGAGTAAACTGCACTTCTCCACGGTATCGATGCAAATTGCCATAAACGCTTTTGTTTCTTCCTCAGTACCTGTTGTCATGTCTTCAAGTAATTCTAACAATTTCTCCTGAGTGTCGTCGATTAGGCGAGTACGTTGCACTACTAGCCTTCGAAGGGACAAATATCCATTAAGAACCGCACCAACTAAGCGACTTTTGTACTGCCGTCTGATTGCAGCGTTATCGAGAAAAGAAGAAAGCAGCTCTGTCAACTGGTTCAAAGCAAAACCTTGAGCCAAATTGGAAGTTAAAGTGGTGTCTTCCAAATAATGCAGTTGCTGAATTTCCTGCGTTACCAACTCTGCCAAGACGTTTAGAACGCCCTTCAATGTTAAGTATTGCTTCCATGGACTTTCCTGGATTAAGTTTTGATAAAGCGATAAGAACTCCGCTGAACTTTCCCCGGCATAAGCCAACTCCTCCAAAAAGCACGTCAACAGAACCAAAATCTAAAACGCAAAGTTACTTATATACTTAACACCAACTCAAAAATACCTCTTTTTTCCTATCGATGCTTGTGCACATAATTTCTATAATATTGCAAGCTACTTGACGAGCTAAACGAGAGCTTGGATTAAACAGAACAGTTTTTAGCCATGATGAATCATCTAATTCTAAAACACATCCTCTAAACGAAGGCATCTTAGTTCTCCAAATGAGAAAATATTTTTCTGCTAAATAATATTGATGTACTTCCGAGGAGCTCTTTGGGGGATTTTCACTACTATCAATGGTTTTCTGCGGTAAACTCGCTCGCCAATTTGCAAAGGTATGTTCGGGATCCTTGCTCAACCATTTATATACATCGATCGACACATTGTCAGTAGTTTTGAAAGTGCTGATGTTTAAGTTGGTTTTCTCCTACAATTACTTCAATATAGCTTTGGAATAATGTAAAAATCTCGTACCTTAACCTTTTTACTGCTGTCCGAGCTTTTCAACAGACCTTGCAAGATTTTAAGACAAGGCAAAATAATAGATTCCATTATTAACGGATTTTTAGAATCCCGACAGGCTTTCAGAAACAATTTCAGTAAACACCGCAGTTTGAGCTCCCAGCAATCGTCTTCCTTTTGAACCATAGCCGCTAATAACTGAATTTCATATCGCACTCCTGTTCCAATTTCTGAACTGTTCGTATGTCCGTTTAGGTTTAAGGCAATGCGTTCCATAAGAATATTACATAATTGTTCAGTTGACGATAGGTTGTCCCTGGTCAGAAGGCACAGCAACTGGCGTACTTCCTCTTGTGTCTTAAAGATAGAATATATGATATAGTATATAAACCACCACCTAGATATTAATTATATTGGGAATAGTAAGTATGCACTCTTGTGGAGTTCCAGTTTTAATAGACATCAAAAATATAATTCAACTTCACACACATATCTAAAGGTTTCTACCACATTATGAGCATAGTATTTTGCATTATTGGCCAGGTAAGAGAGTTTTTACTGGCGATACGAGAAGTTGACTGGCGAGCCTGTCATCTCCTGGGGTATAATGTACAATATTTTATTTGTTACCCAATGGTAAACAATAGTAAATGGAAATATGAGTATATAGTTGTCGAAAATATCACGTTATCCATGTTAACAAAGACTTCGCATTCATTCTGGCCAATAAAATTACTAATTAACTAATGGCCCTTTGCACCGACAACGTTAAGCTTTTGAGCTTAGTTTAAGCGCAGATTAAAATCGATGGCAACCATTGTCACAATAATTGTTACCATGGATTTTAAGCTCCCCTTAAGCTAAGCTCCGCTTCAATTTGTCGGTGCAAACAGCCATAACTTGTAGAATTTTTACGGGTCAGCTGTCAGTAGTGTTTAAACATGACGTTTGCTCATTTGCGTTTTGTCTTGTTGATCAACGTTTACTATTGAGTACAAATAAAATCTGCAAGCTCACCTCCCGTACTTTTTCCCGTAGGATTTCTTTTCTGAGGGTATTTAAAAGCATAGTTCATGCCAGATGTTCCGCACCAAACGAAAACAGGATCTTAAGAGAATGAGACGCCATTGCTAAGTTCTAAGATTTAATTTGTTGTTGCATTTAAAGACATTCACTTATGGATCATATGATGCCGAAATTCGACTATCAAACCCATTTGAGCTTACACATACTGACTACTTCTATGGTTTTAAAAGATCAATATTTTAAACCAAAATGCATTTAACTAGTCTAGTTTGTAGATGTCTGCGAGAATTCTAGTTTTTAAGTATTTTTAGTGATGAGCTCATTGTGAACACAGAAACACTTTTTGACAATAGATGCGTAGCTCGGTTCGTAAAAACTTGGTGGGTTCAAAATCTCAATTTTGCTAAGCCAACTTCGATGTCACACTATAAAAAAGACATGTGATAAACTAAATTTTTTGTAAGCGATTAGGGCACACTTACATTTTAGGATTTTTCAAAAATGTGACATTATTCTACAGGATGTTTGCAATACTGTAACTTTCTATGGATATAACTAGGCAACGGTTGGATGAATGAAACTGATTTTTTTACAGGCTAATGGTAGGCACTGCCAATGACTTGACTGTGTTTCTTTTTTAAATTTTTTCTTTAATTATAAGAATATCTTTATTAACGAGCCCCTAGCGAGTTTATAATTTTGCAGTGTCTGTCCGTCCGTTAGCACGATATCTCGATTGCATGAAATTCAATATGCGTATAGCTTTAGCCATATAATACGCAATGCCAAAATTTGAATCGAATCGATTCAAAATTCACAGTGCCCTTTTCGCATCTCGACCATTTATAAACCGAATTGCAAACTTGGAATAAAAGCAAATTTAACGCAAGTGTAAAAATTTGGTTTTGCCCATGCGCAGTGCCAACTTTCTTATTTATGGAAGCATTTAAATGAAATTTGATACATAACCACTTGGAATAAAAGCAAATATAACGCCAGTGTCAAAATTTCGTTTTGCGCATGCGCAGTGACAACTTTATTATTTATGGAGGCATTCAAATTAAATTTGATACATAGCCACTTGAAATAAAAGCAAATGTAGCGCCATTTTCCAAATTTGGTTTTGTGTGGGATGTGTAGTGCCAACTTTCTTATTTATGGAAGCAATTAAATGAAATTTCATACACATACACTTTAAATAAAAGCAAAACTAACATTAACATCAGGTTTAAAATTTGGTTTTGCACATGCTATAGCCATACCCAGGAGCTCGTTTTCTATATTTGTTTAGTTTATTATTATAGACACCAACAGTGCATTTTTACATAAAAATGATCTCAATAGTTGTGTTCCTTACCTGTAAATTGCCTTTTCTCAAATTATTTCGCACCAGTTCTTGAATTAATCCTTTTGAACACAGAACCTGACGTGTTCCAGAATTTATTGCTAAAGCTCGCAACAATGTCAAGCAGTGTTCTGTAGCGGATGTAGAACATCCATAGCATTTATTGCTTGTGTTTGTAATTGTGCTTGTACTACTTGCTGCTTTACTACAACTAGGCTAAAAACGACAATTTTTCAATGTAATAAAAAAATATGTATACATACCAGCGCCTGTACATTAAAAATGGATCCACTCCTAATTTCTGTATCCCTATGTTTCCGATCGTAAGAAACAAGCTCCTTTCGAGACACTAATACCTTTTGGATAATCTTACTTAATTCCTCAAATGACGTCTTACATTCATTGCAATACTGTTGCGCCAACATTTGAATTGTTTTGTTTACCTAAAAGAAATAACGATTAGAGTATTTGCGTCAACTTAACAATGTTCACCTTCACTTGAGTTCCTGTTGCTGATATAGGTGCGACAGCTGTTGATGCATTTGAAATATTGTTGGCATTTGGTTCCTCTTGTTTGTGGTCTGTGCGATGTTCGAAAATCTTGAGTACCAAAGACTACAAAGAATAGTAAAACATGTAAGTGTTCAAAATAGGATACCACGCATGTTATTGTTTTATATAATTATGTCGCCAATTTTAAGTTCGTGTAAAACCTACAATAAACTTTGTAAAACTATGGACATATTTAATTCAACACTACATTGTTTATTAACGGGGATTAATGTTTAATTACTATTTTTACTATAGTTGTTTGGTTTTTTGATTATTTTAGTTGTCCATTAATTTTTTATACCAAGTTTTAGTAATATTTATTTGTATCGCCTTTATTATCTGTGTTAAAGTACTGTAATTGGAATTTGTTTTCTGTTGGGCATTAAACTATTATTATTATTATTATTCGTAACTTTGATACTTATTTCTGTCAGTTTAAAACCAAACCATCGATGGACTATAAAATTACATACCTCTAAAGTTGGTTTATTGGCCATCAGCTGTTTATAAACTCGATCAGCTTTCTCCAGAAGATTGTTAATGCTTGAAACCATTTTTTTACGATCCTCATCAGTTTCGATGGTTTCTACTGCACAACAAGCTTTGGCCAACAAAGTAAAATCAAACTTTGCATATTTGCAAAATCCGCAGGCATGACATAGGAAAGGATCTTTTTCATCATAATTTATAGCCCTAAAAGAAATCACCGTAACTAGCGTACGAAATAAAAGCTCTAGTAAATCTCACCTGCACTTATGACATTGATAAACATTTTCGCCACAATTGGCACATACACCAGGATTTGCTGGTACAGCGGCACTACACCTTGGACACTGTAAAGTTTCGCTATTCGCTTGAATATTTTCATAGAAATCTGCATATTCCATCATCAAGTTACATGCCACAATGGGTAAGGGGAAGTCGATTTTTAACTCAGTTTGACCACTGAGAAGAGTTACCTTCTTGGCTTTATGCCACAGAGCTAAAAGAATGGTTGCATGAAAAGCACAACAGTTTCACGTTTTTCCTTTACCTGGTTTATTTTTTAATTCAACAACAGCCTGCACACTTCGATTGTTGTAATAAATATTAATAGTTCGTACCATTTTTGTTCTTTTTAAATCTCCTATTCTCACCGTTATTTTGCTAATAGTGTGACTACTTAATAGTTTCACTATTTGTGTGGTAGTGGTGAATTTCGAATCCACCTGCAACAGCACCTTACATTCACAATTTATGCCGGCACATTTCAATATTTCATTCATTCAAAGTAACGGGTTTACCAATAAGAGCGATAGGATTTTAAATTGAAATAAAACACAGTCAATTTGGTCAAATTTAGGTTTGATTGGTTTTATTAGATGCTGTATTTCATGCCATTTATGATTTAAACAAAATATCGTTCAAATGGCCACCGCGGCTCTTTTTGCACTGGCTCATCCGATCGGACCAATTTTCGATGACTCGGTGGATCATATCGGGTGGAATGGCAGCTATGGTCGCTCGAATGTTGGCCTCGAGCTCGTCAAGAGTCTTGGGTTTATTCGCATAAACCTTTGACTTCACATAGCCCCACAAAAAGAAGTCCAATGGTGTTAAATCGCATGATCTTGGCGGCCAATTGTGGGGGCCATTTTGAGAAATCAACGATTCACCAAACTGTTGACGCAATAAGTCCATTGTAGCGTTCGCTGTGTGGCATGTTGTTGGATAATTTCCAAGCGTTGAGGCAACGTGAACTTGTTCATGATGAAATGGCAATCCTTACTGATGACAACTGACAGCATATGTCAAATGTTTGGCATCCAACATAGCCGCCTTAAACGTTTAAAATCCTATCGTCCCTATTGGTAAACCCTTGTTGTCCAAGTTCTAAATACATAATGTAGGTCATTGGTTTCACGGAGCTTGCTCCAACTATACAAGCTGATTTAAATTCGAGGGCCCCCATGGGGATCTCGGAAACTGTAAGGGTAGGTAGTTTAAATTTGGCAAAGTTGCTTATTTGGATGCTTAACAAAATGCCGTTTTGAAACTGAACAAAATCCAAATATGTACTTAAATTTTTGAAATAAAAAAAAATGCTCTATCAAATAACACAAAAAATTAAAATGACTTTCGTAAGAAAAAACAAAGTTGATGATGGTAAACCGATAACGAAACGTCAGACTTAAAATTTAAAACTAACTTCTTGTAGAGGGGAAAAAAGTGGCCATAAAAATGTGTCATTTATTTAACTTTGGTAAAAAATTAAAACGATTTGGCAAAATTTCGTTTTTTTTACGATATCTCCGAAAGTACGAGATATGGCTATTAAATAACGAGACTGCGCTCATAGAAGACGTTGAGGGGTGGGGGAACAAATGCTAGGCGAAAGTGTCTACTAAATAGTATGAAAACACGTTTTGCTGGCTGTAGTAGTATTTTTCCTATATAGGTTAGAAACGAACGTGTTTTTTTCGCGTGCCGATAACAATGGCCCATATGAATAAAAGTGAGCCAAATGCTTATACCTGCAAAATTCAAAGTAAATACTCGTAAGTGCCCCCTCACACTGGGCGACTTAGCAAAGCTGGTTAGCCATGGGACGGGACGCAGTGCAGAGCTGTTGAGCAGCCCAGTGTGAAGGGGCACTGACGAGTGTTTCGTTTGAATTTTGCAAGTATAAGCATATGCTCCCTTTTATTCATATGGGCAATTGTCTGGCGAAAAACCTGAGCAAGGCATCAATATCAAATTTCTCGTTAAATAAAAAAAAAAACTCCGACTGAGTGCTATAAGCTGTTAAAAAAGGCCTATGGTGAGAGTTCTGTATCTCGTGTGTGTTTTCGAGTGGTATAAACCATTTTATGAAGGTTGAGAGAGCACCGAAGATGATCAATGACCTGGGGTCTATTTTATAAAGCCACTTTGCAACTTTTCACTTCTCACTTTGCAATTGCATAATCTTGAAGTGCAAAGATTATTATATTATCTGTTTCATAAAATACTTTAGTCAACGTTACAATTCGTGTGTTCTTCATCTCTACTGTATATATTTTGTGTGCTATCATGTGCCAAAATAGTTTTATGGACCAAAATATTATCTAAAAATTGCAAAGTGACAAGTGAAAAGTTGCAAAGTAGCTTTATGAAATAGGCCCCAGGTCGGCCTGTCTCTGTTTCAATTCCACAAACAGTTTCAATGAGATTGTATGAGGAGACTGTAGTAAGAATAGTAAGAAGTAGTAAGAATTTTTTCAGTTTCAAAACGCTATTTTGTTAAGCATCAAAATACACAACTTCGACAAATATAAACTACCTACAGTTTTCGAGATCCCTATGGTGGTCCTCGAATTTGAATCAGCCTGTATAGAGCGAACACGAGACAGCTACTCTGCGTGCTTGGAGCAGCCTCACAGAGACCAATGCACAAATCATAAAAATTACCTTTATAGAACTGAGTTTAATAGCTGATAATGGAATTTCAGGATTGTTACAAACTAAACAAGGTTCCGATTCCAAATAATAACCATCCAGTTCCACAAATTGGCCCATATGAGCATACAAATTGGCATTCGGATGATAAGCCAATAGTTGGTTTTGTACTTGCAAAACATCAACAGCTTTGTTCACGTATTCTTCAATATGCTAAAAAATGACATTTAATAAACTATATCCATTACCAGTGAAAAGATTTACCTGAATTCCTGATTCGGAATTTCTGGTATAGTTTAGTGAGAAGTATCCCAAAAGATCTACAAACTGAGCAGCTTTTCGGCCATAAGAAGGAAGTAAAGGCCAGAGATGCCATAACAATTTTAACACAGTTTCTTGTTCTGGTAACTTTGAGTTCCTAAAAAAATTAACTCGTTACAATGAACTTGACCACTTTTGGACCTGCCACAAACATGACAAGCGAAATGACGGTACCTAAATATTGGTTTTTTTTCTGTTATGTATAAATCACAATAAGCAATGGTGTAAAATAATATTAGTAACAAAATATATCACCTTCGTTCCTAATAATTGCCAATAAAAGTATTGCATTGCTTGCGATTTTGTCTGTTTCTCGTGCGTTTTGACGCAGATAATTAAAGATATCTAGAAAGCTATTCAATGACAAGTACATTGCCTTCTATCATTGGATTCCTAATGAAACACGGAATCTTTGGAGGGCAGGCTCATCCCCAAATGATGGGAATATAATATTTTGTCGCGATGTTTGTGCCTGTGACGTTTCTCCATAAGAGCCCATGTTAAATTGGTCAATTTTTAAACGGATCTATCTTGAAAACTAATCCTATGATAGTATCATTTAACTTCCCTAGTGCATAGTTCACAATTTCATTAATTTAATTTCATCTAAGTTTGATTACAAAATGACCGGAAATAAAAATCGGATGTACTACTTTATGGTTTTTGAGATTGGAGTTCAAATTTAAAATGCCACAGCACAAGGGTAAAAACTGTTTTTTATTCACCCCTTCATTTCTTCAATTAATAACAAAACTATATCAATTACTTCAAGAGTGGAACAACAAACATTATTTAACAGGTTGTCATTATGCTGTCAATGGATATTCTATGTTGTTTAGAAGCACTCACAAATGATTTAAATCAGTAATCAGTAAGGTACGAATAATCTAATCTCCCTCTAATCTGAAATACTCTGTAGCCAAATTGTTATATTCATAATCAGAACTCTCGTATCCCGTATTCGTAATCCGAACTTTGTTCCTTTCTTAACACGTGACATGCGCCGTATTTACCCTAGGCCTTCCACCAAGGCATGCTTGATATCATTTATTATAAATTCTATAATCTGGAAACATGCGTTATCCAAACGGGTTCTGCAAACTTTCTGTTCGGATTATCAATTTATTATTGTATAGGCATAGTGAATAAAAAAAATAAAAGTTACGCATAAATTCGCCAAACCTTTAAAAACAATTAGAAGATAAGTACTCACTTGTATATGGCTAAGGTTAAAGCATGTGCCTGCCATCTAACATTGGTAATGTTAGTTTCCAGCAAAAACGTCTTGATAAAGTAGGTTAGCACACTTGTAGGTACTTGTTTATTAATTTGATCCACCAATTTAACACATTTCCGTTTGTCAAATAAGGCATCTGTTAAAGAATCGTCAGATTTTTCTCTATCTTTACGAGATGTGCTCGACTTGCTTGCATTGTCCGACTTTTTATCGCTATTACTATTGGTTACTATAGCACACTGCATTAAATGTAAAATGGTTGGTGCAACACCTGAAAAATCATTAATTTCTAAGAAATATAACAAGCATACACTACCTTCATCTAATAAACAGCTGACTTGTAGGAGAAATGGAAGAGTTTCCTCGTGATCATCGCAGTACCTCTGCCAGTTACCAGTTCGAGCTACCGCAATTTCCAAACAGGCTTTCAAATGTTCTACTAATTCTACCAAATTATCGTACGACATAGATAATGCGAGCTGTGAATCTACATTTGAGGTGTAACCCGCTTTAGTACAAGCAACTATGACCGCCTTAAACAAAGACATAATTTACCAAGTACACTACTGGTCGAGTTTACCTTCATGTGTGTACTTAAAGCATGAACATCTCGTAACTGCCTGTACTCATCCTTATTTCCACATATAAATAACAACAGTTTTCTAACTTGTCTTCTTACAAATGGTGCGAGTGACGTCATCATGTATTCACACAAATGCCTATACCATTCCTTATCAAATGCAACAGATACCGATTCTGAATGTTTGTGTACTTGATACGGAAGTCGCAATGCCATTTCTGTTAATAACTGAGGATACGTTTGAAATATATCTGTAGCATGCCCTATAAAAAAGTAATTAATTTTCAAATACAAAGAGCTAACTCCACCTTTCACAAATTGTTTCAAGAAAAATGGCGTCATATCCGGTGGGGAATGGGGTAAGTGTTCCTTTAACAAGTTACTTCCGATATTATGAGATCCTTCCTCAATCTCGTTTGTTTTCCAATATTCCAAAAGTGACTGCAACAGTTTTAGACAGTAAGCTATAATGTCTGCTTTGTGCAAAAACGTAGCAGTTGTTTGTGATACAAATAGAGAATTGTCCAGAGGACTGATTTTTGAAGATGACGTTTTACACCTTGACATTAATACACCTGAAAGTGTTGCTATTAATATAAGACGTTTTCAAATATTCAACTCACTCAAAAGTCTCATAATAATGAGTTGAACTTCTCTTTGAGTCGTTCGTTTCGAAACATCTTCCTTCATTGGTTTATTAACTTCTAGTTCCACTATAAATGCTGTTAACAAACCATTTAAACAATTTCTGTCACGCTCCACTTGTCCATCTAGGTCTGTGGTAAGTTGAAGAACTACCTACACAGGAGCCACCAGTTAAAGTGATACCCATTCATTTGTGTTTAACCTACTTGTAAAAAGGGAATTGCCCTTACGCCATCAACGTTACGTAACTTGGGCAGATATTCAATCAATCGTTCCAACAGTTGTAGACGTAACACATGCAAACGACTGTTACTTTCAGAATCCTGCTCCGGATCTACCTCTTGAGGAAGTTGACCTGTTTCCGTCATCTGTAACAGGAAAGAAATGACTTCAAGTTAGGCGCAGTTAGAAATTAACCTGAAAGTTGGCATTGGCTAATGAGCTAGTATCAGAACGTGATACTAAAGTAATTGCTTCTTGTATATTATCTCCATAAGCAGAACTACGTCCTGACACATTATGTTCTCCTGTAATACTATCTACACCACTTCCACCACTCTCAGAACCGGCACTACCACCCTGAAATACACTAATTTTTAACAAGAGGCAAGCGGATATCTAGCGCACATTTTTGTATTTACCAAATTATAACTAAAAGCAGTGCTTGACACACATTGTGAGTAATGCACCAAATTCTATACATAACTTGAAATATGTTAAACTACAGACTGCTCTTAAATGTTACAACCTTATATTACAGTAAAGAGAAGGTGTGCGACGTAAGTACAATATTCATTGAAAATTTAGGTACTAATTCCTTTTAATGCTAAAGAGCCAAAAAATTGCAATGAAACATTTGTTGGTTTTATTTGAAATTCAAAAAGTTGACCAGTATCCATCAAATATCAACATAGGAAGTAAATTTTTAAACTTGGTTGAGGCGCAGAACTGCCTACTTTATTTTGACAAATATGCAAATACTCAAGTTCACTGTTTACAGTTTGAAAACTTTCAATTTTTTTTATTAATTAATTATTATTAATATAGTACACTCTCTTTATGATAACCACAAATTGCTAACCTTATGCATTTTATGAGTAACACATTTAGGTATACTTAAAAGCGCCCTCTATTGAACAGCAGATACGGAAAACGCCAAACGTCAAGTAACGGAAAAACCGTTTTTAGTTTGAAGACATTATTTTTGCACAATCGCTTGGTGGAGCGGAAGATAGATTTGGATAGCACCTGACTATTAAGACGCCTGCACTGCAGTTAAGTAAATATGCCATTACACATATCTGCGGTGCGCTTCTCTTGGATCAATGAGAATGAGTAGATGAGCTTATTGCATGCAAGCAGAAATGTTACTATAGGCACTTACCTACCTCAAAGATTATTACAGTAGGTAAGTAAGACACAAAAATCGTCAATATAGTAGGTACTTCATAGGAAACTTAAAAACAAAAGGCGTGCAAACAATAAATTAACTAGTCTGAAACAAATCCCACAATAAATTCACTGTTAACGGAGGAATTATTACCAATTACAAATAGCACCGTACCGGTAACGTAAAATATTCTCATTGACAAACCTTGACGGTCCGGATATGTCTGAATATGTCTGTAGCTTTCAATGTGAGGATATTAGACGTTTCGTTGACGGAACGGTGACACGTTTATACTGCTGCTCAATAGAGGGCGCTTTTAAGTATACCTAAATGTGTTACCCATAAAATGCATACGGTTACCAATCTGTTGTATGTGTACATCTGTGCTATAACATACTAGAAGAACTTACCAATGCGTTGAAAAGTTTAAACAAAAAAAAATCTCCTGGAATAGATGGTTTAACCGTCGAATTTTATCTACAGTTTTGGGAAAAAATAGGGCAATATTATTACGAAGCAGTCTCAAGTAGTATAAATGGTGCACAAAAAATTCCACAAGTCATTAAAACAGCAGTTACTACGCTAATACTAAAGAAAGATAAGAACCCCTTTGATCTAAAAATTGGAGACCTATATCGTTACTTACAACTGATTATAAAATCCTTGCAAAGACTATAGCCCAAAGATTGATGAAAGTAGTAGGATCAGTCGTGCAAACCGATCAATCTTACAGTATTCCAGGACGATCTATATATGACAGCCTCCACTTGCACAGAGACATCTTAAATTACACCGACACAGAAAAGAAACAACTGGCAATAATATCCTTAGACTTAGAAAGCGCGTTTGACAACATTTACCATAGATATTTATTTCATGTTCTCGACAAAACTAATTTCCCTGCGCATTTTAAAAATGTAATAATCGAATTATACACGGAGGCAAAATCATTCGTTCGAGTTCGTCATCTTTTAACAAGTCCAATTAAGGTAGAGAAAGGGATACGACAAGGGTGTCCCTTATCTGGACCATTATTCTCGTTGGCACTGGAACCTTTGTTAGGGCTAATCAGAAATAAAATAGGAGGATTCCTGCTACCACCCGCGAGACAAGAGAAGGTTACCATAGCCGCATACGCAGATGATATTTCCATATTCATAACGGAGAACAAAGACTTCGAAACAGTTGGTCACTGTTTAGAAATATTTACAAGAGAATCCGGTGCGAAAATAAATTTTTCTAAATCCAAAGGTTTGTGGTGCGGCAAATGGGAACACAGAAAGGATACTCCGCTGGAATGTACCTGGACATCTCATTCCTTAAAAGTGTTAGGTGTAACTCTCAGTCCTAAAGAAACAGGATCCAACACAATAACCGAAGAAGATTTGAAACAGAAAGTTCGCAATGCGTTGGATAAATGGAAATTCCGAGCTAGTGCACTATCTTTGAGAGGTCGTATAAGAATAGTAAATGCTTTCATAGCACCCAAAATGTGGCATACGTTACAAATACTAGCAATAAAAGATCAAGCACTAGAAGAGATCCAAAACATGCTCATAGACTTCGCATGGCGAAACAGGAAACATTGGACCGACAAAAAGACCCTCACACTACCAATTTGGCAAGGCGGAATGGGGATGGTAAATATAAGAACCAAAGTCAATATGTTTCGAGTCTTCACGGTACTGAAATATTTCAACTCCTACGGAGCACACTGGACGAAAATGATCGACTATAATTTCATAAAAAGCAACAATAGTGACCTGTCGTGGCAATACCTCTATTGTAAACCAAGTAACTCAGGGACATCCGTATACACAAAAAGCCTAATAAAATCTTGGAACACAGTCCCTTTAATGTTAAAAAATTTTCCGTCGTGTCAACACGATCTTAACATGCTACCCCTGTGCGACTGCCAATTGTGGCCACAAACAGCGAAAAATTTAATTAATAATGACATATATGGTACAAGTGTGGACTAAATAACATCGGAGACTGTACAACAGGAACCAAATGGAAGGTGAAGGAGGAATTGTTAAAAAGGTAAGTTACACCCAGGGTAAAGCAGAACATGTTCTCAATGTATGATCTTAAAGAATTAGTTGGAGTAACTTTCCCGGATGTCGTAGGCGTAGTCGGTGCAGGAAAATGGCCCCCAGAAATATATTTCGAGAGAGAAACAGGAAAAAAGATAACTCTCAATTCCAAGACGAGAAGACTGTTGTACGAAATGCAATTGAATGAAGGATCTGGGAAAACCGAAAAACTTAAAAGGGAATTGGGACGAAAAGGAAATATGTTGGAGTGAAATGTTTAAAAATCCATCACTCGGAATCGATGCTGTCACCTCATGGCGTTTCGCAAAAAACAGATTGGCCGACATGATTTTTCTTAACAAAATTGGTGTAACTACAGATAAAAACTGTTTATGGTGCAACGAGGATGGTACAGCATGGCACTTAATAGTAGAGTGTAATTTAACAGATGAACTGTGGAAACAAGTCAAAATACTAGTGTGCAAATTATTAAATAGACAATCAGCAATGCCAAGTGATATGTATAGACTTTTCAAAAACAGAAACAACAATCCAGAAATTAATTTAGCAAACTTTTTGATAGTGTTAGCTATAAGTACTATACAGGGTGACAATTTGAAAACTTACCACCCCCCATATCTTAGTAAATAAACGAGATATTTAAAAAAATCAAAATCCGTTTCGGTAATTCGCAGGGGGAATCACAATGACATAGTTGGCGACGCACCCCCTCCACCCCCCTGCCACCCCAACTTTTAAATCTTAAATAGTGACCCCCCATGTGTGATACGTCGTTGGAAAGCTCTGAAAAAATGCTTTCCAACCATACCAAATAGCATTACATTTAGGTTAGTAATTATCGTGCAAATCAAAAAATAAACTAATATGATACATTTGAAATCTGTCGTATTTAAAACGCAACCGGCGAACATAGACGAACTAAGACAGAGAATAATTCAAGAATGTCGAAATATTGCAAAACCAACATTTGAAAAGGTTCGACAAGAGTTTGAGGATAGATTATAACTGGCGATCGAAAATGAGTTGCTATCGAGTCGGCTTTGGAAGTTCAAGTTAAATACGATTTTCCATGTTTATTTTTTGATTTGCACGATAATTACTAACCTAAATGTAATGCTATTTGGTATGGTTGGAAAGCATTTTTTCAGAGCTTTCCAACGACGTATCACACATGGGGGGTCACTATTTAAGATTTAAAAGTTGGGGTGGCTGGGGCGCAGGGGGTTGGAGGGGGTGCGTCGCCAACTATGTCATTGTGATTCCCCCTCCGAATTACCGAAACGGATTTTGATTTTTTTAAATATCTCGTTTATTTACTAAGATATGCGGGGTGGCAAGTTTTCAAATTGTCACCCTGTATACAAACAATATATAGTTTACACAAAAAACAATGTGGTTCCGCGATATTTAAAAAATTATAAAACGCGATTAAAAAACTGATTTATATAGGATAATCAAATATGCAACAAATTTTGGTTTCTATGTATGTAGGCAAAGGTATCTGTAAGTAGTTGGAAAATGTACAGTTTTTAATAAATAATAATAATAATAATAATATAACATACCTAATCTTGTTTTTGGAGTTCATGTTACGTCGCCGAGCGCTTGACACAAAACACAAGAAGGAAAAAACATACGTTTATATCAAGGCAGTGACGAAGCAAAACCGCAATGCGGCGTCCCATCTCACACGAGTCAAAACTTACAATTCAATGTTGCCATTTTTAATAGTGTATGGTTGATTGCCTAAGTGGCAGTAAGTTCCCGATTATCATTATTTTTGTCAGTGATCGTACCTCTGTCTATAATTTTCCGGACAGGTAAATGCTGAGATAAAATGGAAATTTGGTTTTTTCAGTCAGAATTTGATGCGTTCCTCTCAATTTCCTATGACAAATAATAATACTACAAATGCTTCTACCATTACAAGTCTGTATTTGTCTAGTGAACTATTGCTACATGCTACATCCTGAGCACATCAATTCAACCCATTATCAAAGAGTATAAAATAATACAAAGATATTCCATACTATATAAATGTGTTCATATTTTGAAATTCAACTGCCAGAGCATTGCTAGTCCATCGAACTATAGGGTTCTGCAGATCCTTTTGTGGCTATACAGATAGCGAAGTGCGTCAAATTTAATTTAATACTCTATTTGCAATGGCAGAATGGCAAAAAAAACACATTGTATATACATGACGAAATTGACTGATTTGTGATACATACTGGCCATTTTGTTCCACCGAACGCACAAATAGTGTATAACTTGCAGCAATAATTTAACTCAGTTAAGGATACTTTGATGCTAGAAACATAATGCAAAATCGGCTGTAAAAATCTGCAGTTACCTTAAAACTTTGATATTGTTGGTTTCAAAATATAAAAAGCACACATAGCACTGATTTTCTTTATATTCGATACTCTTTACTATTGTGTAAATACAAATTCTAAATTTGTTTATTCTTTTATCTCTGGTAGTGTAATTAAATACTATACTCTTAACCTGTTCAGCAGGCGAAGTTCTTAGAGTTGACCCATCCGTTGCAGCTGTACTGCCCTCGTCGTCTGACCCACCAGCTGAAACAGTGGTATCACTGTAATGACCTCCTTCTGGGGCTTGCCCAGCGGTGACCTGTAATAATTCAGCAAAGAATTTCTTTACAGACTGCAAGATTTGGTGTCACAAAACATAATCCAAAATTACACTGAAACCATGAAATGGAATTTACTTATTTGTTTCCCCAGATACCAAGTGTGATAGAAACTTAATGAAGATTATATTAATATGATGATATTAATTTTAAAAGAGTCAGTCTTGAAGATCAGGTAATACTAACTTGTAAACTATGCAGTCCTTGTTGCACTTGTTGCATACCTCCACCTAGCTCATGGTCTTGTAAACTTAATGCAATCGCCAGCTCAACCATAGTTTCATCATCAGCATCAGGTGGAATATCAAGTAATGGGGGATAACCGGCAGCTCCTCCGAGCAATGCTTCAAGAGGATTAATATTATGATTATCAATTGGAAGTACTGGCTGTTGGAGTACTGAAATAGATTCCACTGTATCAACATCGTATGTTACATCTCTAGATTGAGCATCGTCTTCTTGACTTGATTGAGGAGTCGTTCTTGGTGGTTTATCATCTTCAGATTCTATACTGGTTTCTAAAAGTGAGCCTTAAGAGAACGGCAATACATGAACTAATTACATACTTCCTGGTGTTCCGCAATGCGGGGGGCTCGGAATAAACACACGGCGGCGTCTACACTTTGGTTTCAAAACGCGATTTAAAGCTTGCTTGGCACTAAACGCAATCACGAGATCTTTGCACAAAAGCAATTGTAGGTAAACAGCAATTGTTACATTGCTATATGCATCACAGCTATTAAAAGCATGGACAATCTCGACTAAAGCATGCACTATTTGTTCTGTGTGTTTAAGACCGGGCACAACAACTGGGGCTAAAGTAGTATTCTCAGGATTGTGGGAGTGCAATATCCAAAGAACATCCATTAATTGCAGCAAAAGATGTTGGTTTTTGCTGGTTTTTATTTTTACATCTTAAATGAAAAGTTGATTGAAGCGTCAAGTAATTTTCATAATCTTACCAAGAGGATCATCCAAAACTACATCCTGTATAGAGGTTTGCGAATCTGAGAATTTGACCAAGTTTTGAGGACGAGTGACGGCCATCCCTCTCACAATCATCACAAGTCGGTAATAATTTTCGGCATCAATATTTGCATAATTTTTCGGATGCATTTCTGTCATAGATATTAGTTCTTCAAGCACATGTTGCAGTAATGCCTGATCCTACAAGAAAACGGTTAAAAACGAAAATAAAAAAACCTTTTAAAATTGTCACCTTATAATTGTGATAATTTTGCTTAGATGAATGCAGAGCAGATAAAAGGCTTTTTGAGTGCATTTGCAAAGACGGTGGTGATGCGAGAGTGAGTAACTTGGTGGCGACACTTATGGATGCAGGTTTGTACTGGCTTAATTTATCTTCATTTGTATAAAGGGAAAAAGTTCCATCTAGTACCTCTAGTACTCCAACAACCAACCTATGGATAAAAAAAAGTATTATGTCAGAAATATAACAATAAACACAAATACTAAATTATAATTGGACAATCTTCAAAAAAACATGTCCAAAGATAACAATCTGACGTACTTTCGCAATAACACTTCAGTCCCTAAATCTGCCTTAAAAGTTGATATATAAAAAGACCTTACAATAAACTGTTTACAACCACATACATCAAAATAAAACGATCATTTATTAGGTAAACTTCCTACTATTTTCGAATGGAAATGCAATTAAACATCTAAATTTTGACAGGCCACAACAAAAGGCTCCCAATCATTTAAAATGTCAATTCATTAATAAAATTTGAGGTAGAACTTCATTTGAGTACGCTCAAAATGTGTGTGAAGCTTTTCCACTGTAATGATTCACTCACCTTTCAAGTGTTGACAATGGAATGGGATTAACAGTTTGTTCGGAATCAATGTTTGTGAGTGAAGTCATTGCAGCAGTTGCAGAGGTAGTGTTTGTGGTTTCTTCAGTTTCTTCTGGCCAGCCGAATGCTTCCTTTGTTTTACCGTACCTACATCAAATAAGAATATAAAATATTAAATTTAAAAAATCTCAATGAGTTCAATACATACACTTTCAAACTATCCAGAGTAGTCACTGTTTCCGGATCCTGTGAAGGTCCAAATAGTACAGTTACCTTTTTATCGGCTTGTAAACTTTCCTCTCGTGTAAATGGAATATCGTACCAACGACTGCGGGTAATTGTAATTGTGATTATCCTTCCAAATACCTCTATGAAAGATGGTGCTCGATGAGGATCCTGAGTACCTACTAAAACACGTAGTCCTAAAACATTTCATGTGAACATTTCGCACAATTTTTAGCTGATTTGACGCACCGGTCATGACTACATTATTATCAGAGTTTGTTATGTCAACGTTAAATCCTAATGGTTTCGTACATGTTATAGAAAGTCCTGCTGTGTTCAGCCTATGCTTTAGTTGGGACATATTATACACCTGTAAGAGATCAGCTCCACCAATTTCGATATCATTCATTGGTTGGCAGTGTTCAAAGAAATCAATTGGGAATGATAGAGAACTAGAAGTTTTCCCAATTTTGACAACTTTCTTTTTACGCGCTTTCACTGGCGGGTGCATAATAGCAGGTTGAATAATAGGAGACATCCAAAAACCTTCAAGAACACATATGGTAAAGTACTCAAAAATAAATTTAGTGTACCAACCAGTTTGGTCCATATTAGCCATGTAAATTTTCAAACTACCATCTTCGCATAAAAGTATAAGTGTTGTACGTTGTTCTGAGCCCGAATGATGACGAATCGCGACCATGTCAGTGATTTTTGATTTTGAAGGAATTATTTTTATTTCTTGAATTGCTATTTCATCTGGTTTTAGCATAAGGACTACAGGATTATTACCTAAAAAAATTAGAAATTAGACAGAATGTTCCAACTAAAATTGGCACCCCCTAATGAATCAATTTCCAGAAAATTAACGAAATATACATCAAATTTGTATAAAAGGATGACAATAAACTTAAAATCGTTTTCAATATATAATCCTCTTTAGGCACAAAGGGGCAGTGTGAGATACTGTTTGAATGCTTATTCAAAAGTTCAATAAAATTGTTTAGTCTTACTATAGTCTTACCTATAATTTTATGGAATCATTATGTTTCATTGAAATAACCTTGGAAATAACATTCAAATTAAGATAGGAGAAAGCCGATTTTTATTTCCGTTTAAAGTAACAATCAATGGCAACACATTGCCTAAAGTAAACTGTCTTGAAATGTGTTTCACTAATAATGGCCAGTATTTTAAACATCTGATGTAATTATTTTCCTTGTTTTGTTGCCTCGAATTTATTTTTTTTTTTTTTAATTCATTACAGTCTACTTGATTAAAATATAAAAACCGTTGATATAACTGGTATCTTATTTTCAATCTTATGCTATGATAGCTCGTTGAAAAGACAATTAAAAAATCTATCAAATAATCTAAAAATCCAATATGGCGCCTATTTAACTTTAGGAAGTTGGTAAATGTTCCTCAAAAGTAGCCATCTTGAATTTTTTTACATCAATTCTAAATGAAGCATATCAAAGACAGTAACTTTTATATAAAACTTTTTTTTATATCTCTTATACCTTCGATAATATAAGAAATGACCAATTTTAGTTTTTTTGAATTTACGTCGAATCTATTGGACATTGTAAATTTCCACAAGGCAATTTTAAATAACCATCTAAAAGAAGAGAAAGTTTTTGCATTTGCAATACATGAGAAATGGGATACGAATTTCTGTAAAACATTTTTGGACTCTTTACATACAGTGCGATCAATAATGAGTTGCTGCGCCGCTTCAATAAATTATGACGGTAGTAATCATTTGCCGCAACAGGCGTGATGCAAAAATACTAAAACATAACCTTAAACTTCAAACCAAAGTAAACTTTTGACGTTTAACCATATTTAATCTAAATCAACCATTTAAAAGCACCTTGTGAGTTTCAAAATTATGTGAAACTACACAAATAGCTAATTACTACAAAAATTGAAACGATTTTATTTGTTTTACAACTCGTTAATATTGAAGTAATTGCGTAAATTACATGCACACTATAACAACGGTTCCAAGTGCTCGCCACCATTATTAAGACAGGGATCCACTCTTTTCTCCATGTTTTCGAAGACGGAATGTAACTACAGTTGCGTAATGTTTCAAACGGCAGCTTTTATACCTGCTCGTAATTTGGCAATGGTGTGTAAACGGTTCCGAATACGTTGCAATCTCGGAAATTTGCATTAAACGAATTGCATGCAATAATTTACACGGCTTTGTAAATCTGGACGATGAGTTCTTGTAACACGGTTACTTTAAAGGATGAAAGTACAATTTTCTCCAGACAGTAGTGCGACACGTTCCGTATGAGATACCCGTTTGTAGTAGCGGCTTTTTCGGAATTTGCTCAAGAGGTTTCTCGAAACTCCTGTATACACAAACCTATGGAGTACTGCCAAACTCAATTTTCGTCTTTAGCCCCATTCCGGAAACAGGACTGCAAAAGCATCTTATTCTCTTCTAAAGTAAAAGGCATGTCGGAGTAAACCTATTACCTTTTACCCGCTACAACTAAAAAAACGTTTGTTTATAATTTATAAGCAATTTACCGACCTTGTAAATATTTGAAAGAAACTCGTTTTGAAATGGAGGAAAGTAACAAGAATCACAAATCGGAATTATAGGTTATGTTTTTGTTTTGTATTGGTACACATACACCTGGTTGCGGCAAATGATTACTCTTATGTGATATCTCCCTGTATTAGGTAAAAAATTGATGTATTTATGAAAATAATGGATATGTTTTGTTTATCTTATTTTTTAAAAATTCAAATATTAATAATTTAATTTATTAAGGATCCTCAGATCCTTTATAGTTTTGTATTGTCGTCCGTCCGTCCGTCCGTCCGTCCGTCCGTGTGCGCTCTAACTCTTTTTAAAAGTGGCCGATTGTGTTGAAATTTGGTATACGGGTACGTTGGACATTAAGAACGGACGCTATTGATTTTCAGGAAGCTGGTTCAACAGGAACAAAAGTTATACGACTTCGAGTGAATCGGGAACAGGAAAAACTGCGAACTCAATATAATAAAAATTAACATATTTCATTCCCTAGGTCATGTATCGAGTTCGGACTTTCGCTAGATTATTCCCTATGACTCTTAGATGTGTAACAATTCAATATAACTCTTCTCTGTGGTCTCGGTCAAAAGTTTTAGAGCAAAATGTACCCAAAATTATTCTTTACACATGAATTTAGAGTTGTAAAAGCTTTCAAACGCATTATCTTGATGCTGAAAGAGTTGATAACGTGCACGTTTGATAACCGCATGTGTGTGATTCAAAAATGTTAAATTATTTTTCTGAGGCCACATGGATTTTGATCAAAATATGTCAAAATCGTTAATTATGCACAAAGATCGTTGGGAAAAAGACTACGCGCATTATCTCAATGCCCAAGACATGAATTTGATGCATTTTTGGCGACCACGTGGATTTTGATCAAAACATGTCAAAATCGTTATTTATGCACCAAGATCGTTGGGAAAAGACTAGGCGCATTATCTCAATTCCCAAGACATGAATTTGATGCATTTTTGGCGACCACGTGGATTTTGATCAAAACATGTCAAAATCGTTATTTATGCACCAAGATCATTGGGAAAAAGACTAAGCGCATTATCTCAATGCCCAAGACATGAATTTGATGAATTTTTGGCGAAAACGTGGATTTTGATCAAAACATGTCAAAATCGTTATTTATGCACCAAGATTTGGGAAAAAGATCAAGAGCATTATCTCAATGATCTAAACATGAATTTGATCTATTTTTATGGACCACATGGATTTTGATCAAAACATGTCAAAATCGTTATTTATGCACCAAGATCGTTGGGAAAAGACTAGGCGCATTATCTCAATGCCCAAGACATGAATTTGATGCATTTTTGGCGACCACGTGGATTTTGATCAAAACATGTCAAAATCGTTATTTATGCACCAAGAGCGTTGGGAAAATGACTCATTATCTCAATGCCCAAGACATGAATTTGATGCATTTTTGGCGACCACGTGGATTTTGATCAAAACATGTCAAAATCGTTATTTATGCACCAAGATCATTGGGAAAAAGACTAGGCGCATTATCTCAATGCCCAAGACATGAATTTGATGAATTTTTGGCGAAAACGTGGATTTTGATCAAAACATGTCAAAATCGTTATTTATGCACCAAGATCGTTGGGAAAAAGATCAAGAGCATTATCTCAATGATCTAAACATGAATTTGATCTATTTTTATGGACCACATGGATTTTGATCAAAACATGTCAAAATCGTTATTTATGCACCAAGATCGTTGGGAAAAAAAACCAAGAGCATTATCTCAAAGCCCAAGACATGAATTTGATGCATTTTTGTTAACTATAAAATGTATTTTGTAAGATTAAAATAAATTGTCGTTAAAAGTGATTGTAATACTGAGGATCCTTCGATATTTCGTTGTATCGGTTTATTTTATTTTAGAATACTAGTCCAGCTCTGGTGCAACTGGAACTAGTATAAAACTGAAAATCACTTAGCCGTATGTGCTCAATGAAAAAACCCACATGTACACTATTTAAAAAATTTACTTCTGTTAAGTTTCCCATATAATAATAAATATATATTCATCCTGTAAGACAAACAAAGTGTATAGGACAAGTCAATTAAACACAAAAGACAAACATTTGACATTTAACATTTATCTGATGAAATAATCGACTCAGCTCATTGTTAGACACCCTGTATTTTGGATCTGTTAACAGAATTTTATCTCAAAAGGACATGCCGTGGCATATTTAGATTAGAAAGAACGCTACACACATTTCCTCTTAAAAGTGGTATTTTCAAATTAAATTTGCTCGATGTATATCATGTAATCTTTTGCCAGGGACCGTATGCTTGAGTCCGCTCGACCAAGTATCGCATGCGATAATAGTGAAATATCGAATATCGCATGAATCAGCATTACCTGCGCAAATTGTGTTTTGTTTATATTTGGAGCACTCCTCTTACCATTTCGTTGTCTCGTACTTCGCTGCAGTTTTTTTAAATGAGAGACGATAAACGTCTTGGATATGCCTCTGCATACGGTTATCGCATGCGATATTTTCATTCGAAATATATCGGGTAGACTCGAGCATATCTTCCCAGATGATAAATATTGCGATGGTTTGAAGTGAGAAAT
Organism: Photinus pyralis; assembly: GCF_008802855.1. Taxonomy (NCBI): domain Eukaryota; kingdom Metazoa; phylum Arthropoda; class Insecta; order Coleoptera; family Lampyridae; genus Photinus; species Photinus pyralis. The sequence goes on from NW_022170403.1 coordinate 1,857,112, forward strand.
TGAGACATTATACTTACTGCTTTGCATTGCACAGCAAATAAGGCCAGGATGGTTGGGTATTTCAGTCCACTGGCAGAGCGGTTGCGGTGTAGGATTTTTTCCACCATTGCTTTTCGAACTAGAATTAGCCGTTGCAGGAACAGTAATTGGAAACACAACTGTGAGACAATTGCTTCGTGGTGTTATTGGGGAAATGAAACTCTTTCCTTGTGTGTAACTGTAAAACAATAAACCCAAAGTATGTGAGTAGTATATGCTAACACCACCACCGGCTACTTGACCGCTAACATCCTAAAAATTGGGAAATGTAAAAACACGTTCAAACTGTCAAGAAAATTTACCGTAACATCTAAATCGAATACTTCTAAAGTATTGGTAACATAGAATGACCCATGTTTTGCAGAACTTTCTTCATTCAAAATTTCCGTGTAAATATGGCCGGGTGACGACATTAATAAAATGTTGTAAATTCCATCTTCATACATAAAGGTACAGTCCCTGATTTTTCCACTTGGTACCAGAAAATAGTATTGGGGGCTCAAAGCGTCTTTCACCAAATCATATATCTTGACAAAATCTGCTGTGACTAAAGCCAACTTTGTCTGTGATCCAGGTAACCATAAAGATTTAATGATAAAATTCCCAGTCTCTAATTGGGGATGTAACACAAGGTGATCCGCAACAGATCCGGTTGGTAGGAATGTTAAAATGTGGCAATCTTTCAGTCCGCAGACTGCCAATACGTCCTCATTGCAAGGATTACTTGCCAAAGTGAGCACTGTGAAAGGAATCGGGGCGGACGCTAACCTGGTGAGTGTGAGTTTTCGAGTGGATGAATCCGCCTGCTTAAGTAAAGCGGATAGTTGTAAAACCGTAATCTTTCCCTTCTCATGAGATACTGCAAGATGCTGTCTTTTACCGTGTGTGGAAGACATGCAACACATTGCGACCCTTCGTAGTATATGTGCAGATAGTAATTGTCGAATGGTTTGTCCTTGTTCGCCGGCGTAGCTCATACGAACATTCTCAAACGCTCCCTCTTGGGAACCCAAGGTGGGTACCATTAATTGATCTGTGTGTATATATTTCTTGTCCGTGAAGTGAAGTTGTTGTAAGGCTTTCAGTGCACGGCTGTGACACCCAACCGGAGATGTACGATTGCAAGCGGCTTCGGTGGCAGGTACCAAAGCTTCTACCAATTCTATTAGCGTACCAGGTATAGAGGATCCACCTAAGTAGTTTAGTAGCCACTCTCGAGACCCTTCCAATTGTTTAACAACAGTTCCAACCTTTCTATCTTTATGAAACTGACTACTCTCAAAAAGAATGGGAGACGAAGCTCTTCTTCTTAAAGAACTTGTAAGCATGCTTTCGGAGGAATAACCGAATGTGCCTCCGGAATTTGTGGTATTACCTGGTTCTCGTTCTACAATGGATTGAGGACTGCGCTTCACCAAGGCTTGACAAGTTCCATCTTCTTTCGCTCCACAATCACAAAAGAAATTTCCGTATTTGGCATAAGTTAACTCATGACCTCTGTGACATACCCGTGCACACACAGAGCACACTCCGACACCGTCTAACATATGGCATGTATGGCAATGATACCAATGCTGATTCATAAACTCTTGCTGTGTAACCGTAAAAGTGCATAATTTATTACACAAAGCATCTTCATCAGAATCGTCCCCGCTATCATCATCATCATGCAATTCATCCAACCACTCCGAATCCATCTCCAAAGGAGTTTCACCTTCCCAAGGTGGGCTGAATGCTCGAAAACTACTTTGATATTGATTTGTTAAACAATTCACAACATCTCCGACGTAATCCAAAAGACAGCACACCGCCTCCAGCATCACAGAATTCTTCGATAATTCGACATTGCCAGTTAATTTATCGACAACTTCTTTTTTTGTTAAATAAACTTTGCAAATCTCCAACCACTCGGCAGCTGCAGGAAATAAACTAATGTGACCCTTGCCTAGACCAGCATCAGCCAACATTGTTATGACGACCATCAAATCGGTAAATCCGGCTCCTTCCAAAGCTGGTGATAAGATATGCGAAGCGACTGGTAATAGTGCCTTTAAAATGGTAACCGCAACGTCTTCCGATACATTACTGCTTTGCTTTACAATAAATGATGTAAGTGCCTGCAGCAACTGGCTATTTTCTTGTACTAACGACTTTTGATCATCACTTGGACTCGGAGAGGGATTTGATTCGGAACTGGCGACACGATTGGAATTCCATTGAATGTCATTACTTTCCCCTGTCTTACCATTACCCTTAGATGTTTCAGGTTTAGAGGGTACTGAAAGAGTTGGTGTTTGGATATTTGACGATGACGAACTGCTCGTCATATTTGTTGGGCCCAAAATAACATGTCGTAACCACACCTGAAGTTTGTCTGTCTCCACGTTAGCCAATTTGCTCATACTGCTGCATAAGTAATTTAAACTAGGATCCGTCGAGCTTTTTTCGGCAGTTTGAAATAGTTTGTTAAAAAAGTGAAGCACTCGAGTACTGTATTGCTGAGACATTTGGGGACTGGACACAGACATTAGGACTTTCACCAAGTGCTTATCGCCGGTGAAAAAACTTTCTAAAGCTTGTCTACCGGAAGATTTTTCTAAAATTTTTTCATAGAACTTCAAGCATCCGTGCAACATTTTTTCGTCTACCCCCGCATTGCATGTATTAGAAGATGTGTAACTGACAATCAATTTGTAAGTGTGTTCTAAGAAGTGAAGATAAACTCTTTTCTGGTGTTCATCTGTTTCAGGATCCCCAATCATCTTGTCTAATGTCTTTGAAACATTTTCAAATAAAAATTCAGTTCTTAAATCTAGAGTAATGAGAACAAGCAGTTCAATTGCTTTATTCTTTGTGTCTGTATTGTCAGTTTTCGGGGCATGTTGACAAATAAATTTAACCAAGCATTGCAGTAATCTTTTAAGCGATAGATTGATGCTGAAGTGAAGAGACATCGATAGTGTTGAAATGTGTGTGTCCACGATTTTTAGAATGTAACTTTCTGCAGGGATTACATCATTCAGGTATGGCGTCTGAAAAACGAAATGAATTAGTTCAACTTCTGATATGATAAAAATATACAAAATCAATTAATAAACATAATCAGTTCGGTGAAACTTCGGTATAATGACATACTTAACTAAAACAAGTCAAACCGTTTTAGGAATAATAAACATTTCAATATGTGCATGTTTTATGCATAGTGATTAGTGAGTGAGTGTTCCAGCATCTGCAATCCACTCCGCGCTTGTCATTGATTCCTGCTTTCAAAATTGCTTTTGCGTCGACTGTACATTATTTAGCCGCATAAAACTTGTTTGATCAAACAACAGACCATGTAATTTGAAAATAAAAAAATTTGCTGTGACTAGCACAGATACCATCCGCACACGTGCGCATGAGCGATTTTGCCTTTGTATGTTTTTATATATTCACGTTTAATGAAATAAGTTGCAAGTTGTTACTTTTTCGTTCTATTCAATTCGTAATAAAAAAAATTACATCTCGAAAAATTAGAGCGATGCCAACTATGCATTATACGTATCATTAATTCAGAGACATAACAATCCTCCCTCCTTAATTACAACTATAAATTCAAGCGGTTTGGCGGTAAACGCAATCGGCCTGATCTACGAAGAATATCTGCTGAATCTGGTTGTACCAACGTCGGTTCTTGGTCAGTTTCAGACTCCTGTTGCTGCGGCGATTGTTGCCAAGTATTTGATTGCCTATAAGGTGTTGATTGACCAACCGGTAATCTCATGGGTGAAGTTGAGTCAATCACCGAAGAATCGGTAGAAACACACGCTGGTCTTGTCTCGGCTGATTTCGACATAATGGTTGGATGTGGTTGCGATGTACTTGGTGCGGCTTCTAAGGCCGAATCTGAATGATCTGCATGGGTATCATCTCCTCCTTCACAAAGCGTTCGTCGCATCTGGTTTACGTGACACTTTCGATGTCTGCCATCCACTTCTACATCATAATGTGTAAGGCCACATCGTGCGAATACAGTCCCAAATTCCCATTTAACTCGTAAGTTTCGGTATGACCGTATCTGTACTTTGTCACCTGATACAAATTCTCGTGATACTGGTTCATTCGACGAATTTTCATTCATCTCAGTGGTCAGATCTCGTTTCATGAGAACCAATTTGGTTCGGATTTGTCGCCCAAACATGAGTTCAGCTGGACTTTGACCTGTTGTACTGTTCGGTGCCTTTCGATATTGTATCAGCAGGCGATCCAACTTCAAATCCAAATCACCAGGCTCATCTGCCATGCAACGCAAACCCTTCTTCAGCATTTGCACATAACGTTCAGCCTGCCCATTACTTGCTGGATGGTATGGCGCCGTGAATTTGTGGCGAATACCATTTTGTTTCGTAAATGTGTCCATCTCGTTTGATCGAAATTGTGGGCCATTGTCGCTAACCATCGTAACTGGAATACCAAACCTAGCAAACGTCCTTCTCAAAATTCGAATCGTAGTTTTCGTGTCAGTATTCCTCGTAGGAAAAATCTCCGGCCACTTACTGTAAGCGTCGACGATCAATAGAAAGTTCGTGTTCATGAATGGCCCAGCATAGTCTATATGAATTCGTTGAAATGGGAACGATGGAAACTCCCACGAATGCACTGGAACTTTGGCGGCTTCCTTCTGAACCAAACAGCAACTTCGACATTTCTTTACCGTCATTTCAATATCGGCATCAATACCATTCCAAAAACAGTAACTACGTGCCATAGCCTTCATCTTCGTCATTCCCAAATGAGCATCGTGTAATTCGTTCAAAACTGTTTGTTGCAGTGATTTTGGGATGACAACGCGCATACCATAGAAAATGCATCCATCGTGCATGTTATACTTCGTTTGTGTTTCGTTCGGGTTCGATGAACTACTCTCCAGTTCGTGGCAAACTTTACGCAATACTTCATCTTTAATAGTTTCTCGTCGAATTTGTTCTCGTGTTACTGGCATGTACTCTATCTGCTTCGTTTAAAATATGCTTGTTTCGTCTTCAGCAATCTTTGTTGGTTCTGGGAAACGTGAAAAATAATCTGCATTTAAATTTTCGTGCGTGCTCCGATACTCTATTGTATAATTGAATCCTGACAAGTATATTGCGTAATTCAGCATTCGCATTGCTGAAAGCGTTGGTAGTGCCTTGTCGGGGTTAAAGATCGTCACTAGCGGCTTATGGTCCGTGCGCAATACAAATTTCCGGCCGTAGCAATATTGGAAAAATTTGTTAATGCCCCAAAAAAATTGCGGTTGCTTCCTTATCTATTTGGCTATAATTTTGTTCGCTTTTCGACAATGTTCGGGATGCAAAGGCGATTGGTCTTTCCATTCCATTGGACATCTTATGTGATAACACGGCACCGAGACCAACAGATGATGCATCAGTTTCCACGATCAATGACAATTTCGGGTCATAGTGCATCAAAACCCGGTCGCTGGTCAATTCTTTTTTTATTATATCAAACGCCTTTTTGCATTTATCTGACCAGATAAATTTAACCTCCTTTCCCAGGAGACTGTTCAACGGTTTTATCTTTGTAGCCAGATCGGGTATAAAACGGTGATAATAATTTATCAAGCCCAAAAATGTACGCAGTTCCTCGACGTTTGTAGGTGTTGTAGCATTGCGTATCGCAGTGGTCTTATCATCCAGAGGATGCAGGCCCCTCGAATCAATTCGATGGCCCAAATACTTCACGTTCGACTTGAAGAATTGGCACTTTTCCTTCTTCAAGTGCAAATCGTTGTTTCGCAGTTTCTTCAGTACGTTTCTTAATCTTTGCATAGTTTCTTCGATCGTTGATTCTTGCACGATTATATCATCAAAGAAACAGGCTACCCCATCCAATTCGTGCAGTAGTTGATCCATAAAGCGCTGCCAAATATTGGGTGCAGTCTTTACTCCGAACATTAATCTATTGACCTTGTAAACCCCTTTTTCAGTACTTATGGCTTGCAACATTGCGCTATGTTCGTCAACAGGCATGTGTAGATACGCGCGACTGACATCATGTGTACAGAAAAATCTTCCCCCGCTCATTTTCGCAAAAATATCTTCGATCCTGGGAATGGGGTACTTGTCATCCTTCAAAAATCGATTCAATGTCACCTTGTAATCCGCACACAAACGAATGGAGTCGTCAGATTTTACAATCGGAACCACGGGTGTTCCCCATTGACTGTGAACAACCTTTTCAATCACGCCCATCGCCTCTAGTCGATCAATTTCAGCGTTCACACGATCTTTCAAGGCATACGGTACTGGTCGAGCTCTCCAAAATTTTGGTGCGGTGTTCTCTAGCATTTGTAAATTGCTCTCCATCGCTGGAATTCGACCTAATTTATCATCGAAAACATCGCCGAATTCCTTCAAAAACGACTTCAACAATTCATCGGAATTTGCTTGCGTGACCGTGACCTCGTGAATTTCTAAGTCATTCAGCGGACGTTTATGAAGATCCAGGATCCTAATCCACTGTCGGCCGCAAATAGAGTCAACATGATCTCCCACAATAAATAAGCGCCCAATGGTTACTTTGTTTCCAAAACTGATCGTAACATTACATGTGCCCAGTGGCTCAATTATCTCACCAGAGTAAGTCCTCAATCGAGAAGATGTGTCGGAAATCGAGAGCCCAGGACACACCTTCAAAAAATTTCGATAAGACATCGTCGAAACTGCTGCCCCCGTATCCAGTTCAAATTCACAATTGTTCTGTTCCACCTGGATGTTCACCATAAACTTGCCACTCCCTCCGCTTTTTACGCCGTGCATGTGAAAAATATTTCCAATCGTATACATTTCAAATTGATCGTCTTCAACGATGTCATCATTATCCTCGGATTGCGTTACTTGTCGAACTGTTTTAATGTTTCCCCCCTGCATACAAACGGTGGCAATGTGGCCTACCTTCTTACACTTCGCACAAATCCCATCCTCGTCGCCATTTTTATATATTCACGTTTAATGAAATAAGTTGCAAGTTGTTACTTTTTCGTTCTATTCAATTCGTAATAAAAAAAATTACATCTCGAAAAATTAGAGCGATGCCAACTATGCATTATACGTATCATTAATTCAGAGACATAACATATGTCTATCTGCATTCATTATAAGAAGGTTGTAGATGGCGCTGTGTTTGAATATAAGCCTTAGACCATAATACGAGGTCCGGCTATTATATAACGAGACTGCGCGCGCAGAACGCGTATCAGAAGTGTAGAGGGGGAAACGAACACATCGTAGGAAACCTTGAAGTGTCACCTATTCCAGTCCAAAAAGACGTTTTTGTGCGTTGAGTAGTATTTATGCTATTGCGTTTTGAAGCCAGCGTGTTTTTTTCTCGCGTCGTACCGCAAAACTTGACCCCAGAACAAACACTTGTGCGCCACCAGATCTGTTCAGATGTTCTTGAAAGGTTAGTGGAAGAGCCTGGATTGTTGCAAAGGTCATCACATGCGAGGAAACTTGGATTTTCCAGTATGATGTTGAAACTCCGAGAATGAAAAAAGCAAGGATGTCGAAATCCAAATTCAAAGCAATGCTCATTGTTTTCTTCGACATGAACGGCGTCGTGATGACTCAATGGGTTCCAGAGGGTCAAACTGTGAAACGAACTTATTATTTGCAAGTCCTGGTAACACTGCGAGGGCGAGTTCGTAGGAGACGGCCGCAGTTATGGAAAGACAAGTCGTGGATCTTGCATCAAGACAACGCAATATTGCAAACTTGTTAGTTACAGAATTGAACTGAATGACACTTGAACAGTTTAGTTTGTTAGAATGTATAGATAGTAGTCGGCTGAGGGTAATTGTCAATTAATAAATAAAATAGAAAGTTATCATTTGATTGAATTAGTTTGTATTCATCTTCCACATTAAAACAAGAGGTTATGGGCTATCTCAGCACATTGTGAAGTGGTTGGTTTTTGGTGCAGTTTGAAGAAAAACGTTTGTGAGCCGAAACTTAGAAATTTGAATTACATTACACATCAATCAAATGGCAGATGAGGAAAAATTTGTGTTCCGACAATTTGATGGACGAGAATTTAGCAATTGGTATTTCCGGCTACAAGTAGTGCTAGAGGACAAAGGAATTGAAAAATGGTTGGAAACAGATGCAGCCAAAGCTGTAACAGAACCTGATATCCGTGAAAATAATGTGGAAATTGCGAAAATCATTAAGGAAGATCGCGCATGTCGTTTACAAATAACTCGTCGTGTTGCGGATTCGCATTTAGAGTATTTGAAGGAACGGAAAACAGCATTTGCAATGATACAGTCGCTTCGTACAACGTTTGAAAGAACAAGTATAGCAACAGAAATAAGTGTAAGAAAGCGAATGTTACTGCTACGTTGTGAAGATTCAAGTAATCTAACTGAACATTTCCTCAACTTCGACAAATTAGTGCGCGAATTAAAAGCATGCGGAGGAGAAATGGATATGAGAAATTTAATTGTCACATTATTTTTGACTTTGTCAAGGAAATATGATATGGTGGTCACTGCTCTTGAGACGATGGATATTAAAAACTTAACAATGGAGATCGTTCGCTCGCGTCTGTTAAGCCGGGAATACATCTGACAAACGTTGTCATTCGTTCGCGTTGCCAAACATTTATGTCTTGCGTTCGCCATGTGTGGACCGCGATTCGCAGCGATTTCAATATGGTACAAATCACTACCAGTGCGAATGAATGTTTTCCATCGGATGTCGGTAAAAATTAAAAGATCAAAAAGAAATGGCAAGCCACAAGTGACAGCAAACGTTGCTATGTAGACGCGTTTTAAAGCGTTTAGGTCCAGTCTGCTTACGTTTTAGTACGAAAAGGTCGATTTAACTGTTACGGGGAAATTTTATTCAACAATGACCGATAATCAGTTAATTATAGCGAGTACTTCATACAGTGTCATAAGTACAATTTTAAAACGACAAAAAGAAAAAAAGAAAAAAAAACAGAGAAGTGTATGGATGCACGAGTTATATAGAAGTAGAGGTACATACGATGGTATGAACCTTTGTAGTCGCCATTTCAATAACAAAAAATAAATTTTTACAAAATAGCACAAATGCGCGCGAATGTGTGGAACGCTAGCGTATGCACTGGCTCGGCACGCGTCTGTCGCTCATGACTGTTACCACAAACGTTGCCAGATGATGGTGAAAACGGGTAACAACGCGAACGAACGCGAACGAACGGCAACGTTTGTCAGATGTATTCCCGGCTTTAGACGAAGAGAGCAAATCGTGCAATTTGGATGCAGGTCAAAGTAGTTCAAATAGCATTGCCATGTATGGTGGTGTAATACGTTGTTATTTTTGCAAGAAAGAAGGTCATAAACGCAACGAATGTCCAAAGTTACTTCAGAAGAAGAACGGTAGATCAAGTAAAATAAACAATGTGAATTTGAAGAAAGGAAAATCGAATTTGGCAATTAGTGAAAATGCGGTAGATGATGTGGCGATTGTTGCTGACACGAGTACATTTGCCTTTGTTGGCCACACAAAATCATCAATTTGCTTCATAATTGATTCAGGTGCTTCTGAACATATGGTGAACGATCTATCATTGTTCAATGAATTATGGGATTTGGAAGATCCAATTATTGTAGGTGTTGCGAAAAGTGGCGAGTCGATTCAAGCATACAAGCGAGGTATAATCTTAGACCATATAGTACATGGACTGCTAATTGTAACTAAAATATGGTCAAGGACATCGCCTGGGTATGTGAGTTTCAGGGTAAACGAGTCTGTTCGAAGTTGTCCGATGAGACACGATTTGAGACTGTCAACCTATAAATTCACAAACGTCAATTAATTAATCGCCTAGATATCCCAAAAAAAGCAAACTTATTCTTATTTGTGAACGTATAGCAAATAATGAAGAGTATATAAAAGCTTCCTGTACTACGCGGTTACTAGAAAGCTGCTCTTTACGCGATCCGAGTGGTGTTCATACGACCTTAGTTTACCCTGAGATTCACATACCCACGACTACAGTGCCCTCTATCCGTGACCACCCATTTTGTATTGAAAGCATAGGGCTAATAGCAGTCCATGTACTATATGGTCTAAGGGTATAATTCGAGGAACTGTTGTTGTGAATGGAGATGAAAAACGTTGTACACTGACTAATGTACTTTTCATCAAAGATTTGAAATATAATCTGTTTTCGGTAAGCCGATTGGAGGATGCTGGTCTAGAAATGATTGTGCAGAATGGATTGGTCCATATTATGCGGGGTACAAGTGAAGTAATCACCGGTCGGCGGATTGGACGCTTGTATGAATTTGAAATGAAACGCATTTTGAATGAAAACGTACACGCGGTGATAAAATCCAATGGCAGTGTAAAGCAAAGTTTAAAACTATGGCACAGGCGACTAGCACATATGAATTACGCCGATGTAAGAAAAATGCCATCGTTGGTTAACGGTGTTGGCGTATTAGTTGATGACGCGGATACTATTTGTGAACCTTGTATCATGGGCAAGCAATCTAGAAAGCCGTTCGCCAATTTAGGCGGAGCGCGATCAAAGCGTACGTTGGCTTTGGTACACAGTGATGTTTGTGGGCCGATTTCACCATGCACATGGGATGGTTACAAATATATGGTGACATTTATTGATGACTTTACTCATTTTATGGCAGTGTACCTTATCAAAGAAAAATCGGATGTCTTCACTATGTTCCAGAAATACAAATTAATGGCGGAAACGCATACTGGGCAGAAAATAGGCGCGTTACGTTGTGACAATAGAGGAGAATACACATCTAATCGGTTCAAGGCACAATGCGAAGCATCTGGCATTCAATTACAGTATTCGATTTCGTATACACCGCAACTAAATGGTGTCGCGGAACGAATGAATCGAACGTTGATAGAGAGGGTAAGGTCCATGCTCGAAGATGGACATATGGAACGCATATTTTGGGGTGAAGCTGTATATTGTGCAACTTTTGTGATGAATCGTAGTATAACTCGAGCGATTCAGTCGGTTGCAACACCATACGAGCTTTGGATGGGGAAGAAAACAGACATTTCAAAATTCCGTGTTTTTGGTTCGCCTGCATATGTACATATTCCTGATCAACTTCGTAAAAAGCTGGATGCAAAATCAACCAAGATGGTGATGGTTGGTTATGGAGTTAATGGCTATCGACTTTGGGATTCTTCAAAGAATCGAATTATTGTAAAACGTGATGTAATATTCGATGAATCAAAACGCAATGAATCATCGAACATATTTTACGAGTCAGATCAAGCGAAGAGTGGTGTTGACGAGGCGGAGATTGACGATGTTGGAGATAAAACAACGTGTAAAGGAAAGGATAGTATTGATTCAGGCGGAGTAATAGATGTTGGACGAATTGATACTGAATTTGATAATCAAGAATTATATTCTGGCAATGAATTAGCACGTTCAAGGCGAAAGCGTCAACCACCAAGTAAATTCGGTAGCTGGGTCGACAGTTCGACAATTGAATTAAGATACGATGATGAGCATGAAAATTATCTATCCACATGTTCATTTAATACGGACGAATGCTTCTCTGCATTTGCACTAAATGCAATAGCATTCATTGATGATGTTTCCATGAAATTTGGAGACATTGCAAAACGAAATGATTCTGATCAATGGATGAAACCGGTCAATGAAGAAATGAATTCTTTAAAAAGAAATGAAACTTGGTCCCTTGTTGAACGACCATCCAACCGTGCTGTCATTACTTGTAAATGGATATTCTCAAGGAAGCGGAATGCTGCAGGAGAATTGGAAACGTACAAAGCAAGGTTGGTCGCTCGTGGGTTCACGCAACGAGAGGGGTTTGACTTCAATGAGACCTATTCACCGGTGGCGAAAATCACGACTGTACGTCTTTTGCTGGCGCTTGCGGTTGAGCGAGATTTGGAAATACACCAAATGGACGTGAAGACTGCTTTTCTTAATGGCAAGCTTGAAGAGGACATTTATATGGAGCAACCCGATGGCTTTGTCCAAGGCAAATTGGTGTGCAAATTGAATAAGTCTCTCTACGGACTTAAACAAGCGTCAAGAGTTTGGAATGAGCGTTTTCACACATTTGTTGTAAGAATTGGTTTCTTACGTTCGCAATATGATCAATGTTTGTACTTGATGGGCAGTGGGGCAAGTATGATCTTACTTTTATTGTATGTGGACGATTTAATTTTGCTTGGAAAGAATTTGGATAAGATTTTGATTGTTAAGCGTTTGATTGCAGCCGAATTTGAGATGCAAGATATGGGTGAAATAAAAACCTTCCTTGGCATCAATATCCAAAGAAACCGTGATGCTGGGACATTATATTTAAGTCAACGCAAATATCTCGAAGACGTTCTACGTAGATTCAACATGAATAATTGCAATCCGGTTGCCACACCAATGGAGATTCAAACCAAGAAGATCACACGCAGTGAATCAGAATTCACGAAGAAACCTTATCGTGAACTGATTGGCTGTCTTATGTACATAGCTTATGCAACAAGACCTGATTTATGTGCCGCTGTCGGTTACTTCAGCCAATTCCAGTCATGTGCGACTGATGAACATTGGATTGGTGCAAAACGAATATTAAGATATGTCAAAAGTTCTCTTGATTTGCGATTATTATACAACTGCCATTATAAATCACCAGTATTGGAGGGATTTGCCGATGCTGATTATGATAGTGAATCAAATGAGCGAAAATCGATTTCAGGAAATATAATCAAAGTGTTTGGTTCAACAGTTGGATGGACAGCACGAAAGCAAACGTCCATTGCTTTATAACTACGGAGTCAGAGTACATTTCTTTGGCGATTGCTGCTGCTGAAATTATCTGGTACCGTGGTATATTATGTGAAATTGGTATATCTCTGGATGGACCAACGATTATTCATGAAGACAATCAAGGAGCTATAAAAATCGCTTTAGGTGAAAAGGTTTCACAACGAACAAAACATATTGATATAAAATATCATTTCATTCGTGATTGCATTGAGAAACAAATCATCAATCTTCGTTATATTAAAATGCAAGAGCAACAGGCCGACATAATGACAAAGGGGTTGTCAAAGAATGTATTCCAGTACATATGCAAGAAAATTGGACTTGTAAATTGATCTGGATATTATTTTTTTTTTTTATAGTTGTTCTGTTGATTAGATGTAAAGTAAGCGATTCAAATATTTAGGATTAAAATTGAATCGAGGCGGACTGTTAGAATGTATAGATAGTAGTCGGCTGAGGGTAATTGTCAATTAATAAATAAAATAGAAAGTTATCATTTGATTGAATTAGTTTGTATTCATCTTCCACATTAAAACAAGATAGTTGGCAATAGAAACTACCAACTTGCAAAATTCGCAGACACACCAATCGACATCATTGAGATTTTGTATGTTTTGTATTCCTGTTACTTCAAAACGTGTATTTCCATCAAAAAAGTGGGGGGGGGGGTCATTTTTTACCATATGCAATACCTGCCTTACTAACATGTGGTAAAAATGGCACAATTTATTTATTTACAAACAAACACATCAAACGCTATCCATTAAAGAACATTGGAAAGCTTTTTGGATAGAGCATAGTAACACAATTTTTAATCAAAATTTAATCAAAGAACCGTCCAGTGAAGTATGATCTTCCAAGAAAAATGTGGGTCAAATTAAATTAAATCAGGACATGGAAGATGCAATTACATACTACGCAAATAGAACCCGAACACAATCCAGCCTGCCTATGTGGAGATCCTAAAGAAACAATTGAGGAATTCCCAAATTCAAAATTAATTTTTATGAAATTTAAGCTTTATGAAATTAAATTTGTCCTGGCACCATAGTTTTCACAAAGTTAAAAATTTATTTAATTCAAAGTTTCACACAATTAGCCCACATAATACTTACCCAATTGCAATCCTCAAATGTAGAAACATTCCATTGCTGTAAAATGGTTGAGGCAGTAGAAGGTAAATACGAATTCAATTCGGTTGCCAGCGTATCTGTTAATGTGTTTCGGTTAGAAGCAATTGCTAACACTTCCTGAAGACCCTCGAAGTCTTGTAAGGAATATTTTCTTAAACAATCGTCACTTTGGTGTATTATACCATGTAAGAGTGACCATCTAATTAAAAAATGATAATAAATGCACGGATAATGAATTAACATACCTAGTGCAATGTAAAATTGCTTGGGTGAGCCGTAAGACATGAGGTAAAAGATCCTGGACGTAGGCAGCACCAGAAATTGTTACGCCTGATGCATCTGCTGTATTAGTTTCCGCTTCATCTATTAGCGAAACTTGTACTTTTGCTAGAACGGAATCTAACAAGAATAAGTGCCACAAAGGTGGCAAACTTTCTTTGGTAACCAAGCCTATTAAATTTTAAATTGAATAATTAGAGTGTTTGGAAGTATTGAATGACAATTACCTTTTTTGATATCCGGAGTTAGAGCAATAATACAATTTTTGGCAGTCGTTACATCATATTTAAGAGTATTTACAGAATCTGACACGGTTTTTAATAATTTCTCTGTATGTTGAGTATACATCCCTTGTTTAATTAACGCATCTTTTAACCAGCGATTAAAATTTTTATGTCCGGCACGTGCGCCCCAAATTAAAGAATGTAAAAGTAAAGGACCTGTTGAGAGACTTTCACCAGTAGTAAGACGTTCCATGTAAGGAGAAGATGGAGGTAAAAGTTGTAACAATCTCCAACAAATTGTAAAGCAGTATTGTGTAGCACATAATCCTAGGAATGTCATTTTTGACGCACCTGTACCAGATGCGATATGCGTAACGTTTAATATCTCAATTAAAGCATCTAACAATAGTGGATAACGTAGTTTATCAGGCGTGCCCAGAATAAAATTGCACGCCAATCCATCAAGTTTCGGAGCTTCTTGATTATTAATCTCCAAGTTAGTGACTACATAAAAACGTGGTTTCATAGTGAATTCGTCATTTCCCGAAAGTTTCCTATAATTATCCTCAATTTCTTTCCACGGCGTATACATGCGTGACATATTATTATCCTTATCTTTGTCCGTATTTAGGTTTGTCGAATAAAATAAATTCCACTGTATCTGTAAGTATAAAAATAAAATAGATATAATGGTAAAGCACCAAATCACCTGTTCCAAAAGTAAGGGCGGTGCATCGTACAGATGTTTCATAATATAATCAAACAGGAGAAGCAAACGTGACAAATGGAGAAGTTGCGCGTCCTTCAACGGTCCTCTAGCTACTTCTGAACATCGTAACACTCCACCAGCCATCAGAAGTACAACAGATTTTTTTTGCATTAAGTTCAACGAATGAAACAAATACAGTAAAACCTGAGCATGTTCCACATTTAAATCTGCAAATAAAGATTAAAAAGCATATTCATTGCAGCAAGTCCACATTTATTAGGTTTAGTCCAGTAACCTTGTTCCTGAGAATGGGAGGTACCATGCGTCAAATCCGGTAGTTCTGATTTTTTGTGGGATTGTTTATGTTGTTAACCCAATGTATAATTCAAGTTTTCGACCTCGAGCGGCGAACGCAACATAGTCAAATATACTAAAAACCAAGGAATTTTCGTTTTCTTTTCAGATTTTGACGATTTTAGCCCTGAAGGACCAGTCTTTCGCCAATAACTGTTCAATAAGTTTTCAAAGCAGACCAAATTAGCTATAATTTAAGCCCACTTCAGTTTGTATAGGTCTAATAGATTCCATGATAATGCTTTTCAAAGATTGTTAATTTTTCGAATTCAAAAATCTTTCACAATACTTTGTGGGTAACGTTTCTATTTTGTTTGAGACAGATGCCAAGAATGGGCGGTATTAGGCTGAAAATAAAACGAATAACGAATTTTGTAAGGTGGTAGTTTCTGTTGCCAACTAAACTGTTGGACAATCATTAGCTGTTAACGTCAAAGATCCAAGAGTGTAATCGTTTGATTTATTTCTGTTCACAGTGCTGGATATTTTTACTTTACAATAATTTGATGCCGTTTCATATTTTCCCTGATTTCTGATCTAGAAATGGTGGAGGATGTATTGTGGAGAGATGTTACACAAGGTATTGACAATCTAGCCACAAAGCTTTCAAGCTCGCTTTCAAGTGAGGAAATGGACGATGCTCAACCGTGCTCGTCCAAGAAGGGAAAATATACTTAGATGGAAATCAAACAAAATTTCTTTTTACAAAATGACTGTTTCGAAGTTTAATTAAGAATATCATTTACACCTCTCATTTTCTTTTATAGTATTACAGAACAACAAAGTACTGCTAACAATTTTCAACTTTGAAAAAATCGATAAACTTTGAAAAGCATTATCTCGTAAACTATTACATCTATAGAAACAGTTGTAGCCTCAAATTTTAAACAATTTAGTCTACTTTCAAAGCGTATTCATTAATTATTTTCGACAAACTGGTCCTTCAGGGTTAAAATCGTCAAAAACAGTAAAAAATTGAAAATTTCGCGGTTTTTTGTATATTTCACTATGTTGCGTTCGGCACCTGAGGTCGAAAACTTGGATTATATACTGGGTCAACATCATACACAACTCCACAAAAAATCAGAACTACATGATTTGACGCATGATCTGATGTATATGGTTACTGGACTAGTTAAGGTGGTGTTTACATTGAAGAATTTGGAAATCACTCCCCGCACCGCCCGCAATATTAGAATAGTGTCGCTATCCACCACAAGATTCCGCTACCTACCATATTCGAACGTAAAAATAAACAGATAAGGCGCAACTGTCGAGATAATAATACAGGGTGATTCCTATAGTACCTGCCACCGTTTGGGAGCGTATAGGGGGTGCCTAGGGGAGTATTTTGATATAGGACACTTGGGGTCGGAAATCTAAAATCAGGGCGCCAGAACCAAATTTATCTTCTGGAATTTCACGCCTGTATGTAGGCAACCCAACCGACCGACGTTTCGCGCGGAGCGATGCAGAGCGAGTTAGCGCGAGGAAGCGACATGGGAGGGAAGGAGGGAAAACGACAGTCAAAAGCAATAACGTTTACAAGTGTTCAACGTGGCCACCGTTGTTCTCAATGCACTTCCTACATCTAGCCAACTATTATTATACTATTGCCATAGTGTTTATTCACTTGATACGCGTCGTTGCAGACGGGATTTCGTGGGTTTAAACAAAATTCTGATCAAGTGTCAGCCACACATCGCCGCCTGAGATCGCTCCGTGTGCACCGCCGGCCGGTTGGGTTGCCTACCTACAGGCGCGAAATTCCAGAAGGTAAATTTGGCTCTGGCACCCTTATTTTAGATTTTCGACCCCAAGTGTCCTATATCAAAATACTCCCCTACGCACCACCTACACGCTCCCAAACGGTGGCAGGTACTATAGGAATCACCCTGTATACAGAGGACGATCGCTGTAATTTGATATCTGTAATTTATAGAACTGGGTTTTTAGCATTTGTATTCAATTCATATTCCGCTTTCTCGGTTGCTGACGTTTACCGCGATTGATTTCGTTATAATTAATTGTATTACCAAGTGCTTTATCTTCCCAAATAAGTAAAAATACCTATTTTCTCTCAAAATAATAAATTGACCTTGTACGAAATTGAATAGGGAATGTCAAAAATTATCGCAATTTTCTTTGCACCCTCGTTTAGGCATGCGCCGTCTTCGGTTAGGAATTTTCGAAAAATTGGAAAGAATAGTTGTGTCTGCTACATCCTATATGAGTAACTAGGATGTAGCACCGAATTCTACTATATGCACTTAGATCTCAAAAATTTGAAAATGGTATAAGTTCTTAGCGCACCTTAGCAAAAATTTGTAAATAAAGCTGTAAATAGTTTGGTAAAAACATTTCGTTCAACAGTGCATTTATTTTAATAATTCCGGGCTGCGGCGTATTCCATTTCATGCTCGTGAGCAAATTTTTGTACTACCTACTAAAGTACTAACCATTTCATTTTTAAACCTTTATAATTAAATAAATGAATTAGATTATAGACCTATAATTATAATTCATTGCAACCTCATGAAGGATATCTACGAATCGAAGAACTAGCGAAAATTTTGCAGGATTACATCAGCCTCTGTATTATCTAACTCCAATATTCTATTTCTAAATTGACTATCATGTCATTATACTCGTAAAACAGTTATTAACGAACTCCTAGCGAGTTTATAATGTTGCGGTGTCTGTCCGTCTGTCCGTCCGTCCGTTAGCACGATAAGTCATAAACGAATGGACCGATTACGATGAAATTTTGCAGGTGGATTCTTTATCAAATTTGTAGATCGGAGTTCGTGAATTGGTATGTAGACCAAAAAATAAAGTAGGCCCTTTTGACACCTCCGTTAGTTATGAACCGAATTGCATGAAATTCAATATGCGCATAGCTTTAACCATATAAAACACAATTTCAAAAATTGAGCCTAATCGATCAGCATGCACAGTGCCCTTTGCGCAGGGGCGGACTGGGTACTTACGAACCAGGTGTAATTGCATAGGTTACCGGCCAATTTTTTTGCTTCATTTTAAAGTATTCGTTTCTCAAAAATCAATTAGAATATAGTTTTCTTTAATTGCAGAAGAGAAACGTGTTAATAATTTATTAATGGTGCAAGAAACTAAATACAGCACATACTTATAAATAGTGCTAGAATGTTAATGACGTTAAAAATCAGCGAAAATGCAAAATAAAAAATGCAATTACGACAAAATTTCGCAAAAAAGACATAAAAATTTAAAAAGATGAGCTTTTAAATAACAAATAAATTTATTGATGAAACTGAATAAGACGCAAAATTTCAGTGGTGGTTCATTTCCACTCTCTGCAGGCCAGTCGTAGAAACTAGGTATGTAAGGTACTGACTCATTTAGCGCATCCCAAAGAAATTGAATCCCTTTTAGTGGGCATTTGTTTGTGGACGACTTGAGCACGTTCCAAGAAAACGTTAACTAGGCATTTAGCTTACAATGGAGGTTCAGTGGTAGAGAGTTGGGCTATAAATCCGGAGGTCGGGTGTTCCAACCTGGGTTGAGGTGAATTTTTCATCTGTGACAGAGATGAGAATTAGACCTTCTGCAGAGACACCTCTAAAAAGCATTATGCGGGTCACTCTGTAATTGGGCGGAAACCTGTTGAGGGCCCAGAACAAGAGAGAGATAATGAATAAATAAAATAATAAAACGTCTGGCATAAGAACCCATTGACGATAATGCTCTGTTGTAATGTAGGTAATATGAACTTGAGAGAGATATATTCTGTTTGGTCTATTTTTTATTGCATATCATGAAATGCGAGTATAGGTACATAGACCGGGAGATGGTGACACTTTTTGTGGTGTGATTTGCTACAAGTATGGCGACCATTCAAAGGTTTAATTAAGTACTCCTCAAAACGAAAATGGTTCTCTCTGGGAGTGGGGCCGTTATTGCGTGACGATTGTTTAAACATGTCGGAAAATTTAATGATTTTGGACAATTTGCTACACAAAATTCTTTGGATTTTCTGGTAGTCGGTGACAAAACAAATTACGGAAACGAAACGCCATACTTTTCCGGTGGGCCTTATAGCCCGCCATACTCATTTGAACGTGTCGATTGTTTTTTCTTTTTTTGGGTGATTTGCTACAAACTCATTTTTTTATGAGCATCAAGTACTCAATCAGTCATTCACGAAATTCAACCTGCCATACCGCAGCGACGGGCCCGCATAGCCGCCATACCGGCACAAAGATGTCATTTTTGTTAATCATTTGAGGGATTTGCTACACCCTATACATTTTTCCACCAGTTATTTTTATAGTCAGAAATAGAAATTTCGATACGCCATACCTGTGGCATGGGCCAATTATGTATAATATTTTTCCAAAAATGTAAGAATTTTCGGAAAATTTGGGCGATTTGCTACAGTATGGCATCAATTTTTCGTGACAGTTTGAGGTGTAATAAAAGTAAATATCAAGTTTCAAACATGAACTCCGGGCCAATCTTGTTTTATCACTAGTCGCTTAATATTCTCCGCCCCCTCGAACCTCTTAGTCAAGTTGTAAAGGTCCCGGTCGGGGTCGTTGGTTTCTGCATTGCATTCAATTGATCGCAGGTAGTAGGTAGCAGCTGCCGTCAAGTATCTGAACACCCAGTGTACATCAATTTTGATAAAATTTTAAGGCCGTCCTTCAAGACAAACATAATATAATACAAAAACCCATTGTTCTATCACGCGTGTAATAATTGCATAAAAACTATTCAATGCAATACTGTAATAATGCAGTAGGTAAATAATCCCAGCTTCTGCGGACAATCCGTTGTTGAGCTATAAGGGAATATACCCGCCCGATTACGATAAGATTTCGAGGAGGAGGGATATGGTTGGTAGAAGAGGTAGAGACTTTTAATTAGAATACAATGAGAGATAAAATTAATGTTTAACCCTCCCCCGGCCCCGTTGCTCACTGATCTCGAAAAAGAGTCGCGCGGGAAAGTTATAGTTTGTACAAACCAATTTATTTTGATGAGACCTTTCATTAGAATACCGTGAAGGGTAGTACATGCCCCCCCCCCCCATTTTCTAAAGCTTAACTTGGCACCACTAAAGGCATGCATATGCATATGACATCACCAATGGATATATTTCTTGCAGACGTCTCAATCGCCCTTTGTGAGTACCCTATTCCGACAATCTGTTCTTGAGGTATAAGGGAATATACCCGAACACGATAAGAGGTCGAGGCTATGGTTTGTAGAAATTAATTCCTGTCGTTGAGCCCTTTCATTAGAGTACCATGAAGGATAAAACTAGTTCCACTCCCCCCCTCTCCACCCAGTACTTTGATTAGAGGACAGAAAGAAGGGCAGTAGTTGGTAGAAAACGGAAAACGGCTCCTTTCGTTGAGACCTTTAATTAGAATACAATGAGAGATAACATTAATTTTTAACACCCCCCTCCCCCTCGGGCCTCGTCGCTCACTGATCTCGAAAAAGAGTCGCACGGGAAAGTTATACTTTGTACAAACCAATTTATTTCGATGAGACCTTTCATTAGAATACCGTGAAGGGTAGTACATGCCCCCCCCCCTCCAATTTTGTACAGTTTAACTTGGCACCACTAAAGGCATGCGTATGCAAAATCTGATACCAATTGGTTATCGTATGTAAAAGATATGCACGCTTTACTTTGAAAAACAGCATCTCAGGAAATAATTCGTATTTCAATAATACAATACAATATCAAATATCAAATTAAAATTCCATGCGTCCTACGTACGAAATTCAAATTACGTACTTTCATTGAATAAAATGTACTTTGCCCTCTAATGACGTGAGCGACCTCCCTCTTATAATTGCTAAACTGTGTAGCATAGAATCGCACCCGATAACGATGAATACATTTGGAGATCATGGCGTTGCCGTGACGATGTGCCTTGGCTCAATAGATGTCGTCAAGAAATTTTCTTTCCACAAAAACGGCCTTTAGAGTCAACATTTTTGGTTGAAATAACATTCATTCAAATATATAATGTTCAGACATTTGCATGAAACAAAAATTATTTAGCTAATTCCTGTACTTACACTGTTATTTAAGAAATAAGAATCTTAAAAATTAGCCATATTTATCTTCCATTTTTATCCCACACTGATAACAATTTGTTACCAAATTTACTTCATTCACAAGTTTAAACCTTTAACTACAATCGATCGTTTACAGAAGGTCATTCTTTTACTTCGCAACAAAGTTATTGTGGAAATCGCAATGACACTTTTGTACTAGTTTACCATACATTGTAAACGCCACCTTAACCTATGTCAATATTTCTTTTGGCAATACTCTCTAAAAGAGAAAATTTAAGAGATTCAAAGTTGGACGTAAAATCCACACAACATTCACATTTGCCAATGTCATAAAAATTTTAAATCAGTATCCAATTCTTTATGAAAGAATATGAAGGTACCATTTAAATTTAAATTTAGGTATTCGGTGCAACAAACCCTAACCCTGTGTACCTTTATTAATGAATATAAATGTACCAAAAACTAAGGAATCACTTCTTCAGAGTCTTAAATAAAGCAAAGCAATTGAATATTTATTGTCGTTTTACTTTATAGTCATGGATATGGACTAGTCCATAATAGTGCAAATTATGGCCGCTAATAGTTTATTAAAATCAAGTCATTATCAAGCAGTTGGACATAAAAATGCATTTTGCAATAACAGTCCTCGCAATTATTTTCCCATCGAGTGGTTAGATGCTGAAGTCAAATAAAAAAATTACTTCAAAATAAAATAATTTTATAATAATAATGAAACCAGTGGAAATTTGACATAGGAAGAATGCAACTGCAAGATTACTACAGCTTCAAAGTATTCTAGTGTTAATTACAATCTTCAATTCTTACCTTCATTCTCTGAATCAACAACAATACTAGGGTTCATAACACTTTCTATAAGAGTATTGACTAGTCTATGCCAAATACTTATCACAGATGCTTCTTTTTCATTTTGTGGACGAAGTAATAAAACCTGTAACACAATAACAACTGTATAAATATTAATACTTACTTAAAAAATGAATTCAAGTTCTATGTACTTCTTTTTTTTAAATTCAAGTCCATAGAACCGTTTTTGTGACTACGGTTAATTTAGTGATTAAATCTATATTTCTAAGGCGAAATAAGAAAACCTAATTGATACATGGTGTCTACCTGAAACCTCACTAATTTTCAGATAACTATTATGTTTTGCGGTATATTGCACAGACACTCGTTAGTATGGTTCCATGTAGGATACTTTTGTATGCTGGAGTTATAATTATAGAAGAGCTGATGGCCCCCACAATTCTCTGATGAATATATACATGTAGATAGACTTTGTCTTTGATATAACCCTACAAGAAAAAATTCAGATCTTCGATGTGAACCATCCTGCCTAACCATCGCTGTGGGAGTGACAATAGAAAAAGACATACACATACACTTTTGACTTTCTGTACATTAAACCGCACACCGCTACTATACAACTAACATTTTTTTAAATGAAGATTTAAATCAGAAAGGTTTCATACCGACAACTTGTATTAGGGAATGTAATCTCAAGATCTCAAATTCGAAATATTTTTTCAATCTAGGGTAATTTTCGGAAAAATTTTGATTAAATCGGATAACTAAAACGCGATGAATACTACTAACATGCGATTATACTAATACCAACACTTTTACTATTCTATTTGTGAAACGGGGTCTAGGACACTTCGCCGAATGCCCACAACGCCGACACGATTTTTTGAAGGTCCATATCGCCGACTAAGGACACTACGCCGACCGTGCCCACATCGTCGACAAGTGTGCAAGGGACACAACGCCGACCATGCCCACTTCGCCGACGGACACTACGCCGATCGTGCCCAGTGCCCACATTGCCGAAACGTGTGCAAGGGACACTAAACCGAACGTGACCACAACGCCGACTGTTCGAAAATCCAGGCCCCTCATACTCTGTCCAGTGTATGAGTTTGCATTTTAAAAAGTTTAAAAAACATGTCCTAAACCTACAAATAACCTAATATCGAAAGCTGCTTTGCTTCACACTCCGTCCAGTTTGATTAAGAATTTTCGTATGAGTCTGTAGTTCGAAAAAAGTTTAAAAAAATGTTCTGAACCTACAATAACCTCGTCAAAAGCTACTTGGTGTTGCACACCGTCCAGCTTGATTAAGAAGTGTTGTATGAGTCGACGTTATGGTCACGTTCGGCTTAGTGTCCCTTGTTCACTTGTCGGCGATGTAGGCACGGTCGGCGTAGTGTCCGTCGGCGAAGTGGGCATGGTCGGCGTTGTGTCCCTTGCACACTTGTCGACGATGTGGGCACGGTCGGCGTAGTGTCCCTAGTCGGCGATATGGACCTTCAAAATATCGTGTCGGCGTTGTGGGCATTCGGCGAAATGTCCCGGCCTCGTGAAACGCAGATATACATCATAAAAAACCAAATTAGTTTTTGGTTTTTGTGCTGAATAAAGTTTCATAATACTGTATTTATCTTTACAATAAAATAGGAACCAAATTCCAAATTTTAAGTGAAATTTGTCAATTTGTCCATTTAAAGACATAGGGAAATTGCACATACATATGTAGTCTATTACTTAATATTTAATAATATTAATAATGTTTTGCAGCAGTTTAGCCTACCTGAGCTAAAACGGCTAAAGTACGTGGATAAACTTGCATAGGCCAAGCATGTGGAACATCCGTGTTCCAAGGAGACACGCCCAGATGTGCCAACAGACTTGTTTGTAAATTATTTAACCCTACATGGGTTACTAAATTATGAGTAAACCTAGTAAGTGCACCGGAAAATTCACAATACAGTTGACCCAAAGCTGTACCAAAATAAAGCGATATGGTACCAACATCCGTTCTGGCAGTTTCCCTGTCAAGATCTCTAATAATAGCGGCTAATATAACCATCTGTTGTTCTGTTAAGCCTGCTTTCACATAGCGTATTACATAAGCACTTCGTGAACACAAAAAATGTCGGTTTAAGAATAGAAATATCTGCGTGGCCAATGAGATATAACCGTGTGCTTCCCCCTTTTCTGGAACAATTGAATTTGCTCTTTCCCCTTGGGATTGTTTTGTTTCTACATTTTCGCTACTAGTAGTTGCTTTGGTGTCTACAACGTCCGGAGGTGCCAAGGTATCTTCAAACCATTGCCCCAATATTGGCTCACTGTCATCATCTAATAAAAAACTCAAATTACACGTCAATTTAAAATGTTTGACACAAACCTTCCGTAGAGCTTTCGTCAGAGCACATAATCATGTCTTCATAATAGGTTGTAGAATCACTTTGACTGAACGTATCGCCTTCAGGGGGATGAATTCTTTTCAAGGTGCATGCTTTACGATAACTTATAGTAGCTAAGTAAAATAATAGTTGGTTTATAGGGGCAGCTCCTAGCAATCGAGCAACCCGCTGTAAAGCAGAAAACTGTCCCATTATTGCCAAGGGTGCAGGTTCGACCTAACGCAAAAAACATGTCAATTGTAAATTAAATCTTATAACAAACAATACTTGTAATGTGCTCCCACCTCCACCACACACTTCTAAATGCAAATCGTCAAACAACTCTGACATCAATGAAAGAGCCCTGTTTGCTAATGCTACAGATAAGACGCCAAAAGATTGTTGAAATTTGATAAGACTTGATCTAGCAGAGCTTGACTCGCGGGATTTACTCGGACTTCGTCCTTTATCTTCTCGTTCTCTGACGTGAGTTCCCTTTTCACCTATTGGTGCCATACTGTGCGAGAGATGCGTTTGCAACCCTGAGATTAAAACCCACGCTCCTGACAGCAAGTGATTTTGAAATACCTACGAAAGCAAGTCTCAAGTTACTGCTATTGGCAAAAAAAAGTTACTTACATGTCCTCCGGCCCGTGTAGAATTTTTAATGATATTTCCAATAAAAGTGTGCATATTCAAAGCTTCTTCAACTAACATTATAGCGTTTGAATCCAAATCTTCATCTTTAGCTGCTTGTGCTTGAGCGGAAGTGCATTTTGGGGAAACTGCTGAACCCAATGAGAGAATTGAACTGGCAGCAGCTTGTGAGACCGCACAATACAAGGTTGCCATACTTAAGTTACAGAGCTTGTCTAATTTGCTAGGCGTGAGAGGTTCAAGAACTGGTAGATTTATTGCTGATGACGCTAAATTGACATCCGCTACAGTAGATGACAAACTGCAAAAAAGAACATTGTTGTTGTTGTGAGTACTTTATTTACTACAATTTAACAAATGACTTCACTTTTTGTAGATGCAAATGGCAAATTTAAATGCTATCATTATGTACAACTTAAAAATATTCTTGGTTATGCCACGATTGTTAAAAAAAAGTACTCTGGTGCTGACCATATACATTGCCGTTGCATAAAAATTTCCTTAATTTTTTACCACTAAACTCCAGTCTCCCTTACTGTCATGTCAGAAAGAATACAATGACAATATCATTTGGTAATGCTGTTTTCAGTCCGATTCAGTCATATAATTGCTATATTTATATCACAAATATACTTTTTTTATTTGCCTTTATTGTAACTATAACGAAATTTATCAACGTACCTGTTTCGCAATGCAGTGGCTTCTGCATGGGTTGTAGGAAGACAAAAGGGTTTGCCGGCCAAAGCATCTTCAACTTTAGTGCGAGCTCTTTTAATCGAAGACAAACTTAAACATAAGTCTGCTAAGGTATCTCCGGCCCGAAGAGCTTGTAAACTTTCCGTATTAGCTGCTAAAAACAATTTCTAAAAATGAGATGCCATTTCAATAAACATAATCTGTAAATAAGTACGACCAACTTACATTAATTTCTGAACTAGGATCATTAGTATTTACAATTTCTGTTAAATTAACTTGAGCACTTGAACTCGCTTCTGATGTGGCTAAACCGTCTCGAAGGGGTAAGGTCAACTGTTCGAAGATACTCACTGATAGATCGGCCTTCATTTTCGTACTTTCTTGTTTCGAAGCCATATCCTTGTCCCCTCCTTCAACAAACAAAATCATTTAAAACAACAAATTTCGTAATTTAGTGACGTTTGACGAATTTCAAGAATGTATCAGTAGTTATGTTGCATTTTTCTTCAATTTTTTAAGAATGGTGCATCCTGTAATAATGTTGTTAATAATAATAATAATATGTATATGTATGTATAATATGTAAACAAGTACAACAAATGATACAACATATACTACAATCAGAGATTCACCTCTGAAGCAAACCACATTATCACAACCCATTAGTATTCAACCCAAACGCAAAAGCCTAAACAGCACTTTAGACTCACAACATGACACACAACATACTGTAATATCTCCACCCTTAACTCAACCAACCACACAAACACAACTTCCTGAACAAACAAACGCAATAAATACAAGTAACGCAACATGCACTACAAAGACGCCCTCACCCAATAAAGTTACACGGCCTAGCACAGCTAAAAAACACAATACTCTTTCTTCTCAGAAACACACCACGTTATCACAACCCACTCGTACTCAACCCAAACGCAACAACCTTAACAGCACTACAGGCTCACAAAATACTGTAATGTCTCCATCAATAACCCAAGCAACAACACAAATACAACCTCAAGAACAAAGAAACACCATAAATACAAGTAACGCAACATGCACTACAAAGACAGGTCCACCCAATAAAGTTACACGCCCCAGCACAGTTAAAAAACACAAAACTCCTTCTTCGCAGAAACACACCACGTTATCACAACCCACTCGTACTCAACCCAAACGCAACAACCTTAACAGCACTACTAGCTCACAACATACTGTAATATCCCCACCAAAAACCCAAGCAACCTCACAAATACAACCTCAAGAACAAAGAAACACCATAAATACAAGTAACGCAACATGCACCACAAAGACAGGTCCACCAAATAAAGTTACACGTCCTAGCACAGTTAAAAAACACAAAACTCCTTCTTCACAGAAACACACTACGTTATCACAACCCACTCGTATTCAACCCAAACGCAAAGCCAAAGAAACACTTACACAATAAAATCCATTTAATGAAATTACAGGAATTATTATAATGATTCTGTTTTGTTTTGTTTTGTTTTCCTCTTTTTTGATAGCGTTGGCTATTGTGCCCATCAATACCTATGTTGGTAAGTATGAATTACATACTATCCCTAGATTGCCAATGCACGTGGGTTTTTTTTTTTTTTAAGGACCCTACATAACACTGCACCAGACACAGATACTAATCGTTACTTGATTTTAATCCGTGCGATTAGTTAACCAGGCTAGACCTGAGTTCTCACAAGAAACACCAACCATAATAATAATAATTATTATTATACCATAACCGACCATAATTACATACTATCTCTAGATTTCCAATGTGCGTGTGTGAATTTTTATTTTTTTTTAATTTTTTTTTTTAGGACCCTACATGACTTCACCAGACACAGACACTAATCGTTACTTGATTTTAATCCGTGCGATTAGTTAACCAGGCTAGACCTGAGTTCACCGATAATAATAATATGTATTAATAATAATGTTTATTACACACAACAATTGAAGTTATTTTATTACCCGTCATGAATTTAAAACATGAAAAAGTTGAAGAAGAGAAATGAAGATTATCAAAAATTAGAAAAATTTGAAAGAAATAATTAAAAAAAATAATTATGTATACACAAAAAAGGAAAAGTTCAGATTCAGAAAAGTTAAAGTCAACAAAATTAGAGAATGTATTCCCTGTGTCAAGTTAAAAACTCTACACACATGTATGGATGATGAAAGTGCATTTCTCATACATATTCCCTATTTTGGTAGCGTTTTTGACTGCGTCCTCAAAAATGAGGTTAGGTCCAATAACTTTTTTATCTGTCCCCATACACTTATTTTAAAACGCCAGATTATTCAACATTGTAATTGTAATAAACACTTTTCTGCATATCTTTTAACTAAAAAAATATAGCCCCATTCTGAAATTGACAATGTTTTGATTTTCCGCGTATTTCTTAAACGAGCAAAAAATTTTTGATTTTACTAATTTAAGTTTTACCCAAAAAGAGTACATAACGCCTATATTACTTTTTTGATAGCACTAACAATCGAGATACTCTACAAAGTATTGCCAATGGGACACCATGTACACAAAAATTCAAATTTTTTTGCCTCAGCGGAATTTACATTTTAATTAGTGACCAACTGATTTTTTTGCTACTGACATTTCGACATATTACTTATTGCAGAATTTTACTTTAAAAGTTTCTGAAAATTGACTAGCTTTTACAACATTTTTAAAAAGGAAATTAAGGCCGAAGTCCAGTGGGTTAGCCGGTTAGCATTATTGAAAAGAATTTTGAATTGGACCACCGCTCGCGAATTTCCAAGGAGAATACCAGAGACAATACATATTTAGAAATCTTTTAATTAGTCTAGGCACAGGTTAAATGTGGTTTTTATAACATTTTCCAAAATAAAAATATCGTTTGATGGAACATACTTACATACAAATTAATGCAGCAGGAAACAATTTTGACAAAATCCACATTTATGCACAAATTTTGTTGATAAAAAAGCAAAGCATCTTGCTGTCTGGTTACTTCGCTAAAGCACAAACTTCATTTCAATTTAGTTGAGAAAATGGCAAAACATAGTGTCTGATGAGATGATCTTAAATGTAGCTTCATCTTTCACATTCTCGTTCTCATCATTGTGGACAATGTAGTCATTACATATGCAAAATGTGTTATCGCGGTCTGCAGATGTGCACAGACTTGTCATCTTTTCAATGGCTCGATTGAATTTGATGATCTTTGATTTGTTGGATTTGTATGTGCCCCGAATAGCAGAATAACTATCAACATATATTTGAAAATGTAAAAAAAAATACATTTCACATGGGTGAGTTCAGTTGAGAGTAGGGAAGGTATTGCAATGAAGTGGTTGGAAACTTAACCTAAGACGAGCAGGCAGATTAGCGCATCCACGCGATATGAAACGGCACAGTGCAGCCGGCGAAACCAAGTTTATGTTCAATTCGAGAAAAATTAGGTCACATGTAACAAACCTGAGCAAAGCGTCGGGATAATTCAAACTTATATTTTATAATAAAAACAAGAAAGGAGAAGCAAAAAACAAAGGCTCAATAGCCACTCTTGAACAGTAATATAAAAAAGAGCATTCAAAATCAAAATGGCTACTGGAAAAAAAGATAGAAACTGAAAACAGGTTGATTGTAGTTTCGCCAAAGTTCATAAAATTTACCTTCTAGATAAGAAATCAATTTAAACAACGAAATGGAAATAATAAGTTTCTATTTAAAGAATAACTCGAGGAATAAAGTTTATCCTTCTTATAACATAAAAGAAATAGCAAACGGACGAGTACAAATGCATACGATGTATTATATAAAACCACCTTTTACAGTTTTTTTAAAATTAGGTAACAAATAGCTTGTCTAGGAAAAACATGCAAAATAGCCTGTTGATTGAATGTGCGAGGTACAGCCTCGATGCAGCATATGTTCCGCTCCAGCTTTTGTATTTACCTAATTCCATACATTATTATAAAAATGCCTTTTATAGCTAAAAGTGTATAATTTCACATAGGTATATAAAAATCATCACATTTGAATACATAATTTTTTTGTACTGAAATCGAAGAACCACGTTTTATTGAAAAAGTACAATCTCGTGTACATATTTTGCTATATTTTTCCAAACTGATCAAAAAAATTATGACATGTACCTACTTGTATGCAGAAATATTTGATGATTAATGGCCGTTTGCACCGATAAATTTAAGTGGAATAGCATAGCTTAAAATCCATAGTAACGATTATTGAAACAATGGTTGCCATGGATTTTAAGCTACGCTTAAATTTGTCGGTGCAAACGGCCATAAATCACACTTTTATTTGGTAAAAATCAATTTTTTTTAGAATAACCAACTAAGTAACAATTGGCATTTTTGACTGACGAGCTTTCTCATCTGTGATCTTGTCTGTGATTCCTTATGCGCGGGGATAAAACTAAGCATTAATGAATATGTACAAATCTGACTGCAGTTTCTGTAGTGTAGGAGCACCATCACCTTTTGATATACCTATCTATTGGTTTATCAAATATAAAATTTTTCCTACATTTAAAGGAATAGTTCTTTACTTCTCAGGTTATCAACATAAAGCCTTTTACAAATAGAATGACATTTATCTAATCTGGGTACGATAACATTACTTACTTAAAGGGCAGGGAATGAGAAAACATGCAAAACAACCACCAAATGATTACGTGTGAGTACTATTTAATTTACCTGTGGAGGCAGGGTGGATAGGTACAGTATCACCTTTCATGGTGCTCACAAGTACCACCAATTCTGATTGAGTTAAAAGACTCTCATTACTAACACATAACACATGTATAGCCTTCAAACATTGATCCGTAAGTCCTGTACTCGGTTGGCCTTCTCGACTTATTGTTTGTAAGACACCAACCAGATATTTCAACAGCACTCGACATGCGGCAGTTACTACGTCCAAATGATTAACTGACACTAAAACAAAAATCTGCATTTAGCCCTTTCAAGTTGCAGAGTTAGAAAGAAACTACTTACAAATTTCAACATTGCTGCTTATGTAGGTGGCAGATAATACTGCAAATGAGTTGTAAAACACTTTAGAACCCTCTTTAAAACGTAATATTTCGCTTTCGCTAAAATGAAAATGCAGTTTGGTATTCAATGACGGGATGTTGTATTTATAAATCGAATATGTCAAAAAATCATCAGGTCGGGAATAAAATTTCCCTAAACTGTCAAACTGGTAAAATGCATACTAACTTTTTAGTTATAGCTGAACACAACTCGAGCATTTCCGTCTTGGTAGAAGATTTATAATTTGTACAGGAAAGTGGTTTTATAATTATCGACCATTCTGTTCCACCACTGGTCGCGGCCATTTCATCTGACAAACAATTCTAGCTTACTAAACTAACCATTTAAGGTTTCTTGTGACAAATGAATTTTAGTGGTTGTCTGAATTTTATATTTGTTATATTGGCTGTATTGTTTGAATACAACCCATGTTACTTTATAGAAGCGCACACTTTTTACTGTACAGGGTGTTCTAAAAACATTTGCATCTTGATCTGATCTTTTGAATGGGAAACACTGCACTGCAAAAGCGATGTATAATAATGATCGGAAAGAACCTCTGGAGGCACGAACTTATAAATTCAGATAGACTGCTAATGCTGAATTGACAAATGACACCTATATGGGGGCAGCCATGATGTGCACTAACTTGGCGCGAAATTCAAATCAACTAATAAACAAGCATTAACCTCGCGTTTTCTAAATAAATTACTGTGACACATACAGGGTGTTACACGACCGTTCGAAAAAAAAAAATCGGGTTGTAGAGGGCATCAAAACAAGCACTTTTTCCAAATAAACCGAGGGTCCAACGTGTTTCGTTTGGGAGCCACCCCCCAAAGAGTGTTGAAATCTGCATTTCTTCTTTAATTTTTTTCCCAGCAACCATAAGAGTTACAAAGTCGGGTGGCATGTCTTTGAATAGGTTTTTGGGTATGCTCTTTCCGATTTTGCAATTTTTTTTTCAAAATTCCTACCCCTAAAGGGCGCACCCCTAAACTAGGGGGCAAAAAAAAATTCTGATTTCGACGAAATTTGGTATCTGGGGTTTTTTTAACATGAAAATCACGAATCTGAAATTAGTTTTTGAAAATTCGAAAAAAAAGTTCCACTGCAATTCTTGGCGGGACAACGAAAATAGAGATAATTCCACGAAATTTGTTGTGTACATACTAAACGAGTTAAGGAACAAAACTGTCGAACAGTTTTTTAAAATAACTTTTCAAAAGTTATACTCATTTGAATGTTGGTCCTTCGGGTCGCGAAGTGTCCCAAGCCTACTAGTAAGCCATAATTTCGCATGTGTTGGTTGACAATGTCGCAAAAACAAAAGATGAACGGTTTGAGTCGATATTTTGTTATTTGGAATTAATTCGGTCATTAAATGATTAAAAAATTCGATGTATCGATTAAAACACCTACCAAGGTATCTTAAAGCGCTGATCGATTATGTATTTATTATCTAAATAAGGTAGGGGAAAAAGTCAAATCACTTTCCGTATGATACTTTTTCACTATGATCAAAAATTTTCATAATCTTAGGTTGAAAAATAACTTCCAAAAGAACAAAAAAAAGATAATAAACAATCGATCAGCGCTTTAAGATACCTTGGTAGGTGTTTTAATCGATACATCGAATTTTTTAATCATTTAATTCCAAATAACAAAATATCGACTCAAACCGTTAATCTTTTGTTTTTGCGACATTGTCAACCAACACATGCGAAATTATGGCTTACTAGTAGGCTTGGGGCACTTCGCGACCCGAAGGACCAACATTCAAATGAGTATAACTTTTGTTTGAAAAGTTATTTTAAAAAACTGTTCGACAGTTTTGTTCCTTAACTCGTTTAGTATGTACACAACAAATTTCATGGAATTATCTCTATTTTCGTTGTCCCGCCAAGAATTGCAGTGGAACTTTTTTTTTCGAATTTTCAAAAACTAATTTCAGATTCGTGATTTTCATGTTAAAAAAAACCCAGATACCAAATTTCGTCGAAATCAGAATTTTTTCTTGCACCCTAGTTTAGGGGTGCGCCCTTTAGGGGTAGGAATTTTGAAAAAAAAATTGCAAAATCGGAAAGAGCATACCCAAAAACCTATTCAAAGACATGCCACCCGACTTTGTAACTCTTATGGTTGCTGAGAAAAAAATTAAAGAAGAAATGCAGATTTCAACACTCTTTGGGGGGTGGCTCCCAAACGAAACACGTTGGACCCTCGGTTTATTTGGAAAAAGTGCTTGTTTTGATGCCCTCTACAACCCGATTTTTTTTTTTCGAACGGTCGTGTAACACCCTGTATAATTTTCCAAGACTGCAATAGTCTCAAAACTTGAGCACTAGGAAAATTCCCCTAGAAAATAACTAAAACGTGCACATCATGGCCGCGCCCATGCTAGGGCGATTTCTACCTCTATGCAACTGTTTGATCAGCAGTCCATCTTAAACTATAAGCACAGTATACGGCCTTCTCAGAATAGAAACAGCAATGTTACAAATTTGTATTAAAGTCGCTAAATATATATCTATATCTAGTGACTTTAATTTGTATGGTATTTTGGCAGACCTTGGTGGGTGTGCTGTGAACTAAAACATCAAATTCAGAGTAGCGCCATCTGGTGACCAGCTTCTAAAGCCATGAAGTCATTTCCCCAATTCGATCTAAATCATAAATATCGATAAAGAATAGGTACACAGTTGTTAAATTAAAGTGTATTTAGATACAATCACATTACATTATTTAACACAGAGAACTTAAATTACCTACATGTTTACAAATTACACAATATAAAACTCAGAAGTGAGTGGAAACTTACGCTCACTTTGCAGAAAGATCCTTACATACCGATTTGTCGTACTAAATATTTGGTTTTAATTGCTGTTTGGACTAAATATTTTTGTTAAAAAATTTCTTGAGAACTAAATTTTTTGTTCCAAGAGGTAATAAAACCATTTTTTAGGCTATCATCACAAAAACGTTGATTTTGTGGACGCTTTTGCGGCCATAAAGTTTAACTTTATTGTACGCTTCTGTCAAACTTTACTTTATTGTACACATCTGTCAAACTGTACTTATTTGAAACTGATGTTTGAGAAACAGTAATCTGTTTAATACAAAGCGTCTATCTGGTCTAGCCCCATCAAGGATTGGGCCATACACGTGCGTTTTTTTCATTTTCGGACTTGTAGGAATGTTTCACACTATTTTGCATAATCACAATTTTCACATTTAAAATTATAGTTTGACGTTTCAATCTTTGCTGCTTGCAGACCTTTTTGAAGTGTAGAACCAAAACATGAGGAAGATGTTATTGCTTACATTATTATACGAAGAATCACCAGGAATTAACCGAGAACACAAGTAGCTACCTATACCTACCATCAAAGTAGGTAATCAGGTTTCTAATAATTGTACAGAATGTTAACTATAAGGTCTTGGAAGCTACAGTTACGAAGGATCTATTGCATTTGACACTATTAAAATCTTGTGCAACGGAGGAAGTTGGGATTGTACTTTTACTCTCAAACTCCTGCTCTTATATCATATATGACTTTTAGGGTCGCAACGCTTGCAACTTCCAAAATTTCATTTGGGGTATCTGAACTGTCGCTATCACCCATTTTGATACGCACAAAACACACGCAAAGATGCTAATTATTATTACATATGACAGGAAATGCTTTGTTTTTAATTGTCTAAGATAACTATGATTTTCAGAAAAAATATGTTTATGAGCAAATTTTTGAATTCTTTTTTGATGATCGCCTAAAAAATGTTGTGTGCACCTTGGCCAAAAGTGATTTGTTAGGCCTCATCTGAATTGCGGCCTCGGCTTTCGGCCAAAAAAGATCACTTTTACGGCCTTGGTACACAAATAACTATTTTCGCCGACCTCTCGATAACAATATAAATTACTCCTTAGTGACGAGTACAATGATAAAGCTTATTAATCGTTAGCAACCATTAATGGTTAGCAACCAACCATTATACGTTAGCAACCATTAATCGTTAGCAACCACTTATACATATAACCATTTTATTAAAGGGAAATGACAATTATATAACAATTCACTTTCGGCAACAGCTGAGAACTTCCATCCACCTAACCATTTTAATCTCGGTTTTAATGTAGTGAGATCAGCAGCCAGTATGGTCGCCAAACGATTGTTAAGGTATTCAGTTACTTTACCTTCAACATTGAGTACGTCGACCACAGGGATGAACATTTCCATATCTTTCACTGTTAATACACGTACTTTAGTACAGTTGCAAAAGAATTAATTACATTTTAATTTCAAATACCTTTTCAAGGTAAAATGTCAACGTGACATTTTCGTAAATATCTCCTTTCAAATTCATTGTATTCCATCAATTGCCGAACTGATCGAAACCGTTCCAATAAGTTTCTTTTGATTTGAGTGGATATAATGTTAAAATTGCCTCCGCAGCAGAGCAAGCAACATAATCTTCCACGGCGATTACGAGGACTGACGGTACAGCATAAAACAACACATTACTATAGCAACGACAATAGCTGTAATTTAGTGAAAAATCGTCGGAGCTCATAATTTCGTTTGTAATTTCTTGTAGTTGAATTTAAAATTACCTACCCCAGTGAAGTCGACGAAAAAACGTTGTATGCAATTCATGTATAAATCGGCGATTATTGGTTCGTTCGAATTTAGTCCACTCGCTGCGCTCGTGGACTAAACATCTCACTCACCAATAAAACGCCTCATTTATACACTCATTGCATAAATAACTATCAGCAAATTGTCATACCACTCATACAAGTTTTTGACAACAAACGTTAACTTGATCCTGGTGCTTACTTGTTACTTGCGAAGCGAGGGTGGAAGTTGTTGAATCTAAAAGGAATTACAATATAAGTATCTATGTCTATATAAATATAAAACTCAAGTCTACACCCTTTTGCGCCTATACCGTTGGTAATAAATAGGAGAGAGATAACAGCACATTTCAACTCTCTTCGCGTTTCAAGCACAAAACAATCCGTTTCAAAATATGAGAAACGATGTCTTTTTGATATTGTAACGGAAATGCTCCAGAATTCTCTGGAATGTTCTACGCGTATTCGAGAATGTACTGGACTTACATTGCTTGCGGACCGAACATCGCGGCAGTCTACTACCGAACGAGTACGGACGAAACATCGAGCGCGGAAATATAAATTGCGAAGTGTGTGTGATATAAATAATCGATATAAATTGTACGGTTTTTATAGTGTTTTAGTTTTGTTTAATAAATATTGATATAAATCGAACCCGAATTTATAAATAACGTTACATTGGTGTCAGAAGTGGGATTAATTAAATTAATTAAAAGTAAGTTTAAATTAAGTGCTTGTGCTTGTGTATGCCTGTAACAAGATCTGCTGCCGCTAAAATGGAAGAAACGATGCTCAATTTGCTCCAGCAAATCCAAAATGGCCAACAGGTGTTGCAACAAGAAATAAAAAGCAACCAAGAGAAGTTGCAAGAAAATTCTAGAAATTTTGAAGAGAAGTTCGAGAAGATGGAGGAAAATTCTAGAAAGATTAATGAAGAAAATTCTAGAAATATTCAAGAGAAGTTGGAAGAAAATTCTAGAAATTTTGAAGAGAAGTTCGAGAAAATGGAAGAAAACTCTAGAAATATTCAAGAGAAGTTCGAGAAGTTGGAAGAAAATTCTAGAAATATTCAAGAGAAATTCGAGAAGATGGAGGAAAATTCTAGAAAGATTATCGAAGAAGTCTCTACATCAATTGAAGAAAAAGTTGAAGATAGAATTACGGAAGTTTTCAAAACATTTAAAGCAACATTCGTGCACAAGTATGAAGAGCTGCGCGAGCAATTCTTGCGACTGACTACGGAAAAGCGTACTAGTAGTGCCCCAGATGAATTACCGATGGACCGTCTTCTTGAGGTGCCACAGTCTACTCATTACAAGAAGGTCGACCCAGAAACAAATACAAGAGTAGAAGGCGACGTTCAGCAAGCCCGAGTAAAGCCACCTACTTTTGATGGTAAGATTCCCTGGACCACGTACGTTCGACAGTTTGAAGCAGCGGCTGCGGCAAATAAATGGACTCTTCAAGACAAAACTACAGCCCTGATTCTTGCTCTGAGAGGAGATGCTCTGGATGTGTTGCGGACTATCCCCGAGGATCAACAGAACTTCCAACAAATAGTAGCGCGACTCGAAATGCGATATGGCGATAAACACCTTCAGCAAGTTTACTATGCCCAAGTCAAGAACCGAATGCAGAAATCTGGAGAAAGTTTGCAGGAACTTGAAGCGGACATCGCTAGACTGATTCGATTGGCATACCCTACGGCACCGGAGAGCTTTCTTGATCAACTGGCTGTACAAACATTTATCGATGCCGTTCGTGATGGAGATGCCCAGCAGGCTTTGAGACTGGCTAGGCACGACAAAATTGAGAAAGCTTTGGCCCATGCGTTAGAATTCGAAGCCGCCAAGAAAGCTAGTCATGGAAGTGCGCGAGTACGTATGGTGGAACCTCGCAGTGAGAGCCGGGTAAGAACCATCGAAGAGGAAGGTGGCTCTGAAAGTTTTGAAGAAAAGGTCAGTAAAGTAGTGGAAGAAAAGGTCAATAAAGCAATACAGTCACTGGCAAAGAAACGTGAACCACGATGTTGGAATTGCGGCGAGATTGGACACGTTCGCCGCAACTGCCAAAAAACCATTACAGCAGTCGGAAAACTAAGAAAGGTCGACAGGAAGGGGCTATCGTCGACCTGCAGAAACAAAGCCCCGATCTTCACTGTAAACATTACGTCGTCTGGAAAAGTTCTGAGTCTGTACATCGACGGCCGAGTTAATGGAGAAGACAGATCCTTGCTAGTAGACACAGGTGCAACAAGAACTATTGCAAGACCAGAGTTATTGAAGAATCATTCTCGGATCTCATCTTCGACCGTGCAGTTAAAAACAGCAACTGGTGAAAGAATAAAAACGCACGGAGAAATACAAATGTCTGTCACCATCGGAAAGACCACCATCAATCACCAGGTGCTAATTGCTGATATTTCTGATCAATTCATCTTGGGGATGGATCTTCTTAAGAAACTCGGAGCTGTGTTAGACGTGAAAAAGGGCGTGTTAAAGGTCGGCGATGAAGAACTCCCTTTCCATGAAGACAAAGAAGATGTTATCCGCCTGTTAACCACTCATGACGTCATTATACCCGGACTTAGTGAAAAAATTATAATGACCACTTTAGATGGATATTGTCGCCAGGGAAGCCTACGGATAGTCGAAGCACTAAACGAAAAGGAATTTCTAGTGGCTAGGGCTCTGGTAAAAGTTCAAAATGGTCGTTCCGATTCGAATTATGAATTTGAAAGATAGTCCTGTTAAGCTAAGCAAACGAACTGTAGTTGGACAGTGTGTGCCCATCTCGGCTATTCGCTCTGTAAAATCGGAAAATCTATCTAAAGGAAAGTATCCAAGAGAGCTGATAGATATGGTCCTTAAAAACACCCCAGATTTGGACAATAGACAACGACAAAAGGTGAAAAATATGCTTGTGGAATTTCGGGATGTGTTCGCGGTAAACGACCAGGACAAGGGAAAGACAAGCATAGTCACCCATAAAATAAATACTGGCAATTCCCAACCGATTAGACAACAGCCAAGGCGACTCCCATTGGCTAAACGAGACGAAGCGGAAGAGATTATTAGAGACATGAGAAAACAAGGTGTCATCGAGCCATCGAATAGTCCTTGGTCATCACCGATAGTGCTTGTAAAGAAGAAGGATGGCTCCACAAGATTTTGCGTTGACTACCGTCTGTTAAATTCGGTCACCAAGAAAGATAGCTATCCACTGCCAACAATAGACGACACCTTGGACACTTTATCTGGAGCCCAATGGTTTTCCACACTCGATCTAAAGAGTGGTTATTGGCAAGTGGGGATGGAATCGACAGACCGAGAGAAGACCGCGTTTTCTATAGGCTCTGGACTTTGGCAATTCACAGTAATGCCTTTCGGATTGTGTAATGCCCCCGCGACGTTTGAGAGACTTATGGAAGCAGTTCTAAGGGGACTAACGTGGCAGACATGTCTGGTATATTTGGATGATGTAATTGTCGTAGGAAAAACTTTTGAAGAACACCTAAAGAACCTGAGAGAGGTGTTTGGACGATTACGAGAGGCCAATTTAAAACTAAGTCCCAAGAAATGCTTTATGTTCCAAAAAGAAGTTAAATATTTGGGGCACATCGTATCTCGTGATGGTGTTACAGCTGACCCAGAGAAGATTATAGCGATTCAAGAGTGGCCGATTCCTGAGAACAAGCACGAGATTCGAAGTTTCCTCGGTTTGTGCACCTATTATAGACGATTCGTGAAAGGATTTGCCAACATTGCCAAACCATTAATAAAGTTGACAGAAGAGGGCAATGAGTACGAATGGAGTGAAGACTGTCAAAGAGCTTTCGAACATCTCCGGCAAGCTCTTACTAGCGCACCTATCCTTGGCTACCCCAGAAATGAAGGAAAGTTTGTGCTAGATACCGATGCCAGTAACACCGCCATTGGAGCTGTTCTCTCTCAATTGCAAGACGGACAGGAAAGAGTCATTGCCTATTTCAGCAAAGTACTATCGAAACCCGAGAGGAATTATTGTGTGACTAGGCGAGAGCTCCTGGGTGTGGTAAAGGCATGCGAACATTTCCATAAGTACCTTTACGGCCGCAAGTTCCTGATAAGGACAGATCATGCAGCGCTAAAGTGTCTCTTGCAGTTCCGAAACCCAGAAGGACAGGTGGCAAGATGGTTAGAACGTCTTCAGGAATATGACTACGACATTGAACACAGGGCTGGAAAAGTTCACAATAATGCAGACGCTTTGTCAAGAAGACCGTGCAAGGACAACTGCACACATTGTTCTAAAATAGAAGACAAGATGGGCCATCTGCGGCGAACAACTGTAGAGAGTGAGGAATGGAAGCCAAGCGAAATCAAAACGGCCCAAGAAAACGACCCAAGTTTAAAAACTGTTCTGAATTGGATGCGCCACGGACAAAGACCAGACTGGCAAGACATTAGTGCCACAAGTCCTGAAGTAAAGAGTTATTGGGGCCAATGGAATAGCCTGACTCTGAAAGACAACCTGTTGTATAGGACCCTTGAAAGTGAAGATGGCACCGAATCGACGCTGCAATTAGTAGTACCTAGAAGCAAAGTGTCGGAAGTATTGCGAAAATTGCATGACGGCGCTTCCGGAGGACACTTTGGTACTACGAAAACGTTGCAAAGGGTACGTGAGCGATTCTATTGGGTCAACCGTAAAGAAGATGTCCGGCGATGGTGTCAAAAATGTGAGTTATGTGCTATTGGAAACGGACCAGTTTCCAAGAAGAAGGCACCCATGAGGCAGTATAACGTTGGTAGTCCGATGGAACGAGTTGCTATCGATATTGCAGGACCGTTTCCCGAGACAGATGGCGGAAATAAATATATCCTAGTCGCTATGGATTATTTCACAAAGTGGACTGAAGCTTACGCCATTCCAAACCAAGAGGCAGCAACAGTTCCAGAAGTGTTGGTAAAGGAGTTCTTTACACGTTTTGGTGTTCCTATAGAAATCCA
This sequence comes from Photinus pyralis, assembly GCF_008802855.1. Taxonomy (NCBI): domain Eukaryota; kingdom Metazoa; phylum Arthropoda; class Insecta; order Coleoptera; family Lampyridae; genus Photinus; species Photinus pyralis. Next base: position 1,897,991 of record NW_022170403.1, read on the forward strand.
TTCCGACCAAGGAAGGAACTTTGAATCGGCTTTGTTCCAAGATGTTTGTCGATTGGTAGGAGCCAATAAAACCAGAACAACACCTTTGCATCCTCAGTCAGATGGAATGGTGGAGAGAATGAATCGAACGATGGGTAAACATCTTTCAAAAGTCGTGGCAGAACATCAGAAAAATTGGGACCAGTACCTCCACCTGTTCCTTATGGCATATCGATCAGCCGTCAACGAGACCACGGGTCAGACTCCTGCCTCCCTTATGTTGGGTCGTGAACTACGCCTTCCATGTGACCTCGAGTTTGGGCGTAAACCCCATGAAGAATATGTCGCAGGTGAAAATTATGTTGACCAACTAAAGGCGAAGATGAATGACATTCACGACTTGGCTAGAAGTCATATTCAGATTGCCAGCGATCGCATGAAAAATCAATACAACCTCCGCTCGGCCAATGAAACTTTTGAAGTTGGAGATCTGATATGGCTGCACAATCCACAGAGGCGAAGAGGTCTTTCTCCCAAGCTACAAAGACAATGGGAAGGTCCGTATGAGGTGATCAAGAAAATAAATGACGTGATGTATCGAATCAGAATGAACCACCGGAAACCGAAAGTTGTCCACATTAATCGACTCGCACGATATGCCGGATCCAACAACAACGAAGAAGTTAGGGGTATTCGAGAAGAGGAACGCAGCTTTGAGATCGAGCCAAACTTTAACAATTTTATGTCAAATTACGCCCAGCGGAAGAAAGCTCGGTTTGGCGTTACTCAGGAAATTTGTCAAAATATTTTTGAGCTTCCGGTTAACGTTTCCATCGCCCATTGTGTCGCCGAAGACCTTCGCATGGGTAGAGGTATGGCTTCCGTATTCCGGAAAAGATTTGGAAGAATAGACGAGTTGATAAAGCAAAGACCACGAGTGGGTAAAGTACTGCGCTTGGAAGATAGTCAACGCTCTTTGTTCTACTTGGTTTCAAAGAAAACGTCAGAAGGCAAACCCACCTATGAAAACCTCTGGTCTGCTTTAAAAAACTTGAAGAAACTCATGGCATACTATGACATAAATAGCTTGGCGATGCCGAAGATTGGATGTGGTTTAGATGGGTTGGACTGGAAGATAGTGCGAACCATGATCGAAGTGATTTTTAGAAACACTAGCGTTCGAATTACAGTATGCTGCTTCAACCCACAGGGGACGACCCTCCGCACAACTGTGGACTGTTACTTTTTCAAGAAAGGTGTTTGTCGAGCAGGCTCTGACTGCAGATTCCGACACGAGGCATTAAAAAGTAATACTAACGCAGTTTCTGAACGAGACGTTCAGAATTAAGAAGGGGGCAGTGTAACGGAAATGCTCCAGACATGACGTCGCCTTTGGCGCTCTGGAAATTTCTACGCGCGCGATAGTAGGAACATTCGAGAATGTACTGGACTTACATTGCTTGCGTGTATAAATGGTTGCGGACCGAACATCGCGGCAGTCTACTACCGAACGAGTACGGACGAAACATCGAGCGCGGAAATATAAATTGCGAAGTGTGTGTGATATAAATAATCGATATAAATTGTACGGTTTTTATAGTGTTTTAGTTTTGTTTAATAAATATTGATATAAATCGAACCCGAATTTATAAATAACGTTACAATATTTTATCGTTACATCCGCCACACAACACTTTTTTTAGTCGATAGCCGGAAAAATGGCATATTATTGCTTTCGTACTTCCGAGACTAAAGTGACTTCACTTCATTATGACAAGTCCTGAAGTGTCACTTTTTGTCCCGCCGGTATTAAATTTGGACGAAAATCCCGGAAGGATGATATTACTAACAAGGCAATTTGGGTAGGTTGTTCCACATTTTGTATGCGGCAACGCATCGTACTGCTGCTCATATAGTTTTTTGGATTTCGGTGGTATCAATTCTTTACCTAGTTTGGCTGCTTTTTATCAATATCAAATACACCTTTGTCACCCACCACCAAAATTATGGCACTAGCAATGACAGTTTCCAATTTATTTTTGTTACCATAGCATAGGGATTGTCGTACCAACGAAACGTTCCTATGGTAACTTGTTAAGCAGCGATTTTTTGAAAGAACGCGTTCTCTAACTCCTATCCATACATATTAAGTGCTTCAGTACGAAAAATATCATATATACCTTGGGACTGAAGTAGTGGTCTTAATCCCTCAGGTAAATTATGGCCCTCCCTTCGGTCGGGCCATAAACTTTACCTTCGGGATTAAAAGTACTACTTCAGTCCCGCGGTAGGTATACAGTGAATTTTTTTTAAATGCGAACATAGGAGCTTGCATGCAATGTAATTTCCCTATGTTCGATTTTAAAAAAAACACATCAATCTATGAGGTGTGCGCGGTTCACATTCCCAAATCGCACAAATTGTGTGACTATGAACAGCAACTCTATAGCCTTTATGATGAAGAGCACTCGGTAAGATTTTTTAAAGATGCCATGTGAGGCCATAACAACTTTAGGATACATTTTTCTTAAACTTACGATAACTTGACTTCACATGGCAGATGGCACGCGCTGACATCACAATTCATTGTGAACCAACCTTCAATTATTTGTAGGTCATGTGCACCTGGTATTCTACTAATTTGATCTATTCAATACATAAATGAAGAAAATAAGAAAATAAATAACGAAAACAATTACAATAAATGTTCGAAGTGTCCTCCTTGACATTCTAAGCAATAACCTAACCGATTTCGTAATTAAATTGGATGGTGGTATTTTTAAAAATGTGACAGCTGTCAATTGTATCTACTACTCATTTGAACTACTCAATAGATTGTTGTGTTTTTTTTAAATCGAACATAGGGAAATTACATTGCATACAAATTCCTGTTCCCATTTAAAAAAAATTCACTGTATAATATACTATTATCGGTTGCAGGCGGTATAATCCGTATAATCGTCCATAAATTGTCAAAAAGTTCGCTTGTAAACAACATCGTAACCACATTGATATATAAAATGACAAGTGAGTATGATAATATGACAAATGAGTAGTGTAATATTTTACCATACCATTAAACAAAACTATAGTTATAACATGGTTATAACTTTATTAGAAAAAATCCTCTGAGTAGGTACTACATTTACCGCAATTGTAGAAACCCAGAAATGGTTCTATTTCGTATGTTGTGGTCTCAAACCCATATATTTTTTGACGATTTCCACATAATTAATAGAGTCCTGTGGGATGAGAATGAAAAATCGAGATTTAGGTATAGGTTTTTGATTTGTTAATTGTAACAATAAGGACATCTTCACTTTTAACATCATTTGCGCCCAAACTGTAAAACGGCTGCTACCTAGAAAAAAAGCATTACAAGACAAGCATATACGTAAGTTTCTGACATGTTTGTACCTTGCACATGAGAAATTGATCGTATTTTCCCCAGTCCTGAAAATCGGCATATTTCATATCGAACTTTCGATTTAGTTGGAATTAAGAGACTTAAAAGCTTCGTTAGCACTTTCTCGTACGTTTTCAGGCGAATGTACAGTACCTACCTTAGACCATATAGTACTATATGGTCTAAGGTACCTACTCATTTTCTAATTAATCAGATGAAAAATTAGGTTTTGTTGATTAGCAACACTCGCAACCATAACAACCAAATTTTAACATAGCAACTGACATGTACGGCAACTTTGTTTGATGATTACGATAAAATTGTTTGGTTATCAAATTTACGAAATTGTCTTAAAAATAGGGGATTGTGCGCCTGCAACCGATAAAGTATTGAACAAACCGCTGATGTTATGGCAATCATAACAGCCTTAGATATCGTATAGCGTTTTCGATTGGCAAAACTCGTACTGCACGAGTGTTGCACGAGAAACTGAAGAAATCTATGTGAAAATTGCTCTCAATGGAACCATATTGAATAAAAACACTATAAGAAGCCTAACCCCGTGGAAATAAAGCGCGACAGAGATTGAACTGAGAATATAATGGGAACACTGTCAATTATGGTGCGCCGTTTTACTATTTATTATACATTTATAACGTATATGAAGATATTTAAATAACAATTGAATTGTTACCAACAAATTCAACATCTCAAAAAAATGTTAGCCAAATGTATGCAAATGTAAGAAATGTTAATATGGATTTCAGCGTTTGAATCCTAAAACACTACAAGATGACAGAGATGAATATTAAACATTGCCAATTTAATTGTCATGCATCAAAATAAATAGCAATTTCTATAAAAGATTTAAACACATAAGGCATTTATTTGGAACTGTCCAGCTATACCAGAAGTGAAATACATTTGCTGCTGTGTGTAATTGAATTGATATTAAATAAAATTGAGTCGAGTATGTTTGCATCCAAAAAAAATGTAAACCATTCTCATGCGTATATCAAATTAAATCGCATGCATTGAAATTCGTATATATGCACTTTAAAGAACAAACGTTATTCACGTATGGGATTAAAATAGATACCCGTTGCGACATTACCTATGGAAATGAAATTATTCGTAAGGTATGGCATAAAAATTAAATCGAAGTTTAAGATGTAGCATTGAATTCCAATGAATTTAATAGTGCATCTTTTAATTAAAATGAACGTCGAATTATTTTGTGAATCATTTCTATGCGATACACCGCATTAAAATACAGCGCATTTTAAATGTGCTTATACATACAATGGAAATTCGGTCTGCATAAAATGTAACGCATAAGAATAAGACACAAATTTAATGTATCAAATGGAAATGGTATGAATGAAAACTACTCTGCATGCAAATGCGCAGTTACGTTAGAGAAGGAAAGTAGCCGTAGGTCGTAGGTACGTTTTATTTGCGGTTGCGCAAAAACAAAACAGCTGTTATTGATTGTTACTTACATCGAACGTATAAATGGATTATTTATACGTTCATCAATTTTGAGAAGGCAAGCGATTTATTGGGTTATTTACGTCGGTCACACGTGACCTTTACAGTTTTTACGTACATATTCGGTAAGTCCAATTTTACGATTCCTTTTATGATAACAGTAAACAATGAATGTAGGATTTGCACCTGCTGCGCAATATTGTTTAATATAAAGCAAGAAAAAGGCCGATGGAAATCGAAAGATGTGCAAGAGGCGCCGGGTCCCCTTAACAATAAATTGGAGGTGTACGCTGTCGCTATAAAAATAGGTAATCTCAAATTTCACTTATTCTTACCTGTAATGCAAATTGAGTGAACAGTTACAGGTTCGTGGGAATTAATAATGGATAAAGAGTCCAGAGATAAACCGTGTTAATGGAACGAAGCTCATGTTCTACGACTCTTGTAAGGAACAAGCACATCGACAAGTTGATGCTCCTTCGTAATGGAAATTATGTCGAGTTCAATCGTGATATATCTACTAACACGATTAGTTAAATATGTAATCTCCATTGAATGAGAGATTTGTATATTTACAAGATGCTAATACATGTACCTGTGTAGAAACACGAGCACGTGAGACATTGTTAGACACGTATCTCGTTCTGTTTGATGGGTGCACCGTAGTATGTAAACGAAGACGTGTCATTCGCTAACAAAGTTACACAAATATTGTCAACAAAATTTGTATCCTGATAATTAAACGATTATCCTATTCGTCATCTGGAAGCGTTTATTTCAAAAGTGAACCACACATCGAGAAATGTAACTTCCCTACATACCAAAAGGCAGATTGAAAGAGAAGTCCTCGCAGGGATGATAGAAGCGTAGTTCCTCTTAAAAACCCCTGTTAAAGTTTTTCTAGAAGTGCTCCAGAATTTGAGAAATTAATTTTTTTGACCTAGCACATTTCTAAATAGAACACCTAACTTTGACATCGCATTAAAGAAGTTACAGAGAGGTTAGAAGAAAATCCCCTATAGGGGCGATAGAAGGGATGTTCCTCTTTAACACCCTGCTCGCGGTTTTTCTGGAAGTGCCCTAAAATTCGAGAACTTAATGATTAAGGGTATTTTGGTCATTCTTTTAAATGTGAACGTTGTGATTTTGGTCATCTGTTTTGCTCATGCGGGAGCTGTGGTTATGAAGCCGATTTTGTGTAATTGTTGCAGTTATTCACATTAAAGCCGGATCCGGCTTTATAGTTCCGTAGCCGTAAGAACGGAACCGTAAAATCTGACGTTAACGAAAATTATGCGATTTATAGTTACCGTAGTGGTAAGAGATGAGCTTGCGTATTTATCTGCCATTGTATGTCATCTGTCAGTAAGAGTAACGTGCATTTCAAAATAATAATAACCAACAAAGTGTCAATAATTACTGTAAATAAACGAAACGAACGTCCGGATAAACTCAACTGTTTGAATTATCCGAGTACTATCGAAGACAGGCGCGTTAGCGCGATTTACCGTAAGGAATAAGATTTGGGCATTTCCTACGTACCGTAACCGTTCTAACGCAACGTAAACGGGAACTATAAATGTTCACGCGCAACAAGTAATTCCAAACGTTACGGTACGGTGCGGTGTTGCGGGTACGGAACTATAAATTCAGCTTAAATCACATGACAGCCGACAGGTTTGGTAATTTATTTTCGGCGAAGTCTTCAGATTAAATAGTATATTAAACCACGATTACTAATTTATTCATTTCATAATTTTTCGTTTTGGTTATAAGTTTTTGTGGTCCTGTGTATTGTACCTGTTAACGGTAATTTCTATGTGTCAGCCACTTCCAACCAAATTCAAGTCCACGGCTTAGTAGCCACTGTTATGGAGGTGGTTAGAAGGCCTATTGGTGTAATATATTTATGAGGCATTTACAAAAATTGGAGCTGTAGATCCCGGTATATATACCGTAGCGTTCGAAAATGTGATAGGTAATTATTTTACAGTGTTCTTTTATTACCATATGTACCGATCACATTAACGAAATGGATCACTAATTGGAGTGTATTCATCTGGTTGGTCCACGCGCGCCACTAAAAAAAGGTGCAAGAGTTGTAACCTCACTTTGCAATCTTTTTGGCTTTCCTTCAATAATTATCAAGAGGACTTCCGTTGTGTACATTTTTTGTTATATTCGAAACCTTAGATCTTACGAAACACTTTCATGGTAGTAAGTATATGCTAATGTAGCCTTGTAGGTATATGCTGTTTATCTCAGAGTAAGAAATAAAGATAGCGATGCCTTGATGCTTATCAAAACGCGCCATAATCTCGTCGTGTTTGTAAATATTGCAGGAAGCGAACTTGTCACATTTCGCGAAACCATTTTTTAATTAATATTAATAATAGATATATAGAAAGGATCTAAATGGATTTTTAAATATTTATAAAGGTGGTGAAAAACAAACTATTATAAGTTGAAATTAAACGGCCTAATAAGAAAATTTAAGATAATTAGTGTGTCACGACGGCAACGCTGTAGCGATTTGACAGATGAAACTATATCTGTTTATTTCTAAAAATCGTAATTTTCGGCATTTTTAGTTCATTTTATAGATTGAAACTTATTCCATTGTGTTTAATAATTTATCAGCACCCTTTGACATGGGGAAGGGTGTTCTGTTTGTGGAACTATCTTTGTTTCCTACTCTATATGTTTATAAATTTATGCGCTACATTTACACATGACAAAAGCATTGTTCTATAAACAGGCATGCACCAAAGTTACCGCATCTCATCAGTCATCATCAAATGTTTACCGACATTTTCCATCGTGGATCTACCGCTCCAGTTTTCGTAAATGCCCAATAGGTATTATGCTGTCGGTGCCCATATTACAGTGACTCTATAAAGACAGTGTGGCCATATGCTCATTTCCGCCATTTTTCCCAAATTTATTATTGAGCTTATGGGAGAATCGCACATTTTGAGTGTAGGAATGTTGCGATTTACGCAAATCCTTCTTTTGAGAATTTTTTTTCGGGAGGTTTTTAGGGGTATTAGCAGATCAAATTACCGAATGGCTTGGGTTGTTCAATAAATAGGATTTGACATGTGTGTTCATGGTCTTTGTCTTGTAACCGGCTGAAGTGTAAAGTACGGCTTGTCTTGAAATATTTTGTTATACCTTAACTGTGTCCTTTTGCTTTTTTGTATCAGGTGAGGTATTTGCTTTATTCAATTAATCTATAAATGTGCATAACTTGAATGTAGATTGTAACTCTTTACTTATGTACTTACTGGATTCAATCACTTGTACCTCTTAATGTGTAACCTTTGTTGGTATTGGCAGTCATGTTTCATTGTCGGTAGGGCTGTATCTGTGCTGTACATACTTGCATGTGTACATATTTGCGTATTGTGCTTTTTAGTCACTCTCGATTATTTCATTGCATTTCATTATATTTGCTTATTTGGGACTGGAGTAATCAAGAGGGAAGTGTGCTTGTTTAGAGGGGATCGAGTTATTCAAGTTTATACGGGCCTTGGTGAACCTAACACTAACATTTTCACTCGTTCCGAACCCAACAACTTTAGCCCATGTCTACAGGGCCTGGGTAATCCTCCCGGCCGTCGAGGTATATTTAACACTTCTTAGTTTTGCCTGATGATGTGTTGTAATACCTGGAGAATGTCTCGATTCCATTTTGGTTACTCATAGCGTGTTTGTAGTATTTACCCCGGTTTCGAGGGGGCTCAAAAGTGCTGTACATTAGATGTTTATTATAGGACTACTCCGAATTAGGTTTTCCTGCAGTTTTCCAATTCGTAAGGTAAATGCCGGAGTAGTATAGAACCACCTAATACCCTCTGCAGGGGCGCCGCTAAAAACCATTATGCGGGTCACTCTGTAATCGTATTGGTATTAGATTCAATATAAACTTAATCAGCTATTTATTTTTACTTTTGGTGTTCCTTATCCATAAAACACCCTCAGTGCCTGCTGAGAACCCAGTTATATTACACAACGTAGGTGTCCTACATGACGATCACGATCTTAGTGCACTCGGAGTGGCCCCCGAGTGACAGATTCTCGCGGGAAACTTAAGCGAGAATATTCAAATAGGCAGCCATGTTAGTTTGGCATTCCCTCACTACAGAATATGGTCAAATATTCCGGTGTGTTTTGAAGTTGGCGTTAGCCCGCCAAGATCGGGTTCATAACCACAGCTCCCGCATGCGCAATAAAAATTACAGAAAGCACAAAGTTCACATTTAAAAGAATTTTTGTATACGTTCATTGTAAACGCACACGTACATACAGATAGATATAAGGTTTTAAGTAGGTAATAGATCCACTGTCAATAACCACCTCCATAACAGTAACTACTACGCCGTGCACGTGCACTTACATGCAATGCAAATAGCAGTTGTCTACCGTTATAGGTACAATATACAGGATCACAATAACATAACCAAAAAGAGAGATTCTTATGGAATGAAAAAAGCAGTGATCGTGGTTTCCTATATTATAGTCTGGGACTTCACCGAAAATTATAAACAAACATTTTCAAGTGAATGACATCAATCATCACGCAAAATCGGCTTCATAACCACAACTCACGCATGCACAGCAAAAATTACCTAAATCACAACGTTCACATTTAAAAGAATGAACAAACACACTCATAAGTTCTCGAATGATAGGGCACTTCCAGAAAAACTGCGAGCAGGGTGTTAAAGGAGGAACATCCCTTCTATCACCCCTACAGGGGGTTTTCTTCCAACCTCTCTGTAACTTCTTTAATGCGATGTCAAAATTAGGTGTTATATTTAGAAGTACGTGCAAGGTCAAATTTAAAAATTAATTTCTCAAATTCTGGGGCACTTCTAGAAAAACTGTAACATGGGTTTTAAAGGGGAACATGCCTTCTATCACCGATGTCCTATTTAGAAGTACGTGCAAGGTCAAATTTAAAAATTAATTTCTCAAATTCTGGGGCACTTCTAGAAAAACTGTAACATGGGTTTTAAAGGGGAACATCCCTTCTATCACCCCTATAGGGGGTTTTCTTCCAACCTCTCTGTAACTTCTTTAATGCGATGTCAAAGTTAGGTGTTCTATTTAGAAGTATGTGCGTGGTCAACTTTAAAAATTTATTTCTCAAATTCTGGAGCACTTCTAGAAAAACTTTAACAGGGGTTTTTAACCCTGCAGTGGTGACGTGAAATTTTGGAACACCAGTGGTGACCTCGGTCTGAGAGACCGAATTTGATTTTGGCTTGATTTCGTATAGTTACTACGCATGTAACTTGGCTTAAAATAAAGGAAAAAGTACAGTCAATAAATAAAGGCATATAAATCGAAAAATAAATTTTATTCTTGTAACATAACCAGTAGCGGTCCCAGGATTTGGTAAAGGGAGGGGCTCAAACCCGAACTTTGCCCCAACATGGAAAAAAATGAAAGAAATCTAATGAAAAAAATGAATGAGGGGGCCCGTGGCCCCCCCCTGGGACCGCCACTGACAGTAGCGGTCCCAGGATTTGGTAAAGGGAGGGGCCCAAACCCGAACTTTGTCCCAACACGGAAAAGAATAAATCTGATGAAAAAAATGAACAATAGGGGGGGGAGCCGGGCCCCCTGGGACCGCCACTGAACATAACTAAATTGAATTATACACAATACTAAGCTTATGGGGGGATGCGCGTTGCAATGCTGCGCTGACTAGAATTTTCGTAGCATCAATGCACCGGAAAGCGGCCAATTACTCACGGCACTAAATTGTCAAAGAACGGCTTGCTTCATCAAGTTGTTCGTCTGGTCTCAGACACGCAAAATATTAAGCTAGCAGAACTAGCAGTGCCATGCGCTGCATCGTTTTTATAAAAATTTGAAAAATACTTTTCGTCGGTCTGAGAGACCGTGCGTCACCACTGAAGGGTTAAGAGGAACTACGCTTCTATCATCCCTGCGAGGACTTCTCTTTCAATCTGCCTTTTGGTATGTAGGGAAGTTACATTTCTCGGTGTGTGGTTCACTTTTGAAATAAACGCTTCCAGATGACGAATAGGATAATCATTTAATTATCAGGATACAAATTTTTTTTGACAATCTTTGTGTAACTTTGTTAGCGACGTCATCGTTTACATACTACGGTGCACCCATCAAACAGAACGAGATACGTGTCTAACAATGTCTCACGTGCTCGTGTTTCTACACAGGTACATGTATTAGCATCTTGTAAATATACAAATCTCTCATTCAATGGAGATTACATATTTAACTTATCGTGTTAGTAGATATATCACGATTGAACTCGACACAATTTCCATTACGAAGGAGCATCAACTTGTCGATGTGCTTGTTCCTTACAAGAGTCGTAGAACATGAGCTTCGTTCCATTAACGGTTTATCTCTGGACTCTTTATCCATTATTAATTCCCACGAACCTGTAACTGTTCACTCAATTTGCATTACAGGTAAGAATAAGTGAAATTTGAGATTACCTATTTTTATAGCGACAGCGTACACCTCCAATTTATTGTTAAGGGGACCCGGCGCCTCTTGCACATCTTTCGATTTCCATCGGCCTTTTTCTTGCTTTATATTAAACAATATTGCGCAGCAGGTGCAAATCCTACATTCATTGTTTACTGTTATCATAAAAGGAATCGTAAAATTGGACTTACCGAATATGTACGTAAAAACTGTAAAGGTCACGTGTGACCGACAGAAAATAACCCAATAAATCCCTTGCCTTCTCAAAATTGATGAACGTATTAATTAATCCATTTACACGTTCGATGTAAGTAACAATCAATAACAGCTGTTTTGTTTTTGCGCAACCGCAAATAAAACGTACCTAAGACCTACGGCTACTTTCCTTCTCTAACGTAACTGCGCATTTGCATGCAGAGTAATTTTCATTCATACCATTTCCATTTGATACATTAAATTTGTGTCTCATTCTTATGCGATACATTTTATGCAGACCGAATTTCCATTGTATGTATAAGCACACTTAAAATGCGCTGTATTTTAATGCGGTGTATCGCATAGAAATGATTCACAAAATAATTCGACGTTCATTTGAATTAAAAGATGCACTATTAAATACATTGGAATTCAATGCTACATCTTAAACTTCGATTTAATTTTTATGCCATACCTTACGAATAATTTTATTTCCATTGGTAATATCGCAACGGGTATCTATTTTAATCCAATACGTGAATAACGTTTGTTCTTTAAAGTGCATATATACGGATTTGAATGCATGCGATTTAATTTGATATACGCATGAGAATGGTTTACATTTTTTTTGGATGCAAATATACTCGACTCAATTTTATTTAATATCAATTCAATTACACACAGCAGCAAATGTATTTCACTTCTGGTATAGCTGGACAGTTCCAAATAAATGCGTTATGTGTTTAAATCTTTTATACAAATTGCTATTTATTTTGATGCATGACAATTAAATTGGCAATGTTTAATATTCATCTCTGTCATCTTGTAGTGTTTTAGGATTCAAACGCTAAAATCCATATTAACATTTCCTACATTTGCATACATTTGGCTAACATTTTTTTGACATGTTTAATTTGTTGGTAACAATTCAATTGTTATTTAAATATTTTGGTATACGTTATAAATGTATAATAAATAGTAAAACGCATCTTGTACACACCAGCATTTAAATAGGTTTGTGATGTAGATGATCGCAAAGAAAAAGCATTCAAAATAAACCTATCGCATTTTAAATGCAATTTATAGTATTTACAGGCATTAAAAACTGAAGTGGTGCTACGGGATTCGTCATATAAACGTCGTTATTTTGTGACATGTTACAAAGGAAACTATTTAAATTACTATCGTACTCCAAGAAAATGTGGATTTTAATTTAACAAAACCATTTTATTACAATGGCATATAAACGTAACCAATTAAAATGCTATACTTAAAATGCAGTTAATAAATAGTAAATTGGCGTTCCATAGTCAATAATGTCGATTCTTGAACTGAGAAGAATGAGAATTTGCTTTCCTCCTATTTACCGCAAAGAGAGTTCGGGGGTCACAACCAATGCGGGTGCAAGGGGATTTGTCGCGCTTTCTTCCATAAGCGTTAAGCTTCTTATAGTGTTTTTATAGTGTTTTTATTCAATGATGGAACATAAATTCGTAAATATTTGTTGTCATTTGTCCATAACCTCATTTTAGATTTAGGTAGGTAATCGACAAATCTCTATTCTAAAAAATGACAAACGATTTCAGTATTATTTATGATAAACGATGAGGAATATAAATTTGAAATTCCTGTAAAGGACCAATTTTTTGAGTAATAGACAAACGGTGAAATAGGGAAAAATGGCAGCCGCTTACTGTAGCGAAGATTTGCGTTAAATAGGCAACTTATTAAACACATTGCATGCACGTACTAATGATGACGTCGAATGGGACGACATATGAACGCAAGCAAATTTATGACGTTTCATTCGTTTAATTTTTGATTCTGTACATTTTTGTTTGAACTACTCTTAATAGTATTACAAAGACCATTTACAAAATTTAATGTTCTTAACAACAATTTAACAGATATGGCCGATGCACAGCGTTTTTTTCCTAATTTCAAAGTGGCCAATTATTCAAAAATTATATAAGTAGCAAGGAAAAACGGCAATCATTTATGCATAGTAAACATATTTATAAATTATATTGCGTAAAATTAATAGTTCCTTGGCGTCATTAAGGTTTGATGTGGTTTTCTGAGAAGCTGTTCACATCGTGTGCAATTAAACTTTTCGATCGCAAAGTAGATCAACTCACTCTTCCAGTAATGTACCTAGTGTCATCAACTTCAATGTCCAAGATGGAGTTTTCTAATGACGACTGAAATAATGCAGAAGATGAACATGATGGCATCGAAGCAAATAACACCCACTCTTCCTTGACGATAGTATATACTAACTTGTTAGTTTAATTTGTTCGAACTATGCTGAATTATATCCTGTAGTCGATTTAGATGCCGAAATCCATTCTTTTAAGGTAGATATTGCGGCCAACACGATATTTTGCCTCCAGAAATTTGTGAGTTGCCGGAGACTTGTAGTATAACTTTATGACAAACTCCTTTTCGTCTTGATGCCATGGAAGTTTAGCTTTATGCAAAATTTGCGTTCTTACTAATCCGCGCTTGTCAATGTCAATACCTGTCACTGTCACTGTGCATACACTTGTAGTTATTAATGACGTAATAACAACGAGAGTGGCGCTGCGACGATTTGGTGGCCCAGCTCCATACTAACATTTCCAGCTCCATTTGTGTTACCATTTTTTAAGCCTACACCGTTTGTCTATAGTGTGTAAAGTCAATGGTGCAAATTTTTGTAAAATAGAAGTTATGGCTAGTTCATCATCTTCGCTGTCGCTAGATGACGACAAAAAACTCTCCCAACGCAAGAAACAAATTCAAATTGTCGCACGTTTGTTTTGAAAATTTGTTAACTAGCAGCTCCACGAGCTCTCGGACCTCGTGCGTCGAAATTTGCACTGAGTGCTTAATTGTTGCATCACATTTGCCAATGGAACACAGAAAATTGCCCTAAAATTACCAATAGAACGTAAAAATTGCACTCGTGCAGCACGAGTTTTGCCAATCGAAAACGCTATTAAAATCCTCGCTACGCTCGGATTTTAACCTGACATCTGCGCCTGTTATGATAGTCATAACATACCTTGGTATGTTAATAGCTATTATCCAGTACACAAGGTTACCTACTGTTGATTTTTTATGGAACAACTGTAGGCGCAGTCCAAATATAGGCAACTGCCGAAAAAACTTGTCGATTGAGAAGTTGAGCTTATGTTACTACAGGTTCTGAAACCATTCAATTCAAGTAAACCGCGCAAATTCCTACGAGTAAAAAATAAGGCAAATACGTTCACTGCGCGTCTAAAACCAGTTTTATGCACGGCGTTTTGCGTCGAGCGTTTCGATACGAGGAATTTGGCGGAACAGTTTACAAAATTAAATTTTGAACTGGGTACCTACTTACTTACGAGTTTATTAGGATCCTCAGATCCTTTATAGTTTTGTATTACCGTCCGTATGCACTCTAACTCTTTTTAAAAGTGGCCAATACCTACGGGTACTGTGGACATTAAGGACGGACTCTATTGATTTTCAGGAAGTTGGTTCAACAGGAACAAAAGTTATAGGACTTCGAGTGAATCGGGAACAGGAGAAACTGCGCGCTCAATATAGTATATGAAATCAACATATTTCATTCCCTAGGTCATGTATCGAGTTCGGAATTTCACTAGATTCTTCCCTATGACTCTTAGATGTGTAACAATTCAATATAACTCTTCGCTGTGACAGAGGTAAAAAGGTTTAGAGCAATATTTTTTACACATAAATTTGGAACGCATTATCTTGATGCTGAAAGAGTACATCACGTGCACATTTGATAACCGCATGCGAGACCGCATGTGTGTGATTCAAAGATGTTAAATTATTTTTCTGAGGTCACATGAATCTTGATCAAAATATGTCAAAATCGTTATTTATTCACGAAGATCGTTGAGAAAAAGACTAGGGGCATTACTCAATGCCCAAGACTAAAGACATGAATTTGATGCATTTTTTGCGACCACGTGGATTTTAATCAAAACATGTCAGAATCGTTATTTATGACCCAAGATCGTTGGGAAAAAACCAAGAGCATCATCTCATTGGCCAAATCATGAATTTGATCTATTTTTGGCGACTACATGGATATTGATCAAAACATGTCAAAATCGTTATTTATGCACCAAGATCGTTGGGAAAAAGACCAAGAGCATTATCTCATTGACCAAAACATGAATTTGATCTATTTTCGACGACCACATGGATTTTGTTCAAAACATGTCAAAATCATTATGCTTGCACTGATATCGCTGGACACAAGATTAAGATTATCTCAATGAGCAAGTCATGAATTTCATGCATTTTGTTAACTATAAAATGTATTATGTAAGATTTAAATAAATTGTCGATAACAGTGATTGTAATAGGTACTGAGGATCCTTCGATATGTCGTATCGGTTTATTATGAGCTGCGTTTGCTTGAGTTGGGTTCCATATTGAAAATAACCCCTACCCTTCCGCCCCTCTGTGTTCTTCCGAGATGCTTTGACTTAGTAGATTTGGTTGCTCAGCCCAAAAATGTGTTAAACATTTGAGGGGTATTAAAATTTAATAAAAACACTAAAATGAATTAACCAATCGTTTTATTTGTAGTTCACTAAGAGACATCCAGTGTGTTAGCGAGACAAAAAATAGGGTATAGTATAAGCCTAATTGTGAACGTGGAACGTGGAAGTATACCTAAGCCAAGAATACTATTATCCTCCTTTTTAGTTAATAGCGCGTTTTTCCAACCAATTTGAGTGCGCTATTGCACCCGCCTCTGTCTAATGCTACTGTAGTTTCCAATATATTCAGAATTCGTTCCTTTGTATTCGGTAGGTAACTTATTATAGCTCAAGCCAGGACAAATCTAGCGATTAATATGTGAAAATGTCGTAATGTCAACTTTCTTGTTTTAGGTATAGAGACACTTTTTTGACATTTTAACCAAAGGCAAACATATCGCATAGGTACAGTAAAAATGAAATGTGCGCATGTACAGATTCATTTTTTCCCTCCGAACAATAGTTAACGAGATATTCGAAGTCAAATGTGAAAAAACACGACATTTTCCCATTTTTTCTTCGTTTTTTGTTTATAACAATATGTTCCGGGCGTTTCCGGTCAGGGGGACTATGATTTTCGGATTCAGCGAATTTACATAGGATGCGCTTGGTGTCGTTGACTGAAGTGACAACATCCAGCGCAAACCGTAATTTGACTGGACTATATGTGTACCTCGTAGTGAAAGCAAATTCCCGAACTCCAATAATTCTAGTTGGCCTCGGCTATTGTAATTGTTGTCCGGGAATGTATCAATTTTACTATAACTCTCGCCAGGAAAGATTGCCGGTCACAGCACACCTTGTGTCGATTTACAATCTTTGTTTTTCTTAAGATGCGAGCGACTTCTGGAATAGGATCGTGCTAATGTTGAACAAAAAGTCTTTTCGTTCAACATTGACACGATACTATCCCGGAAGTCGCTCACATCTTTAGAAAAACATAGATTGTAGATCGGGATCAAGTGTCAATCTTTCCTGGCGAGAGTTATATACACAATCTACTATTTATAGCCGTAGTAGTGCAAACAATGGAAAATGATGATTATGATTAAGCCTTGTTGTAGTAAACACGCCCATTTCACAAAGTGAACACAATTAGCTAATAATGCAACCAATAGAAGAGAAGCAATTAAAGGTGATTTGCCGAACGTATATAGCATGATGTGTTGCCTAACGTTTGCATGCAGTTTTTCTACACTTTCGATATTGAGTGTTTTTCAAAATTTCGTTTTAAACGGCGTAGAACGAATTTGAAAACCCGGTCAAAAGCTTAAAATCTTCCTTACAACCTACTCATCCCGGCTATAAGAGGTTTTTTGTTAAATATCGCGTGAGACGCATGTAATCAGTCACATTATATATTTTTTTTATGTCCGGGTTGTGCCCTGTAAAAAAATTGTTTTTCAAAAATACGAAATTATGGGCTTATAGCCGGGTTCTTGAATAGTTACTGTAGATGTACAGATAGAGACCCTTTCTTCAACTCAGATCTTAAGCGCGTAAAACGACATTTCAAATAGCATATTTTTAGGCATTACCTAATGTACAACTGGAATCCCCCCGCAGTCTCATGTTGAACCATTAACCATTAATTTTGTTGGAATCTTGCTCAAAGTTAATTTTAATTGTAAATTAAAACTTAGTGGAAGCCGGATTGGAATTTGAGGATTTTGAAATTAAACCTCTCGCCAGGAAAGATTGCCGGTCACAGAACACTTGATCCTGGTCTACAATTTATGTTTTTCTAAAGATGTGAGCGACTTCCAGGATAGTATCATGTCAATATTGAACAAAAAGACTTTTCGTTCATCATTGGCACGATCCTATTCCGGAAGTCGCTCGCATCTTAAGAAAACCATAGATTGCAGATCAACACAAGGTGTGCTGTGACCGGCAATCTTTCCTAGCGATAGTTATATCTGTTACCGGCAAACTGCGAAATCCGGCATTTTGCAAAATCCCTAGGCATTTTGCGAAATGACCAATGCAGCAGGCAAAGTGAGAAATGGAACTCGACTTCGCACTTCGCCTGCCTCTCTTTAGGGATTTCGCGAAATGCCTAAACATTCAGGCAAAGTGAGAATTCTCGGTTATTTTTACAGATTGCGCGTGCAGCTGTGCCAAACGTAAAACCGTCGCGTTAGTACCTTCCCCCATTTGATATATTCTCCACAGAATATCTAAAGCGTGACTCAACAGACAACCCATGCAATCTAAACGTGAGCGCAATATTAGCGAGTAAATCGTAATCCTCGCGTCGTTTACCATCCAATGGCAACGCTGTATGCGCAATCTGTGGAAAATGACGAAGCCTTCGCACTTTGCCTGCATGCTTACTGCTTAGGCATTTCGCGAAATCCCTAAAGAGAGGCAGGCAAAGTGCGAACTGCAGCTCCGTTTCTTACTTTGCCTGTTGCATTCGTCATTTCGCGAAATGCCTAGGCATTTTGCAAAATGCCGGATTTCGCAGTTTGCCGGTAACGTATCCATTGTCTGTTAGGAGTTAAAAAAATCACTGAGATCAGTCGAATCATTCCTTTGTGCTAGGGTAATTTTTGAAAATAAGGAAGAATGTTGAATATAATTGGTCTTTCTAGTTACCAAGTTAGAAATGCATGATGTATGATCAACGAAATTTTGATTCAGGGAAGTCACGTTTAATATTAATTCATTTAATAGCCCGCGTTCAAAGATGACTTAAATAACGGGCGATCAAAAATATGTTGCTGTCGAGTCGCCTTTGGAAGTTTTTCCAATGTAAACAAAAATTCCAAAGGTAACTCAACAGCAACTCATTTTTGATCGCATAGTATGAGTCACTGAATTATACTATACGATCAAAAAAGAGTTGCGGTCGAGTCACCTTTGGAATTTTTGATTACACGGGAAATCAGAAATTTAATTTAACCACCAGTATACTGAAACTAAAGGAAATACAATCAATTCAAGTTTTTAAGTTTATTACAAATAATACAAATATTGTAAAAGGTAGTAGGTGCAAATAAGCTAGAAACTTTAAAAGTTTAACATAAAGTCATAAACTACTTTGGTCATAATAATAAAGGAGATATAAATAAAAGAGATATATAAATAAAGAAACATAAAAAAGTTATGCTATACAAGAATTGTAATTTACATTTTATATTTCAACCTTCGAGACAAAGGAATAATTTCTAGGTGGATTCAATGAATATACTCCGTAACGTGATAGTTAAGTTGCCTATACACGCCTGCTCCTAATGAAAAATCCTAGTTACAATTAATTGCGAAAAATGTAAGTTCCTGCAGTAGATGTATAACAGCACAGTTGCGTTAAAGGATTAATACATGTCAAATGTAACCGCGTAAACTTTGACAAAAATGTTATTAAACTAGAAATGATATAAAAAATATCAATTTATCCAGATGGTTCCCAAACATTTAGCAGTCTTTCACACACAATGATAAACCCGTAAACATCTACATAAATGTATTTTAGCGCTGCAAATAACGATATGATATAAAAGGGATAAGGAAACAAAAAATTTGCTAAGGCTGCTGTGAATTATTCGCTGTGAATTATTTTTAAAAATACATAGAAGTACGTGAAAGACTAATATGAAGATGGCAATGCCAAGATATTCTTTTTTGTAGGGAGTTCAATTTAAGAAATACGTGATGTAAACAAGTACAGCTGTTTGGACCAAAACTAAACATTCCGTGTTCGTCGTTTTGTTGTTATACGAGGAGGATCGGCTGCACTCGCTCGTTGCGCACTCCTGTTTGGCGCAATTTCGGAATAAGCGCCTGTGTGTTGAACGGTTGACATCGATAAATTATTATCGTACTGCCGCACAGAAGTTGTTAGTGATTTTTGTGCAGTGAACTTGTGTTGTGGTCTGTGGTGAAAACGAATTATTTTTAGTGTTAACTAAATTATTGTTTATATTAAATATGAGCATTGCTGCTTTGCTTGAGGCTGCAGAGTACTTGGAAAGGCGCGAAAGAGGTCAGTATTGGTTTAATGAACCTTTGTTTACATGAGGGTCGTGCAAGCATTACGTTTACTTATCAGCTGTTATTTACTTCGGGATGTTTTTACTTTTTGCAGAGGCCGAGCATGGTTATGCCTCTACATTACCCATGCCAGATGATCTCAGAAATGTTTACAAAAGGCCAAAGACGAAAAAATCTCAGGGAAACAGGTGAGCGAGCTTATCAATTTTTTTCGGGTTCCTTTGTTTGCTAGAAAAAAAATTGCATAACGCCAAAGTACTATTTCATCCTTTGCGAATGCAGTTCCACATGTACTCAATACGTGGGCAGTGTTTAATAACATGTTTCTTTGTTCTCGACGTACCCAGCATTTTACACACAGTCGCGCTTTGCGTTACGGCCTTCAATGTAGAGTATCGTTGCCTAACAATATCACTATAAAATCGATGACCTTATTTCTACCTTCCGATTATGACCTTAAGAATGTTTTTTTTAATTGCAGGACATCTCATAATGAGCTGGAGAAAAATAGGTGAGTTGTATTACTTTTGTTTTATAATGCGGTAAGCCTTTTGTTACTTATCGTACTTGCAACGTGTTTGAACTTTGAAGGTAGGTACACAATTGCGTATTAGTGTGCTGTGCCGATTGACAACTGAGTAGATTATAAGGTGATGCCATGCAATGAGCTGAGCAGTGCAACAAGGCCGTTCTCATTCGCTTGGTAACAAACCTTTCCTCTGGCTGAACTGAGCCGCTTCGTATAACAATCTCCCCCGTAAACCTTTGAAAGTGACGTGGATATTGTGTTTATAACGTAATTTAAGTCGTCTAGCTGTATTTAATTACATAAAATTCATAAAACGTTCTGTTAAAACCATTGAATAATAACATAATGCTATCTACTTACATACGGTAGTTATTTATAGTTAGTTACCGATTCATAATTATCTAATATTAGATCGTAAATACTAACGCTCATTAGATTACCTTTCAAACACGATCGGGTGACGACTGACGAGCACAGCACGGCAATAAAAGTGCAAAAAAAGATTGCATTTTCTTTATCATCACCAGCAAGATAATTTATTCATTTTCTAATTATCGCTAAACTAATACTAACAACGATGATAAGAATAACATTTGACCTTTGAAATTGTCTTGCGGTCGATCGTCATTATTTTCAACTATTCCGCTGTTATTATTGTATAATTTAATTATGGGATAAACAAAAAATGATTGTGTTGTTGTATTAAGTTTATTATTAAAATCGTTATGTCTCTCGCAGATTTAGATTGCCTACCAATACGTAACTAGGTAATTTCACCGACTTCCGGACGAACGGTGTTTGCGTTAGGTGGTAAGTGGTAACACTTACACGTAAATGTGAAGTGAAGTTATGAAGTACCCACCTAAAATTCTCCTCAAACGCACCACGCACGCTGAAGCCTTTTTTTTGCTCGGGGCTGAAGTAGTCTTTGTTATACTCGTATTAGTACAAATCAGGTTTGTGAGTAGGCACTAAAGCTTAGTCAGATATTTCTTCTTGAAGGGAAACGAAGAATTCATTTATTGGTCGGTTGTTCGTGTTAGAGAGGGTGTTTACTAGTACTAAGACGTTAGAGAAATTGAACGCAGATGTTTTTAAATCATTTTAAAATTAGAAAAGCTATGCTAGGTCATATTTTTGTTCACCCAAATATCCTCGAATTCAAGGCAAATTTGTGCACAAACCGAGCCGGGAAATTTCATATTTGTACACAAAGAGAAGTTCTATGATGTCGGAGTCGGAAATTGGCATTTGCTATTTGAATGGCTTAATTTTTATTGATTTTCAAATTTGAATGCATAGGTATAGTACCTACAAATGTGCCAAAACCGATTTGCGAATTATTTGAGTTTGTTTGACATTTTTAACAGGTACATCTCCATCCCTGAACTGAAACTCAGAACATTTTTCGTTTAGGTGCAACTCCTAAGTTTTGTTACTATTTTAGTGCTAGAGTTGTAGGTACTTGAACTATTATAGGGTGGGGGTGGGTATGTACTAACTACACAAACCCACAGTTAATAGTTGTGGAGTACAAAGTGGAACGAGACGGACTTATGCAGTAATTAATAATCAGTTAACTGTGTGTTAGTGGAAAACTGAACGAGTGAATGCAGGTACAACCTAAACCGTTTTGGGGGAGGTTTAAACTCTCAAAAAATCAAAACCCTCCCCTGTGTGCGTCCTTGCTTTGTGATAATATGAATAAGCCCATAAAGAGCGTCTAAAAACACGGCAAAGCACCTCGGTGTGATCTTACGGGGTTATTGGATTTGACCCATTTTCAATTGGCTTGCTAAATGTGGTATATGTATATAATTATGTTAACTGTGCAAAGTTGAACCGAATAGATTCAAGCGTTTGCCATAGACAGAGAGGCGTGACTCTACGGGGTCATTTGATTTGACCCATTTTCAATAGGCTTATTACTTGTGGCATTTAGCTCAACTGTACAAAGTTTGAACCAAATCGGTCCAAGCGTGTGACAGTTCGTGTTCACGGACGGACAGACGAACACCATCGACTCCCCCATAAAGCTTGCATCGCTTTACTCTGCCGCTTAATAAATGTAATCAAACCATTTCTTAAACATGTTTATTGCATTTTGTTGAAATTCGCTTATTTTGCTTCCTGGCAGATAAAATAATTAGGTAATGAAACGTGGTTCGGTGCGTAAGTTCCTCGGTAAGTTCATACTTACATACTGTTCAATGTAGGTGCATTAGTTTGAAATGATACAATGAAAGATTTCGAACAAAAGTAAATTGTAGGCAATTCAATTTTCGGCAAAAAGTTTGGGATACTAGTACATTCGTGTCTTGGTCATTTAGTTAGGTAATAGCATTGAATTTATAACTTATCAAATTCAATGGTAATAGTCGTGAGCATTTAAAACCAATTGTCAAATTCTTGACAGAACAGGTTCCTATACTGCATTCATTACACGAAGGTAGTAGATGGCGCTGTGTTTGAAGATAAACACACAGGAAAAATATAAAACGGCACCAAATTATTGTAAAGTAGAGATATTCAGTACTGCAAACAGAAATAAATCTTTGACAATAACAACTAATGACACTTCCGCAGTTTAGTTGGCAACATAAACTACCACCTTACAAAATTCACCAGTCGTTTTATGTTTCATTGTAATACTGACTCGTGTTTTAACCAATCACAGTGAAGGTCAAAGCATCCCTATGCTTTCTACCGCTAAATTCTTAAAATGAATACAGTATAGCTCAAACCATGCTCAAACCAGGTATTAAAAAAAGTTGTTCACAAGTCTTACTTTCTTTATGCATAATGTAAACTGCCAAAATTTTAACGAAATCAAAATAACCGTTTTGCCGACAAAAAATAGTAGGAGCATAATTTTTGTAAATTGCACACAGAAAAAGAATATGTCGTTGCCACACTCTAAATTTTTTCTTCAAAAATCCGGCCGGTTGTTTTATGTTTCCATATGCCCAATATACTTACATATCCAAAATTTGAACAAAATCCGTCAAACCGTTATCTGGGAATATTGCCAACGCGAAATGGCAGTTTTTACACAAATTTCAGAATTATACAATAAGTGACTTGCGTCACAAAAATACGGAATAAGTTCATGAAAAATTCAAATGAAACATCAATTTCCCAATTCTATAATTTATTTAGATATTTACGGCAAATTTATTTTTGTGTTGTCTAGTTTGAACGTTTGTAATAGGTATCGCAAGAAATCTGAGATATCTAGTCATAGCGTGCTATTTCCGAGGCTATTTCGTATCAAAGAAAAGTTTAATATGTTTCCGAAAAATTATGAGCTCTGCCTACTTATACATATCAACATTACTAAAGAATTAAAAATGTACACAATACAAGAGCTTTAAATGTGTCAGTTTCAGTAACATTGAAAGTATTTTAATCTCGATTTTAACAAATTTATTCACAAGTAATACACTCATTGGACCGAAAAACAAAGCGGTTTAATTTTTAAAACAAATTTTGTTTTGTAAAAGTTAAAAAACAAGAACGAAAAAGCACTTTTCGATTTTGCCAAATATTGCTACCACGAAAGGGCGCACCCCTAACTGTAGATCTGAATAAATGCACGTCTTATTTACAAAAAAATGAAAACCACAAATCTAAAATGAAATTAAAATTTTGAAAATTTTCATTTCCACCGCAACTCTTGACCAGACAACGAAAATGGAGAAAATTTCACGAAATTTGTTGTGTACATACTTGATGAGTTAAAGTAGTTAGAGCGCCTTCGGCTGAAGTCAAGCGATGTACTCGGCGTATCTATTACCATTTATTAAGCGGCAGAGCAAACCGATTGTGTCCGTCTGTCCGTGAACACGATAACTGTCAAACGCTTGGACCGATTTGGTTCAAACTTTGCACAGTTGACCTATATGCCACATGCCTATTGAAAATGGGTCATGACCACGTAGGGTCACGCCTCCCTGCTTCTGGCAAACGCTTGAACCTATTCGGTTCAAACTTTGCACAGTTAACATACGAGTCCACATGTAACAAGTCAATTTAAAATGGGTCAAATCCAATGACTCCGTGTGGACACACCGAGGGCGAGGTGCTCTGCCGCTTTTTTAGATGCTCTTTATGGGTTTATTCTTTATTCAATGCTATTACTTATTTAAAAGTAGCCAAAAAAAGTTTTTAAGAAAGAAATACAGTTAGGAATACGGTATGAGTAGTATTTTGTACCTCAGCACAATATAAACGTCATGATTTTTAAAAAGGTATATACAGTAGTTTCGGCAGTAGTCAACTTGACTAGTCTCCCATACATTCGCTTTTTAGCGCATTTCCACAAAAATAAAAAAAAAATGCGCTATTGTGGCCACTTTGTCCGTCCGTCCGGCTGTCCGTCCGTCCGTCCGCTAACTTTGCGACGGTTGCCGGTTGGTCTCTCCGTCTGTTCCTTTGTCTGTCTGTCCATCTATCTGTCCGTGTGAACGATAACTTTGTTTAGAAATGTTCGATCGCTTTTACATCTCCGTTAGAACTGAATTGCATGAAATTCAATATGGACATAGCTTTAGCCATATAATACGCAATGCCAAAAGTTGAATCGAATCGATTCAAAATTCACAGTGCCCTTTTCGCATCTCGCCCATTTATAAGCCGAATTGCAAACTTTTTTACTTATAAAAGTATTTGAATGAAATTTGATACATAGGCACTTGGAATAAAGGAAAATCAAACGCCAATTTCAAATTTTGGTTTTGCGCATGCGCAGTGCCAACTTTTTTATTTATGGAAGAATTTAAACGAAATTTGATACATAGGCACTTGGGATAAAGGAAAATCCAACGCCAGTTTCAAAATTTGGTTTTGCGCATGCGCAGTGCCAACTTTTTTATTTATGGAAGAATTTAAATGAAATTTGATACATAGGCACTTCGAATAAAGGAAAATCAAACGCCAATTTCAAAATTTGGTTTTGCGCATGCGTAGTGCCAACTTTTTTATTTATGGAAGAATTTAAACGAAATTTGATACATAGGCACTTGGGATAAAGGAAAATCAAACGCCAATTTCAAAATTTGGTGTTGCGCATGCGCAGTGCCAACTTTTTTATTTATGGAAGAATTTAAACGAAATTTGATACATAGGCACATGAGATAAAGGAAAATCAAACGCCAGTTTCAAAATTTGGTTTTGCGCATGCGCAGTCCAACTTTTTTATTTATGGAAGAATTTAAATGAAATGTGATACATAGGCACTTGGAATAAAGAATCATCGAGCGCCAGTCTCAAAATTTTCTTTTGCGCATGCGCAGTGCCAACTTTTTTATCTATGGCACCATTTAACTGAAATTTGATACTTAGGTGCTTGGAACAAAGGAAAATCTAACATTAGTTTTAAAATTTAGGTTTGCGCATGCGCAGTTCCAACTTTCTTATTTAGAAAACATTGAAATGAAATTCTTTCATAAACTGAAATTGAAGTAGCACGTCAAAAATGGATTGCCCATGTGCAACGCTATCTTTCATATTTGTGGCCGGATTTTTACGATTTTAACAGAAGTTGCATCTTATAAATGGGAAATGAATGCAAGTGGAAATGCGCTTTATGTAAATCGTTTATGATTACTTTTTAACTTGTTTTAGTTAAATTTGATGGAAATACATTTCATACTTAACCGACAACCAAAAGTAACCACAACCGTGACTATGGTTCAATGCTTTTGATTTGCGGCGGTACATACAATTAATTACTTACTTGTATGTCACAAATTCACAATTTTCATTTATCAGCAGCGTACTCTTTAGCATTGAATAATAAGACCTAATTGTTGATGGCTTGACTTTCATGGACTGTTCTGATAAATAAGCCATACGTACAGTTTTAGTTTTAGTTATCTATAGAAAAAATGTTGTACTCCACACGACGATCAATTTTCATGATCTTCTCGATGCTTATTAGCGTTGAGGCGACGATAAAATCGCTCTCCTAGATAAAGTGCAATTTTATCAACTTGTACAATAAACAGCTATATCTTTGCAGCTATTGACCTTTCAAATATTTTCCCTTTTAATCGTTAGATGTCAGGATCGTTCTTTGTTTTATAAATAGGATTACAATGTTCTACAAATAAATCTTTTACGAAGCGTTGGGTAAATATTTATAACATAATTAATAAACTTGTAACAAATATAGCAAACAAGCTACTGGGTCCCTAAAAATTTAGTCAGTTCTTCCTTGGGTGATGATAAAAATTCGAAACCGTTCGCAAGTTCTATGTACACATACGAAACGGACGGACGGACAGAAAGTTAAACTATCGAAAACTATTACATACATTTTTTTGCCATCGAACCTGCGCTTCTGATAAACTTTGATACCTCCTGTATGACATTGTCTTTTTTTTTTATCACGTTGGCGAAACTTTTTACGAATTTCCATAATCGTTGCCATATAAGCAGGTTAACTTCGTGTCCGAAATCCGTATTGATTCATCCTTGAGGTTTTCTTTCAATAAAAGAAACACAATTATCTAATTTCTTGTTAATTAGTGTAAAATGGACAGCACTAAATTGGACATATCCGCTAAGCCGGATAAAGAATCGCCGTCCGCTGTCTACAAACAGATTCCTGAAGTTGATATGGAAGGTAAAAAAAAAGAGGGTTGCATCAGCTTCTTTTTGCTTGTGCATGAAGGAATTTTAATTGCAGAGGCGGCCGTCGAACAATCCAAACGGGTTTTAAAAGCTAAAAGTAACGGAATGGAGAAAGACGGTGCAGACGAGAAGATGCTGCCAGAAGATGATGTTAAAGTAGGTGACCATTCGAAAATTAATGTGGCCGATGTGAAATTCGTTTCGAATGAGAAACAGAATGGTGACGCAAAAGTTGATATAGGTAAGACGACGCTTATTGCTTTACAATTCTGTATTAAATTAAGATATTCAGACTTTTGTATTTTTGGTAATGACCGTCTGATCAAAGATCCCATTCGGTCACTGATTTATTGTTAATTTGATTTGGTGCATAAATAACTGTGTCACTTATGTCTGCATTCGTGACGTAACTGCATGGTTATTTATGTGGCAGTGTATGATCACGCAGGGAGTAAGAATGTGTCCTATATCCCGACTCTTAATAGTAGGAAAAATTATGTTTATCTATATGTAATAGAAAAAATCAATAAGTAATATGGGTGTGGTTATAGGTGCTTGAAGATAAATTATTATTCTTAGTGAAGCAGTACTTATTAGCAGTCACCTCCTTAATCCGTTCGTTAAAAATAAATCTATCTTGATTTAGAAAAAAAATTAATTTAAATGCTTCGTTGCAATTCTCAAATATTGAAGCATGTATATTTAATGGTACATTATTATGCAGAAGTCCCATAAGTAATTCCATCTATAATAAAAATGCCAACAGAAAAGGAATGTACAGCAGTGCGATGTTGTAAGAAATGACATGTAACCTTGTAAAGACCTTGGTAAAGACTGTCTGCAGCTTAGATCATGATCTAAGATCTGCAGATGAGAAAAATTGGAGACAATTTAAATTTAAATGCTGTGCACAAACTGTCAGTTGTTCATTACAAAAACAATTGACACTGGTGTATAAATAAGACTATTATTAGCACACGTTGAACATTTTGAGAACAGTGATAATGTTAATCTAGTGATTAACTAACCCAAGGTTTAATCTGTAAAGCCGATATTCTTATTATTGGAATAATCAGATTCTTTTTGTAAATTTTCTGTAATGGTCTTCTAAAATAAATAGCATTTTAAAATAATACTAGATTTTGCCATGTGACTTTGTACATTCGATATTGACGGATATATAACAGAAATCTCGACGGAGACCCAGCGTACAGCATGTCAAAATGTAGACATGAAAACAATCCAATTCATAGCCATCCTTGACTGTCATTTGTGAAGGTAGTAGAGCTCAGGTCATTTTTATAATTAGACGTTGAAATTGGCAAAATTGAGATTGTGAACCCAGCAAGATTACACAAATCAAGCAATGCATCAATTGTCAAAAAGCATAAGCTCATAATGGCCTACTTCGACATAATTTTAAAAAGATCGGTTACCTGATAACTAGCATTTTTGGTATAGCAAAAGTAATTGCAATTGCATTGGGTTTTCAATTCTTGATGGAATGGTATCAAAGTTTGATATTTCATTTCGAAGTTAATATTTGATTTATTTCAAAGAAGAATGGGTAATATGCCACTATTAACGAAAAAAATAATAGATTTTTATACTTATACTATCCGATGAGTCAGGCACTATGTTCATGTATGCAGCATTTCAAATGTTATTTCAGTTGGAAATCTAACAGTATGTTATACCTTATACAGTGATGAAATGTTTGATTACATTGCATATACTTGGAAAGTTTTAAAAATGGGAAAATGGTCTTATCATATTATTATTATTAAATGTATAATTAATTATACGCTTTATTTATTGATGATCTGATAATGTAAATAATCTTAGAAATATAATTCATAATTTGGCTAATTGTCTTTATTGTTGCATGTATGTACTGTGCAATGGAAAAGACTGAAACTTGTCCTTTATTAGGTGAAATCAAAAGTGCATTTGTTGGTCTGACCAAAGAGGAATTGTTGAAATGCGCTAACGACCCCTTTTGGGTGAGATTACGATGGTTCTTATTTATTTTTTTCTGGTTGCTTTGGGCCGGTATGCTGGTTGGAGCAATATTGATCATCGTCGCTGCTCCAAAGTGTTCACCTCCTGAACCACGTACTTGGTAAGTTAAAAATTTGTCTTTTTAAGTGAGGTAGGTATGTTTATATAATGAATCATTTATACACGGTTTTTGTTGTTTTGTTAAATAAAGAGATCAAAGTTCATATGTGAGTCAGTATTTATATTTTTTAATAAATTGCCTCATCAACAAAATAAAATAAAAAGGACTAAAATATTGTATAAAGCTTTTGAAAGATCTTGCTGTACTTATTTTTTATTGTGGTGGAGAAAGTCAAGCGAAAATGTATATGTCATAGAAAGCTTGGAAAAGATTTATTTGATAGACATTAACCACGTGGATGTCATGGTTTAGTAAAGTTTGGTGGCAGAGTGGCAGTGGAAGTGACAGGTAATAAAATACTGTAGGATGTATTCAAGATTTTTTTCCTGATGGATGGTAAACATGAGGGTGAAGGTGTACTTTTTCTGTTGGTGGTGGTGAAAGAGAATGTGAATGATAGTAAAAAGCTCTATTGTCATTCACATATATTGAGGACATTTAAGGATGCATCTCCTGGATTACATTGCTTTTTGTAAAATGGTTTAAATATTAAATGTCTACCTGGCATAGATCTGAATATTTAAATGCTAGGTAGAGGTGGCTATCTCTACCAGAGCATAGTTGAGTGTTCTAAAAAACCGCTTGAGTGACGAGCGCTCAATTGTCTCAAAAATGCTCGCGAGCATCGAGCTGTTTTGCGATGTGAAACCGCTTGCGAGTTTCGATCACTTCTAAAAGTGCTCCAGTGGTGTATCGCGAGCGCTCGGGGAAATGTGCTGTCAGCGGAAAAAACTCTCGCAAACGGCGCTTAATCCTTCAGCGCTTGAGGGCGGTGAGCGACAAAAAACGCTCAGGAGCTGAAAGAGCTCGCGGGCAGAAAAAATATAATATTAATTCGTTCAATAATTTGACTTAGGATTGTTAAGTACCAATTTACACTCTAACTGCACCCTAGTTTGTTTTATGTTGACAAAATCAATTGTGAAATACCTTTGAATTTGGTTCCCTTATTCTAAAATTTAAATTGAAGTCGATTTAGATTCTGCAAGATTAAAAATTCCGAGAAGGCTGGTCACAAACTCAGGGGTTTCTGTATATAAAAATATAAAAACAATAATAATAGGTCAGAATGTTCAGTACAAATTTTGAGTTGCCAAGTGAAACGAGCACTAGCATAAACTCGCTTTTAAGGGTTTGTTTTTGAATTTTATTAATGCGTGGGAAATCCCTTTAGTAAACCTTTGGCCTGATTTACCCTTCACTGTGGCGGCACAAAAATAAACGTAAGTATTATCTGACTTTGCTAACAGTTTTCTTTATTGCAATTTCACTTTACACGGGATATTAGAGTATCATTCTTTCCAATGTCAAAATCTATATAACGCACTGCAACCTTTTTTACAATTGCAAAAAATTATTTTTAAAAGGCCTTCAGGTGCAGGCAATTCTTTCATTTTAACCGGATGCAATGGACCATCATCATACTGCGATTTGTGCTTTTAGAATTTTTCAAAAACAATTTGAGAATTGGTTTATAATCATAACTCCTTTGTTTTTTGTGGCTTCAAGGGCTTAAAACAGTAGTGCTCGCATATAAATACACGTTTTAAACGTCTATATCTCATTTAATTTTTGTCGTACAGTGTCGTCCGATGAGCAAAATGTTTGCAATTAAAAAAGCTACCATTTTACTTACCTCCTTTGAAGTTATGTTGAAGGGAAGGATCTTTTTGACAAAACTGCGATAATCCATTTTTAAAATTTAGCAATTGTTTTAAAATTAAGTATTCCAAACTGGTCAAACTTCTAGAATGTATTAATAATACATAAATAAAGAAAACTGAATTAGGGGGTTGTTTACGTTACTTTTTTCGCTGAAGAAAGTGGGGATCGATATTATTTTCATCATAACTCGCTCAATTTCTATGCTAAATACATTTTTTTTTTAAGAAAGGTTTTTTAAATACTAAGGCCAGACCTGAGCTCTAACAAGAGACAATGACAATGATGTAAATAATAGCCTTTATTGATAGTGCTTATTAAGAGTAGAGACAGCACGATTCGTCAGCATTGGGCAAGGTTCATTTGGCGGATATCCGCATCCTGCTCTTCCACCTAACCCTCTGAATGATCGATGTGTAACAGTGACTGGAGACGTGTTGATCTATAAAACGCAAGGATGATAGATGAGATGAATAAATGCAGTACATATTTTATGATAACTTGAGTATTAATTTTCACAAAAAAATGTCTAGAACAGTTTTTGGTTAGAATCTATTGCTGTGGTCAAATTATAATAAATCATTTCCATTCGCGAGATAGGGTGGCAACCGTCCCCAGGGTGAAAGCGCCATTTGGCATAATATTAATTTTGATCATTGACATATAGATATTATGCAGGGTGTTTTTTTTTTCATTTCCACTACAGGGATCTCGGTAATTGTCCAAGATACCAAAAAAATACTTTTAACAAACCGTTAGTGATTTTTTCTCAGCTTTCTGGTTGGTAAGTACTAAACTAATTTTTTTATGACTTGTGGGTTTCAAGTAAATCACATCAACTTTCTTGTTTCTTATGGACGCTATATTGGATTTTTATGTCACTCGTTAGAGAAAAAAAGTATAAAATTGGTGACACCAAATACTTAGTATTTTATTTGGAAATTAATTTTGAATTTTTGCTTTGATGTTTCTTATGGCAATTATTCCATGGCCATGTTGACGGCGACTCTGCTAGTCAATAAACGAATGAATTTGGTTTCATTCACAATCGGCCATGGAATTATTGCCATAAGAGATACATTGTAAAGTTCAAGGCAATAATTCAAGAATAATTTCCAAATAAAATACAAGTATTTGTTATACATCAAAATCCAATATGGCGTCCATAAGAAAAAGAAAGTTGATGTGATATACTCGAAACCCACAAGTCACAAAAATGTGTTTTAGTATCATCAGAAGGCTGAAAATAAATGAACGCCGGCGCATTTTCGAAAATAGCTTTACATTGAAAAATTACCTACTACTATGTGAAAGATTAAAATGAGCTTATTGATCCTACTGCAACTGTTCAAGAACGTTTTGGTCAATTTTTATTAAAGATTTTAAAGAAAAGGAGCTACTACACTCCTTCTGTTTACTAAGTTTTTCACTCAGATTTGTATAAAACTATGTATTTTATTTTTTATATTTGGTCTTTATTTTTAAGTGGGCGGAGTTTCAGCCAAGGCTGCTCTACACTATATTTTAACACTTTAATCACATACACATACATTAAAAACCTTGTAGTATATTGTAATATTGTGAATTTGTTATTGTAGGTGGGAAGAAGGACCCTTAACAGAAGTAGATGCAGACGTCACCGAGGACGAATTGAAACAGTTAAAGGATAGCGGAATTCAAGGTGTTATTGTTACATGGCCGGATGATGTATACATACCGATCAACATTTCGCATAAGTTTATCTCATTCCTAAAACGATCCAATGAAACAAAAATAAACGTAATTGTCGATTTGAAGCCGGGAACATCTTCCAAATGGTTTTCTAAAGCGGAAGACAAAGAAAATGACGGCGAGTTTACAGACTATTACATTTGGGCTCAGCCGAAGAAATCTACTTCAGGAGAAGACATGGCACCAAACAACTGGGTAGGTATTATTCGCCATTTATTTCTAATAACACGCTCCGTGCAGAAATCCAGGCAGAATACGTCATCGTGGAAGTTCTCTCAGAAACTCGGAAAATATTACTTATCGCCCGATGACTCGCCGCAGCTGAATTTCACTAATCCAAAGGTGGTGAACGAGTTTTCAAATGTGCTGCACAGTTTTATTGAAGCCGGTGTGAAAGGGATTCGATTAACTGGAGCTCCGTATTTGTTAGTAGACCCTGGTTTCAAAGACGATGGAATTTCTCAGTTGATTGGTTTTGGCCTCACTGATTATGGTTTTTATACACATACCAATACCGAATATTTACCGGACTTGGGGCGTCTTCTAAATCAATGGAGGGAGATCGTTAAAGACAAAGCAGAGGGAGGCCCATTTATGCTGTCTGAAAGTCTGAAGGATTTGGATGCATTTAAAGTTAATAATTCTCTGGTTATTGATCTTCCCCTACAGGCGAGGGTGTTTAGTTCCAATAAGCAGTTATTAGCTCCACAAATTAATAATGATCTCAATAGCGTATTCTTAATTTTAGAAAACAAATATTGGCCACTTTGGCAGGTAAGTCTCCGGCGCTTTGTTTGTCATGGCAGTTCATACATACGAATTTGTAGCACACTTCTTCTGCCGTACCAGAAAATGTATTAAACATTGTAACAATGTTACTCCCTGGTGCAACTTTGTTAAGCAAAAATTCCACCATTTCCAAGGATCTGTTAACTATACGAAAATCAGATTCGGTTATGCATGGCAACACTGATAGATATTTAGTTGCAAATAATACTGTATTTGCATACATAAGGTAAGTTATTTAATTATCTTGTGTTGTTTAATATTTATGAATAATTGTTCTTAACTTATGCTTTCTGTATGTGGAATAGACTTAGGTAAGTCAAACAGTCATTAACATTAATATAGCATCCGAAAATACAAGGGCTCATGAGAATTTTTCCAGATTCGCACCAGGAAATCCGGGTTACATAGTCATGTTCAATCCTTCATCAGAGAGAGTACTGGTTGATTTGCCTACAGAAACATCATTAAAATTCGATGATGTTACAGTTCAGTATTATAGCAACAATTATAATGAAACTAATGTAGTAAAAAAGTAAGTACTTTATTTTGTGTTACTATTTTTATTTATTATAATAATTGTAGGAAAGCCACCGATCCAACAAAAGTTCCTTTGTCTCCAGAATCTGCCATTGTGATTTCTTATGTGCCACAATCTAAGTAAACAATAACATATTATATATTGACGAAACATAAGTATGCTTAGACACATTTGCATTGAAGGGATACATAGGTTTCATTTCACAAATACATGGTAGTTTGAAAGATTGTACTTTAGTTGGAAGTTAATAAATGTTTAGACAATAAATTGAGTAAGGTGTTTTTAGTCTATGCAAAAAGTATGTAGATCCGAGTTGCAGACGGTATGTTTCTACACAGTTATGGTATCGTCACCGACGAAACCTAAAATGCCTAACCAGTGGCTTGCAGCTGCCCCACTTGTATCACAGGATTTTTTTACGTGTTTGTTACTGGCACGAACTAACGGGTCTTTCAAAAAACGGCGCAACCTTAAGTTTAGGAAAGTAGGTATAAGTTGGGCATAGGTAAATTGTATTACTGGCTATTTCTCAGTTGGTAGCACTGTACACAAGGTTTAAGGCATAGCTTGCGCGCGGCGTACCGTATCACTGCGACTTTTACAGATTGATAGCACACTATTGTTACGCGCCGCGCTTATGATGGCACAAGTGTGCGTTATCATGCGACGTTTTTTAGCCAGATGATGACAATAATATTGAATAAGTCTATACCTACCGAATTGGATGGAAATTGTATTCTAACTTGTCGGTATGCATTTACCTTTTGCAGGGCAGCAAGGAAACGATGTTGGGGGATGAAGGAAAATTTATTTGTTTGACGTATCCATTGTAAGTAAATTACCAACAAGCTCCACAAAGTATCCGCGCCGCGGAATAAAGATTACAATTTAATTAAAAGAAAAATAAATCAATTTACAAATTATTGTAAATAAAACACGTCAGCGGGCGAAAGTAGCGGCAGTCGGCGGAACTTGAGCACCACCACGAGGTACGGCCTGGTCAAGGTCGGCGGTAGTAGTGGTTTGCGGTGCGGTCTTTGAAGCGTCAGGTAAATTTAATCAAAGTAAACGACAGCTCCAGGAATTGGACGAGTTCAGCAAATGGCGGCGGTCGCTTCGAAACGCTTAAAAGAAAATTAGCGGGAATGAAAGCAACAAAACACAGATTAATTATCGGTGTCTACGTCAGATCAAATGTAGGAAAGTAAAACAATATCGGATATCCCTCTTATCCTATAATAATGGAAATGGAAAGTAACAAAAAACTTACTTTTCAATTAAACTAAGCCGTAGACATTCCTGTGCAAGAAAAAGTAAATGAACATATCTTAAAAAGAGGAAAAAGGATCCCCTCTAAACAACGGCTGCCATGCCCCAAAGGGAACATAGGAAATTCCAAGCCGACCGGCATATTCTGTTATTTACATTCAAAAATTAAAACTTCTTTAATTCTGTGTGTTGCCTGCTGGCGTCCTAAAAATCTGTAATTGGTCTTTTTAGGCCGCTCACGAGTTAATCGGATGCTATTTACTGCATCTCATTTAATCAGCATAATTCTAATTAACACCCACTGTCTCTTGAAATCTCTCAGGTAGGCAAAAGGTCTTTTATCAAACTGCTACCGGCGTAAACCTCATGGTCTTGCACTTTTAATGCTCGTTTTAAATTACCATTGGAATCTAAAACCTGCTAATAATTACTTAACACAGCTGAAATTCTAAAATATTAATTCGCCTCGTCTTCTAAATCACAAGACCATTCGTACGCAGCAAAGATAACAGAAATATTTTGACGGCAACCGTTGGAAACCGCGAATTATTTACAGCTTTTGTGTACGGTCACGGCGGCTGCAACGCAACTAAATATACTTTCGACACGACACTTTTCGTGACGACGCGCCCAACTTAAAACGCTTCTAGATACCGGGATTTCCATAGTGATCACTAAAACGGTAACTTCAATGTGGAAAATGGGTAGGTACGCCCCGTTACAATATAGACTTCACTAAAGTTAAAGTTTATTACGTGTTTTTATGAACCCAGTAAATTTTGAGTCTCTTATCAGACAAGTTATACGGCAATATAAACATTACATCGGATCGCTAACATAGTCGAAACGTTTTTCATTACCAAATCAGGACTGAGGAATATTGTTTTTGCTGTTCTGCAGCTACAATGAACGCGAACTCGGGTGCTGGTTTGATCACAGTTAAGCTACTAAGATTGTCCCATCGAAACATATACTTATTTGCGTTGCAACTTCGGCCAGTACATCAGCACCATTGTCTCAGCAAAAATCTTTGGTTCTGTTCCTAAAATCGATTTTTCTGGTAGCGTTAACTGTTACTTATTAATACAAACCGTCCAAATCAATGTATTTAGTGTATTTAATATAGAAAATATTATCAAAGTCCTCGTGTGAGATCGAAGGGACTTCAGCGCATTTTTGTGTGGGAGATCAGTATTCTATTAGCCACTTTCGACTCAACCATCAATAACAGATCTTGTCGAAGGCTACTACAGTCACTAACCGTTTCCCACTTTCCGCGTGCACCCGCAATTCGCTTTTAAAGTTAAAATCGTGTCGGGGGCTACCACATTCCCTTTGACGGTACCTAGCCACTTCCAACGTCCCGTTCACCCGCAATTCGCTTCTATTGGCGACACAAGAAAGAGAGACAGCGATTCGAGATTTACGAAACGTTAAACCTAGTGAGTTCGCAACGGATGGTAAAAGGCGCCCGAAGTTGACTACTTCTCGAAGACGCGCGCGCGCGCGCCTCGCAAAAGGTCGTTAAGTTCGCCCCTAGGACAAAAAACAAAATTCCGCCACGCAGGAGTTGTGCGCGTTTACAACATCTTTCCGACGACACCAATTTGAAAACAATCGGACCAAAACTGTAGTAGAAGATAGGAAAAAACTGAAAAACCTTCACGTTAGTATACTACGCTCGAGGATGACGCCCAGATGTCGCCAACCCCACATCATGTAGCCATGTCCCTAAGGTTGACAAATTTCACGGCCTTGTAGATACACGTGCACCCGTTGCCTTTCTACAAGAGTTCTTCTACGCGCCCACATTTGCATCCAGCCAGCCAGCCAAAGTGAGATTAAAAGCTACTTTTTACAAATAAATTTGCAAAATGCGCTAAAAAAAATAATGGTGTATTGGTACGTACCATGGTAGAGGAGTCTAGTATTATTGCCCGAGCATTCCTGTGAAAGTATTTTTTACCTCCCCTAATTAAGAATAATTAATTGATTAATAGCACGTTTTATTAAGTATCTATTAATGTGGTCAAATAGATGTAGATTATTACTGTGATTTTGCCCTGCATGTTTAACTAACCATTTATTCTGCGTACCTCATAGTTCCGATTGTTCACTGTATCATGTTGCTTCCTCCATCTCATGCGGACTGGAGCTCTTTGTATCTTAGCAATTCGAGAAAAAGGGAGTCCTCTAATTAACTTTCCTTCAGTTTAGTATGTGGGGTCTGTTTGTGAGATAATCGACTAACATGAATACTGCATGCGCATTTCCACTTGTACTTTTCATGTTAAATTAATGATAACCAATGCTGGATTTGATGTTTTTTTATGTATGTGCAGTTTATCATTTTACGGGTTGTTTGTTTTACTAAGGCGCGTTTCCCACTGGAGCGATGCGATAAGCGATGCAACATGAGCAATCTTTTATCGCCCGATGCAACTTTTGTCCTCGCAACGCTCCAGTGCACACTGGAGCGATAAGATAGCCTCTAGGATAAGCAAAAGAGCAGTTGTTTTGATCAGTCGTCATGAGTTCCTCAGAGCGCTACTGCGAACTGTGGAATCTGCCCAATTGTATTGGCTAAGCATATCCGCGTAAGGTGCTTTAAGCTTTTCAGCTATTTGTTTCCACTAATACCTGTCAAATCAGTCCTGCTATAACTTTTCAATGCATAGTTCCATAAACACGCTTTCTGCTCCACCAATTTCACAAAGGAAATAGAGGATTGCACGTCTTCTTGCTAACCCGGCATGATTAATCGGACGTGTCGAACGATGCTGCGCTCAACGCGACCCGGCAGCTATGTCTCCCGCCCCGACGCGACTCCGATAATTATCGGTGTAGTATCGCGATCGCTCCAGTGTGCACTAGATAAGTTGCTTCCATTACGTTTGCACGATTATGAGTGATCGGTGTCGAATCAGGATCGGGTTGCTTATCGAATCGCCTGCTGCATCGCTTATCGTATCGCTCTAGTGGGAACCGCGCCTTAAAGTGAACCGTTGCGTCGATACGTTTAATGTGTTTTTGTACTAACTTGATTGCTCTTGTTTTCCCTTTGCGTTTATGATGTCTCTTGTGTTTGTTTTTATTAATTTGCTGAGCTGCATTTGACTTAATATGATATATATAAGGCTCGCCAGGAGAGAATGCCGCTCACAGAACACTTGATGCCAGTCTACAATGTATGGTTTAATATGAGTTGATGAAGTTAGATGGCTCTTCTTTTTCGCCAGAGTACCCAAATGTAAGTATCGAATAAGTTAAAGTTGCAATGCTTGTTTCGAGGACTAAGAACACTGTAGCTATAAAAAATAGAGTGTAATCCAAAGTGAGCAAAGGACATATTAAAGAAACTAAGAATTTTTTTCAGCCAGGATAAATTGGTCCCATACATGACACGTTTTTGAGAATAAAAAGCAAACATTCTCCATGCACCAACTGCTATTTTTATTCTTTTCACGCTCTTGGCACTTGAGAGTTCTCGTCAACAAGAATCCCGTAGAAGCGGGAAACAAATTGATTGGATCAGCCTCAGCAACTTTTTCCTTGCTGTAAAGGTGACCCCATAACCATTTCCATTTTAATAATTTGTTAGCCTTGAGTAAAAAAGATGGAGGGATAGGTACGCTCTAGCGCTGTGGGTTCTACTTTTCGACGCCTGATGACCTCCAAATTATGCTGCAAGGAAATGGCAACATTGTATTGCAGCTAAAATTGCCACAGTTTACCCCTAGCTGATATTCGGTCCGGTCTATTATCCATTTTGGATCATTCAGAATTTTTACCAAATCGGAAACTGCGCACACCTCAAATTCCAAATGTAAGTGTTAGCCGAAGTGAGGAGACCAAACGCAAAAAAAGTGAGACTGCTGCCTGTAGCTGCTGTGGTATATTTCAAAAAAGATTGGTTCAATCCACCGCTCAATTTTTTTTACATACGCATATGTTCCACTCTCAGGCATATCGAAAATTATGGTCAAGTAAATTAATGGAACTTTTACTGACATTCGAACTGTAGAACCATTGCGCCTGTGCAACACAAGACTAAATTTTAATACTAAATGAGGTACCTACCATTTCTACGCACGCTGATTTTTTTCAGGTAATGGTAAAATACGTTTGGTTCCCAGTACCTCGAGAATCGGCGCACGCACAAATTACCTGTGATATAGTGATACATTTAAGTCTCGTGATACAAGGACCTCTTATACTAGGATGCAAAAATAATAAGAAATTTCGCATTTGCCGCATTCTTTACCGGAAAAGCACTAGTAGAACGCTAAGATTGTTCAAACTAGCAACACTGTTTCTTTGAGATCGTCATTACCATGGAAACAATTTAAAACACAAACAATACATTTTTTGTAGTGCATTACAAAATCATGTTTACCTTAAACATTGCAAAAGAAGGCGAAATTACTAAAACTGTTTATGGACTGGTTAGTCCCCTTTTCATCCACAAATATTAAATACAATTACTTTAGATAAAGGAGTCGCGCTACAATGACGCAATCAAACTTCTACATGGTGTTCCCGGTTCGAATTTGACACGAGCTGGTTTATCACTCTTCGGCTATTGCTACTTTTACACACAAGATTATGCTAATGCCGCCAGTTACTATGAGCAGCTTGTACAAATGTATCCTGAAAATAACGATTATAGAATTTATCATGCACAATCCCTTTATCAGGCTTGTTTGTACGACGAAGCTTATCGTATAACTGAGACAATTCCAAATAATGACTATCCACAGGTTGGTACATTACATAAAGGCAAAAACAAAACACAAATAATTGTAGGTAATCAAATTGCAAGCCGCCATAAAGTATGGCGAAGAAGATCTACAGTCTGCAAAAAAGTATGTTGATATGTGTTCACCTGACGATCCAGATACTGATGTCAACCTAGGTTGTCTACTTTACAAAGTACAGTTTCAATGAATTCTAGAATTCAAATACAAATATCAGAAAAGTTACCACAATCCGTTTACAGAACGGTCACTTGTTTTTCAGAGTGGTATTCTTGCCTGATATGTGTACTTGAACTGTGATGGTAGGTATAATTTACTGAAATTTCCTTTAGGAAGGGAATTATGAAGAAGCGTTGAATAAATTTACAACATGTTTACAAAACATGGGATTCAAACCCTATCTTGCATACAACGCAGCGTTGTGTTATTATCGCCTTAAGGAATACGGACCAGCCTTAAAGCATTGTGGTAACAACTGCATACGCATGCGCACCAACCCATATTAAACTAGTACTCTTACAGGGGACATTGTAGAACGAGGGATCCGGGATCATCCCGAATTAAGTGTTGGAATGCAAACTGAAGGTATTGAAGTACGTTCTGTAGGGAACACTTTAACTTTACATGAAACAGCATTAACGGAAGCATTTAATTTAAAAGCGG
Organism: Photinus pyralis; assembly: GCF_008802855.1. NCBI lineage: Eukaryota > Metazoa > Arthropoda > Insecta > Coleoptera > Lampyridae > Photinus > Photinus pyralis. The sequence continues at coordinate 1,938,853 of NW_022170403.1, forward strand.
CTATAGAATATCAGCTTAAAAACAGTAAGTAACTTCGACAATAAAGCCATGAAGATGAGAACTTAAATTCATCTCGACCTTTACCTACTTGTAGTGGATGCTGCACGAGAAGCGTTAACGGACATGCCTCCACGTGCAGAATATGAATTAGACGCAGTCACGTTACATAATCAGGCATTAATGAACATGGACCAAAATCCAACCGAGGGTTTTGAAAAGTTACAATTTTTATTACAGCAAAACCCTTTCCCGCCGGAAACCTTTTCCAATTTATTAATTTTATACTGTCAGTACGAATGTTACGACCTTGCAGCTGATATACTGGCGGAGAACGCGCATCTTACCTACAAGTACCTTACACCGGTCGGTACCTGCTTCTTCTGCACAAAACTAATTGATAATTTCAGTATCTGTTTGAGTTCCTAGACGCGATAATAACGCAACAAACCTCTCCTCCAGAAGCTTACCAAAAACTAGACGAACTGGCAAATCGGCACACCGAACTCTTACGCAAACTTACAAAACAAGTGCAGGAGCATCGCAGCAATGGTGACACCGAGCTGGTAAAGCGTACTGTGCTGGATTATGAAGAGTGCCTAGATCGATATATCCCAGTATTAATGGCGCAAGCCAAAATATACTGGGAAATCGAAAATTATCCGCAGGTCGAGAAAATCTTTAGAAAAAGCGTCGAGTTTTGCAACGATAATGATATATGGCGGCTGAACGTTGCTCACGTTTTGTTCATGCAGGAGAATAAGTTCAAGGAAGCCACGGGCTTTTACGAACCTATTGTGAAGAAGAATTATAGTGATGTAAGTAATTCAAAGATTTACCTCTTTCCTAGCTTTACTTTCAGATTCTCAAAGTGAGCGCGGTTGTTTTGGCCAATTTGTGCGTTTCGTACATTATGACATCGCAAAATGAAGAAGCCGAGGAACTTATGCGCAAGGTGGAGAAGGAAGAAGATCAGATTGCTTTCGAAGAACCGGAAAAGAAATACTTTCATTTATGCATTATAAATCTAGTGATTGGGTAAGAGGTGCACATAAGTCAAGGTTATTTTATTTCAAAGGTTACCTGGTAACTATGTGGGCGGAAGCGGGAGGGACGGAATGTATACGTCATCGAGAATTCAGACATTGACGTTCAACGTTGTTTGTAGTCGCGCGGGTGCTTATTTTTCTTGAGTTATAGTTTATTTGTTTAAAATTTGTTGAATTTTGAAGTGCATAAGGACATATATTAGCTGTAGATACCTGTTTGGTGCAATATAAAGACATTTAGTTTGTGAATTTTGTGGGTTTTCATAGCCGTGATTGAAAGGTTAGTTCATCAATTATATGCACTTGTGTATGTTATAATTAAGTATTTTTTTAGATGAGTGGCGGTAACACTAAAATTCCTCATCCTGGTGTAAATAAAATCTCGGTTTTTACGTTTCCCAAAGACTCTACCGTTCTTAAAAAATGGGTAAGAAAATGTTTCACATCCGGCAGCAAACTAAAACGTGCTGCGCCCTCAATGGCCAACCGATGAAATCGTAGCGCGTCCCTGGCCGAAAACGTTTAAAACCAGAGCCACGAACTCTGCAAAGTGCAATGCAATTTCTGCTTCGACTGCACTTCAAGAAACAAAAAGCTCTCCACCTGCAGAACCAGATCGCCTTGCTAGCTCGACCTCGCGCCACACTCCATCAGTCAGAAGACCTGCATCTGGGTTCACCCCAACGACAGAGCTCGCCGTGTGCACCTCGGTTACCATTTTGTACATACTAAAAATATACATATTCCATAAAACGCAAAAGCATTTCATTTGGCGTCATCCGCTAAAGAATGTTTAGAGTTTTAATTCCCAAAGCCTAGGTATTGATACATAGGGGTGGTTCCTATTTTGTAGGTCGCGGAATTTTATCCATTTCCACCTCTAAAATTAATTTGATTACATTTTCATAAGTCCTCATGCAATGTAAAATAGCTTACGCACCACACTCATTTTTTCAATACTTTGATTGCTTTCAAAGGTGGAAGGCGATAAACTTCCAAGATTTTCAATATAAGATCCACCCTTATATACATATATCCATATAAATCCAAAATATACTGCAAAAACTAAATTTTTTACCCCTTTTATTAGCATTGTAACCTATGAGCAATTTTAAATGTGTATTCTGGATGACGTTTTCCCGTCTTCAAAATGCAAGCATTCTATTGGTTTAGAGTTACCAGACAACCTTTCTAATAAAACAAAACAACCTTGCACATAAGTAATGTATTGACCTGATCTATTCACTTACAGAACGCTGTATTGCGCCAAAGGCAACTACGAGTTTGGAATATCTCGTACGATGAAATCTTTGGAGCCGTTCAATAAGAAACTGGGCACAGACACTTGGTATTACACGAAACGATGCTTTCTCAGTTTGATAGAGAATTTAGCAAAGCATATGATTGTTTTGCGTGACTCCGTTATTCTAGAGTGTATCGCGTTCTTGGAGAACTGTGAAGGTAACTACGTTAGCAAAATTGCAAAAGTAAATGACCACTTTTTAGTGCATGGGAAAAATGTGATGGCTGTAACATATGCTCCTTTCACAGAGGAGGTGCAAATTGACGGAAAACAAACTGTTGCATATGAAGCAAGGCAACTCAAATCTTTATTGTTGAAGCTGTATCACTACTAGTTAATAGAATTTCAGTAAATCTGTTTATATCTTAATTTTAGTGTAATTTAATCTTTGCTTAAGAAAACAACCTATAACTTATTATTCGTACTAAATCAGTTTATAATTTGCGATATTTAAAATCCGATGTGCGGCAGAGTCCCTTTAATTCTGTATTATGTGCTAAGTGTTATTTATTTATGAGTATACATTTGCTGCTGTGAGATGTTGGCATAAATTAAAATGCACCAATTCGTTTTTAGTTAAATAACTCACATTTTTCCGTATGTCCTTTTCTAAAAAAATAAGATCAGGCGGACTGACAGACCACATGTACCATATAATGACTTGGCAGGGCTGACTTCCCATAAACCTAAGTAGACCCGGGCTTAGAGCACAATTGGCATGGGTTAAATGTTTTTATATAATTTCACACCCTAGCCATTGGCGGGATTCAAATAACTTAAATTCAAACTATGTAAAGTAGAGATGGATAAGACAAAAATGCTATGTTGACTAACGTAGTTTGTGATACATATAATAATTTTTGCATTTCAAAATTATGCAAATACAAAATGACAAGTGAAAAGTTGCAAAGTTGTTTTATGATATATAGGCCCCTGGTTGCACTCAATCGTACCCAAGGAATTATTAGACAGAAATTTATTGAATAAATTGATCAAAAATGTAAAACGAATCAAAATGCTGAAACAATTACCCCAAATTAAGACAATACATTTAAAGCTAAACAAACGCAATGTTCCCCTAGAACTAACTCATCAGACAAAAGAACCTGGTCGAAGAAAATTCCAAATCACTGTTTACACAGGCTAAGTATAGCGGAAAACTGGAGCTGTGGAAAATGTTAAACACGTTTTATACCTATACATCTACAATATACAGGGTGTCCCTAAAAGGTCTGTACAACGCGCTACCAGGGGTTCGTGGTATCAAAATAGGACGATTTAACCCAACTTACCTCTATCCAAAAGTGCCTCGGTAAGGCGCTATCTACCGCCAAAGAATTTTAAAAAAAAAACGTTATTTTTATTTTATCGGAAAATGGTTTTGCCGATTAAAATGAAATTCGGGATGTGAATGTCTAATGTAAAAAGGGTCTTTGTGATATCATCGTTTTGATTGTAGGTGGTAAAATACTGACCATCCACATCTGAAGAGGTCTAAAACTTTTTAACTACTATTTTGACGGTTCTGAATTTTTAGACACTGATAAGACAGTTTTCTTGCAAGCATTTTTTGCCTCTTGATGAATATCGCTATCTGTGATGGTTTACGAAAAAAAAAATTTAGGCATGATGAATGGCATGCACCATACATGCGATTGTTCCTCAAAAAATCAGAAGATGGCTGTGAAACCTTAGAGTGGCGTAACGTTTGTTTGTTGTTTCTTAAACAATTTACGTTTTGCTTGAAGACTTAAAATTTCATTGTTAAAATTGTGATATGCGATTAGTGTTTGGATAGTCGTGGAAATGGTCGCCAATGCGTTAGGGAGTATACTCACAGGTTTCCAAATCGTCATAGCCTACTTCTTGCTTGCACTTATGGTTTTTGAGGAACAATCGCATGTAAGGTGCATGCCATTCATCATGCCTAAATTTTTTTTTTTCGTAAACCATCACAGATAGCGATATTCATCAAGAGACAAAAAATGCTTGCAAGTAAACTGTCTATCAGTGTCTAAAAATTCAGAACTGTCAAAATGGTAGTAAAAAAGTGTTAGACCTCTTCAGATGTGGATGGTCAGTATTTTACCACCTACATAGCAACTACAATCAAAACGATGATATCACAAAGACCCTTTTTACATTAGACATTCACATCCCGAATTTCATTTTAATCGGCAAAACCATTTTCCGATAAAATAAAAATAACGATTTTTTTTTAAATCTTTGGCGGTAGATAGCGCCTTACCGAAACACTTTTGGATAGAGGTAAGTTGGGTTAAATCGTCCTATTTTGATACCAAGAACCCATGGTAGCGCGTTGTACAGACCTTTTAGGGACACCCTGTATAAAAATTAACTATCCGAAAACTCGTGAATTTGAATCATTTAAATCTGACAACTAGTACATTACATAAGACAAAGAATGGCCAGTTCAAATAGATTTCAAAGCAACTTCGCTCCCTTCCTATTTGTGAAAAACAATATTCCGAAGTCTTTTACATAAAGGACATACTTAAATGAAATACATTGTTAATTAGCCGCACCTTCTCCAGTCCAGACGGTATCTGAAGGTCCTGCATATGGCAACCTTAGACTAAAGTTGTATTTGGAAATTAATGCTGCTTAAAGCACTTCTACACTCTGTCATTTGGGTACCTCTGCATGGACGAAACAGTTAGTTATTCAAAAAAGGTAGGTTCGTACACTAAGAATTGAAGTCGCTTAAATAGGAGTAACATTTAAAGTGAACCAAGCAAATACCAAAGTCTAAACAAATTCAAGGGTTACCTACCGCTAGTTACAAGTAGCTGAAGGCAATAGAACTCACATAAACAAAGAATTACTATTAAAATTAGTGCGGTTGAAAGATAAGAATAATTTGGGATACGGGATCAGGAGTATACATATAAAAAATCATAAATTAAAAAGTAGTGCACAAAGCGACAACGCGTTGCTCCACGCTCTGCATATAAATTTTCGCAAATGATTTGGTGATGTAACAAGGTCATGACTTTGGGATTTCCCCAAGGCAATTCCTCGGAATTTTCCAAGGTCATTGGCATGGGATTATCAATGTTATTGCACCAGGAGTTCCCAAGGTCATGATCCAAGAATTTCCCAAGGCCATTGCCCTGGGATTTGATACGGTCATAACCCCGTTATTTCTCACAGTCACTGCTCTGGGTTTTCCCAATGCCATTGCCAAGCGATTTTCCAAGGTCATGATCCTGGGAATCTCCAAGGTCATTGCCCGGGATTTCCCAAGGTCGTGGTCCTGGAATTTTTCAAGATCTAGGCCTTGGATGCTGAATCAAGGTTATGGTCTTGGATCCTGGGACAAGCTCATGCCCTTGAGTTTCGGATTCCCCCGATTACGTCACAAGGTCGTGGCTTTGGGATTTCACCGTGTTGGGTAGCTAATAAGGAGTGACCTTGTTTGTTGTTCAAGGTTGCAAAAAAACTATTCTCAAAAATGCCAAAATTTTACAAAGAACAGCAAGCAAAGTTTGACACATGAAAAGAGAGATGTTAAAATAAGAAAGTTAAACCACATTTGGTAAAACTGGCAGTGAAACTCGCACAAACACGTTTTTCGCTCTGACAGATTGTTAGCGATAGAATTTTTTCCTGGCTGAGGTAATTGACCCTGGTAATATCCCGAATGACAGTACAGAATGCGTGCGCATGGTATTTTGGTTGCCTAGAATTAGGCGTCTTTCAGAAGAGCTTTTGTCATTTAAAAGTAGACATAGGAAATCCCTATGTCTACTTCTAAATGAATAACACTCTATGTCATAAATGTACAAGCATTATGAGTATAACCACAGACATAGTATATGTTGTCTGTGGTATAACTGCACACATCTCGCATGAGGCACCGGACCTCAGACAGGTTGCAAGAAGAGTAGTTTTTGTATTTTTAAAGAATCCTACTATGCATCATCCCCAAAATAAATGCCATGTATTAAAAACAAAAAAAAACCATATACAGAATGCTTATTGTAATTCAAACTTGTGCTTGTGGGTGTAGTCAGCGTCAGCGACATAAAACTAACAGCATAGAAAGGAATATATTACAACAAATGTTCTTAGTAAAATTAATCGAATTAAAAGTGTACAACATTAAATAAAACTGAATACAAGTAATCAACAATAGTAAATTCAGCAGGTACAAGAAAGCAGTTTAAATTAAGAAGATGTTAATTTGCACAATCGTTAGAAAAGAAAACCACATGAATCAGTATAACACATCTGAATTAACCTATAACACATTAAAACTCTCGAATTAGCCATATAGTAGTACTTAAAGTTGGTTTATTTTTGCCTTTGTGAGATTTGCAGCATTGAAAATATTTTGAGCACTTTCCAAATTGTAAAAAAAACTTAAGATGGCTCTTTAGGAAATTTGATACCGTTTGTCGAAAATATTTTCCTACAAATTATTTGATCAACCAACTCACAAAATCAATTAGTGTTACTTTTGTTCTACAACTTTCCACCGCGCAAATGTGAATGGGTATAGTTAACATGATCAGCTGCAAATAGGTATACATAACCTAGTGTAAGTCTGAAATTTATTATTTTACATTTCATTGTACATAATATCGATATGTATCAATAAGTTTGTTTAGTTCAGGTTAAATGGCAAAATTGTTTTGTAGCATAACAATGTTCAGAGACTTAACCATATTACAATCGAATCACAATATTACGACATCACATTTTTTCTATACGAGAGAGCAAGAGATATCATGATTGTTTCGTAATTAAGTCTACTCACAACAAATTTATTAAGCTACAATGGCACTGGATGGTGTCTTGTTAAGGCCACAGGTACCATCTCCTCTGTACACTAAATAGTAACCTTGCTGTCCCCAGCTGGAGCCCCAAGAATTCTTGACAATCCAATAAGGCATGGTTTTATTGAACAATGGATATTCTGAAATGAATTGTTTAATACATATCGGCTTTAATACGAATTAAATAGAATAACAAAAAAGAAACTTTGTACATACTATGAATGCCATATCCGACGATTAACACGCCATGATTCAAATCGTCAGGATTGCACAGCATTTTCCACGGATGTGAAACTCCGCCAAAATAGAATTGCATAGCATTTGCGTTAATCGCAATGGAAATCGGACCATTTTTAACCAACCATTTCGCCATATCAGTTTCATTATTACTGATGTTAACAGCTCCACTCAATTGTACTTTAATTAAAGATTTATTTATGTGGCACTTCTCGTCGTCTCCTTCGTATGGGTAGTCCTGTTCTGTTTCTAGTCCGCCCAATTTTTCAATTTCCCTATTAGAAAGAAATAAAGATTACGAAAAAATTATTTTATAATGAATTTTTTTTTATTTTCATGGGTGCACACACGTTTTCAAAGTAGAACATCCAATTTATGTTAGTAAATTGCTGGTTACACAGAAACTGTTTTCAATAGACCATTATTTGAATATGTTAAATACTGCAATTTTAAGGGGTTTAGGTATTTTCCCAAACATACAGAGAGGACATGATGGCGGTCAAGTTTATAATTTGGTAAATTTATAATTTGATTTCTTAAGAGTTTCCAGTGGTAGCATTGATTATATACTATATAATTAATGGTGGTAGAAGTAACATTTTTATCTATTAATATCTTTTGAAATTTTAACCACAGATGCTTCTAGTAAAGGCAAACATATCGCCTATAATGAAAATCACTTGTGCGCATGCGCAGACTGCGCAATACTGTATTTGTTTAAAATTTTAACCAGATATCTCTAGTAGTAAAGACACACATATTGCATATTGTAAAATTGCACAATGCCAACTTTCTTATTTATGGAGACATTTCTTTGAAATTTTAACCATAGATGCTTCTAGTAAAAAAATTGGCGCACATAGCTATGACCTGTTGATAAGTACTGATCAATGCATGGAAAATCCGCTAAAGGTATTCGCCCGAGAGTGAAAAGCTTTTTACTTGTTAAATTCTACAGGCAATTTTGCACCTGATACGTTGTTTTTAATAATTTGAAGTCAATTTGAAATGGTGCTTCAAAATATCCAAATGAAAATTCTTTGTGCTCATTCAATCTGTTCATGATGCCTAGTCTTACTTATAGGTAAGTTCTTTAGTACCATCAGCTGCAGCCACATATTCATAAACAATTCCGCAAATTTCAGTTATACCAATTACTCCTCAATCACCTTTGATAATCTCTGTTCGTGAGCTTGGGAGACTAAATGGAATTAACATATTTACAACGCAAAATTGAAATGAAAATGAAATTTAATTGAAATGGCCAGCATTTCCAAGTAAATCTGCAATATTATATAGAAGTATTCGTGCCAAACTTCGTGGTAGCATCATCATTTGAGTAATAGTTGATATCTGCATGTGCCATCATCTTGAAAAACAGTGCCATCTTGGAAAACGGCGGCCATCTTGAACTTTTTCATATAAAACAGTACCCTTAATGGCAGTTATCATTTGAAAGATACTTACTGCTAATAATAATTAATGGCGCGTCATCTTCGAAAACGGCAACCATATTACAGCCAGAGTTTTTATATCAAACAGTACCCTAATAGGAGAATTCGTACCAAATTTCATGCGTGTATCATCTGAACGATTCAAGCATTTTGTCTGCCCCACGATTAACAATAAAAGTATAGATAAAGTCATCACTTTAACGGCAACGTAAATGAGTGCGCATTCTAATGACAGATATTATTCTTATTAAAAATGGGACGCGGAGCATGAAATAAAATGAAGTTCAAAACAGAAAACAATATTGTTTCCATGAAAACGACGGGAGAACCTAAACTTGCTATTTTTGACGTGTAAATTAAATTCAGAATTTCCCAAAGTTTTGGATTATGGCTTCTGCTATAAAATAAAGTTTTGGATGATACACAACGATAAAAGGAAACTAACCATCTTGTGAGAGTTAATGCATTCATGCCTTTATTGTCTTGTACAATAAATTACTATTATCAAAATAATTAAAGAAGAAACGCAAAATTTGATTCAAACACCACACATGTAAGTAAAAAAAAAGTATCCATTTCAACACTTTACATGGTTAATTTCAGTGTAGTGAGGGAAGTCTCCTGCTCTTATTCCCCTCCTTCATAATTGAACGAGAGTAGCAATGTATTCAAATAGAACATATAAAAAAAATTATCGACTATCTCAAAATAATTAACATTATTAATTTATTAATGGGTAAATTTCATTTTTGCCGTACCAAGGGATGGAATTTGGAGCAGAAAGATAATAAATGGCGGGTTTTTTTGATAGTTTTTTTAAAATTGCCATAAATCATTGTAATGAAACTGTCGGAATAAATTCAACATAGCAGAAAATCTGCCCCTCCCTGTCATTAGTCCACAAACTTACATTTAATTAATAAAATACAAGCAGTCAATACTTCACACGAATTCAATATCGGCTGAAAGTTAATGATCTCTGTACCTACACTACGTAGCCAGCTATTATTTGTATACTTAATACATTTGTTCTAATAGAACAAACGAAATAAATTGTAATTTTGCGCGGCGCCTTTCAACTTTTTGTTTATTTAAAAAAGTAGTTTTTACGTTTACGCATGCGTGGCAAGCCTTGCAAGATACTAGTTAAAATGTAATGTATTTTTGTAAGAAAGTTGTTGCAGTCACTGCAACAACTTTCTTACAAAAATACAGCACAGTACTTGCCTATAAGCGTTGTCCATTAATCCTCCATTGCAACCCTGATCAGTTTTGTCACAATCTACAAGTTCCTGTTCCGAAAACTCCAACAACTGATTGTACTTGAGAGCATACTGCCCTTCTACATTTCCAGTAACACTGAATGCCCAACAGCTGCCGCACGACCCTTGATTCTTCACATGGGTAACGACTCCTTTCGTCCTCCAATCGAATTCGACAGGTAATGTTACATTAGGAATTTCTGCTTGATGATATGACATCGTATTTTCATCAGTGCGCAAATCTGGACGATATCCCATAAATTTTTTAAACTCCGCCGCAGTCAGATCTGCAAACTTTGTGATACCATACCTTCCGGTTCCTTTTTCATGCTCATTTAATTCTTTAATTTTTTCCAAATTTTTTTGAAATACATTGAAACGATAATTGAACTCATTTGGCGAATAGACTTTATTGTACTCCTTCACGAATGTTTGAAATAACGAAAAACTCAAAGTTTTTATTTCTCTTTTTGATCGAAAACTTTGGGAAACGGAATCATCCTCGCACGTAATGTTGGTTTCGCGTCCCTGAGGTAGCCAAGGTCGATCCCATACAGTAATCCTGCATACCCGAGTGGGCGCACCGCTTAATGAACCGCAAGTGGCTAGAGCGGTCCTGCTACCTTTCGGACAATCAGAAAGTACAATTTCTGCCTTGATTCGATACATCATTCCTGCAACAACTTGTTTTGTTGCTTGTAGAACACGTACAATTTTATATTTATTATCAGATTGTGAAGTTGAATCTAAATGCCCTAATGCATTTTCTGTGTAACTAATAATTTCTGGGTCTGCACTGGCAACAGCAGTGTTGCCTCCTACTAAGTTATTTACACTTCTTCTTTGTCTAAAACTGTAAGATGAGATGGGAGAGGTGCCATCAGAACAGGTTATGTTGATTTCCCGTCCGTTAGGTAACCATTGTCTTTCCCACAAGATAATATTACAAGTATGAACACTTGCTCCGGGAAGCGTGACACAAGAATCAGGATGCGCAGTACTAGATTTGGGACACTCCGACAATGTAATTTCTGCAGTGACATTGTAAAGGAAACCAGCAACAACTTGCTTGGAAGCACTTAGTATTTGAACAATCTTGTGCTTGGTATCATGCGCTGTCTGCGAGTCCAAATGGTTTAGGGCAGTATTGGCCAAGTTTTCCACTACGGGATCGTTGATGGAAATTGCGTTAATTCCGCCTGGAATTTGCCTTTTAGATCGTACAGTCGAATAAATATCGTGCTCTTTTCCGTCTTCGGTGCCTACTTTGTAGCAATGTTTTTTTAAAAGTTGTGGGCTCTGCTTATCTTCGCTGATAAGAACAATTACGTCGCAAACACTGGTGGGATTCATGACATGCTCTTTACAATCATTTGATGATGCGTCTTGAGCGCATGCAGGATTTCCTAGCCGAAGCATTAAGTAATATTTGATACCGTCACTCATTACTTTTCTTTTTGCATTGACTACTTCTGCAACGGTAGTTTTCTTGTCGTTATGTAGAGAAGAAATGACAAAACTGGTGAGTTGCTTTAGTAAATATTTTTCTCCTTCTGGGACTTTTTCTAATGTATGATCAAAAGAGCGTTTTCCACGTTTAGTGTTCTTCTTACAGGGTTCTTCAGATTCATCAGATGAACTACTGCTAGAACTACTACTACTACTGCTACTAGAACTACTGCTACTAGAACTACTGCTGCTGCTGCTGCTGCTACTACTGCTGCTGCTATCATCGTCATCGTCACAAGACTTGTGCTTATCTACCTTACTTTTCTTTTTATTGCAACCCTTGTCGTGCTTATGATTGTGTTTCGATTTTCCCTTCTTGTGTTTATTTTTACAACTGCAATCATCGTCATCATCATCACTATCATCATCATCAGAATCGTCACACTTTTTCTCTGAATGCTTTTTCGATTTTTTCTTGTTCTTTTTCTTTCCACAATCGTCGTCATCATCACTATCAATCGAATTATCCCGATGACTACGCTTATGCTTAGGTTGGTCGGCCAACATAATTTCATCCTTTTTATCCACATCATTACTCTCTACCAACTTTCCCTCCTTTGTATCACCAGATGTTGATGACAAAACTGCATTATCTTCCGACGCAGCAGTGTGTTCCGATTGTGGTTTAGCAATGTATTCAATTTGAGATTCAAGATCGGCCCAATCAAAATCATCAAAATTATATTTCTTGGTAGTGGTTACTCTAAGTGGGTAATACTGAATGTCGGAAAAATCTTGAGAAATCGTGCAATTATTGGCTATTACATTCTTTGATCTGCTTATCCACAATTTCTGCAAATATTGCACTTTGCATATCTCAGGTGGAAGCCCAGTATCAATGGGGCATGGTTGCAAATTTTTAACATCTTTGGAACAGACGGTCGGTGCAACTTCTAATAGTAAGATAAATTTCACACCGGATGTCACCTACAATTTCGAAATAAGCGAGCGTTTTAGACACACAACACTTACCTCTTGTTGAATACGTAACACCTTAACCTGGGCGTATTTAACGTTTTGCTCAGAATTAATATGCTCAAGGGCAGTAGAGATCAGATTCTCGATGCCATCAACGTTTGTATCCAGATCAATGGGGCAGTTGGTGCAGTGAAACTCATCTTTATGAACTGTCACTATTGATTTTTCAATAGGATCAACAACAAAATGAAGCTAAAATGAAGTTGATGGTTAAGTGTAAAGAAACTAGCGTAATGTTACTTTAATGGGATGGTCTTCTGTTTCAACTCTTTCTGTTACAGGGGGAGCAGGTGACTGCCCGGTGTTGTTTAAATTGGGATCAACTTTTCGTTGACAAAGATTGTCATTTTGGACTTCGTAGTTACCATTGATGAAGTGCAAAACTGCACTACATGTGAATAATCCATTCTCGCAGGGATTTGGAACTTGTTGTCGACAATGTCCTGTTACTTCAATTGTTAATTTAATGACATTATCAGCCTGAAAGAAAATGAAATAAAGTATGCTTTTTGGAAAATATTATCTGTACAGGGTAATTGAAATTCGTGACTCACCATTGAGATCTCCCTAATGGTGAGAGATACAGTATAGTGTAGGTTAAATGGGGGCAATGGGGGCAAAGTTGCCCCTTTTTGTGACTTAAAAAAAACGCATCTTTGAAAAAGACTGAGATATCATCGAAAAACTGAAAATGTCAATGTCGTTTTCTTTTTCCCTAGCTTAAACGGTTGGAAATGGGCGATCCCCGTTAGTAACTTCTATGTGCATTTTTTTCAGAATTTCCATAATACGCTAGATGTAGAAGGTACAGGGTACAGGTTACTACTCTCTTAATTCTTATGGGCGCCACATTGTATTTTTAAGGAATGAGATAGAAGACAAAAAGAAATTCATTGGAATACATCGCCATCATAGCCACGTTAATTCAGGAAGATCTAGTTACCCATGGATGCTTGTTGCGAATTGAAATGTAAAACTTCTGATTTTGAAATTTATGTAAAATGTATAGAGTGAGACACGTCATTATTTTTCTCATCAACTTTATTCTTTTATATGACCCGTCAAAAAAGTACATACTGTATTGAGTAGCATTTTCGAAATCAACAAAGTAGGTATGGCACACACAAAAAAAAACAAAAATTTGAAACTGATGGTTTCAACAGGATGGTACACCCGCGCACAATGCCGTAATCGTGCGAGAAAATTTTTCATTTTCCAGGAAATTTGTCCAACACATGCACGATTGGGCCGTTGTGAGCGAGTGCATGACTGTTGAACGTTTGGTCTTTCTATGTGCCCTACATGTATCGTAATAAAAAATGCTACTCAATACAGTATGTACTTTTTTGACGGGTCATATAAAAAAATAAAATCTCTCAACGCCGTCTTGCAAAGCTCAAAAAGTGGGCAATGAGAAAGGTTTTTTAGCGCATTTTTGGAAAAAAATACGCTATGGCTGGCTGGTTGGCTGTCCGACTGAGTTCTTAGCAATTACAATAGCTAGAGACTTCAAATTTTCACTAAAAGCTTTCTGCTATAGTGTAGAATTACTTCGTGAGATCCATAATTTTAAACTTTGCTAATGAAATACTGATCTGCATTACCAAAAATGCGCTTTCATCATGCATATGCTGATTTACAACTTGTTTTTATTTTTTTGTATTTGACATCAGAACAAATAGAAACGAAATCGGCCAATTTCGCTTTTTCCGGCATATCTTTCGAAGTAAGAAGAATTTTCTGGTTTTCTTTACAGCATGATAATTGCGCAACTTTTCCTTAATTTGGCGATCTTCTATTCTTTCTGAGATCCCTATGATACACATCCTTATCTTGGACACTTCATTCTTTATTTTTTATTTATTCTTTGCATAATGAAAAAGAAAAGGAATAAAAATAACAACTACTTATACTATGTACACTACCTATTTTTTTTACAATGTCAGAGGCAAAGTTATTATCAATACATCATCGTTTAATTAGCGATAGATAAGTTTTAAAAAAGTCTATCTTTGAACTATCGATCGGTATTATCAGATCAAACAGACAATGGCCCATATGAATAAAAGGGAGCATATGCTTATACTTGCAAAATTCGAAGTAAATACTCGTAAGTGCCCCCTCACACTGGGCGACTTAGCAGCACCGCTTAGCCACGGGACGGGACGCAGTGCAGAGCTGCTCAGCAGCCCAGTGGAAAGCGGCACTTACAAGTATTTACTTCGAATTTTGCAAGTATAAGCATTTGCTTCCTTTTATTCATATGGGCCAATGTCATTGATCATGCGTCACTACTATGGGTGCCATCTTTAATTCAAACAGGTCTATCCAATATCTATGAAAAATTGATTTGGCCCAAAATTGCAGAAGAATTGTCAGATAACCAAACCACGTCCTTTAACAGCGCTTCTGCAAAATTGGCAAATCTGTCACAGAAATAGATGCCTACAATCATAAAAAGGTCTACGAAAGAACTACAGAAGTTTTTTGCGTATTTTTATTAAAAAATGATAAAGAACACAACAATTGGCGTAGCCAATTCACCCCACCTACTTTTAGTATACTTATTCTTGAAACGAAACGAGCGTTATCAATAATTATGAACTTGCTCGTGAACTTGTTTGTACCTAAATAATTATCTCGATGATTATGCACAAACAAAACAAATGTAAATTGCGCACAACACTTGTGGCACTAATAGAAGCAAACCTATCCACGGTTTGGCACAAATCGGTAGTAGCTTGCAAAAGTTATTGATGTTTATAGTTTCTTAGAGAATGATCAACGGCGAGGGTTTTTTATACATAAATATTTAAAAACAGCCTGGCAAGCATTCAAAATGTATGCAAGAATGATCAGGTTCTTAAGAAAATTCTACGTAATATTCGAGGTAATATTCCATTTTCACATGTATGCCCTCCTCTGACATTCCGTTTTCGAGATATCCCCACTTAAAGTTTGTCTCTCTCTCTCCTATCGCCGTTTGTGACTACCCTCCTTTGACACTTTCTCCTCAACATATGAGGAATTATGACAGAACTTGATATTAGAGGGCGGTGGTTAGTAAAAATTAATTCCTTTCGTTGAAATCTCAATGCATGGAAAATGCGCTAAAGTTACTATCGCCTTAGAGCGAAAACCTTTTTACTTGTTTACTTACCAATAAAATGTGTAGGTGGTGTAAAAAACGCAAATAAATAATAAAGTATAAGAAATAGGTAGAGGAACACCTTATATTAATAGAAGTAGAATTTTACGGAATGCTATAATAAAAAATACATATTTTAAAATTTCTGTAATTGGACAAACGCTTTAATCAATCTAAGTACGTATGTTTCAGAGGTACAGGGTGAAAACGAAAAGTTGATTTTTGGGGTTCATATCGTATCCCATATAAGATATAAAAAAGGTAAAAACTGCCTATTTTAGATATTTTTACATAGAATCCAGTGGCGCAGTCAAACAAAATTTTTTGAAAATTTTTCTGACATTTGGCCCAAGCTTGGTATTTCTTAAACACCCTCTCTCGGTATATCTTAACGTCAATTTTGTTGCATTTTTTTCCTGATTACATTCTTGTATCACAAGCTATATTTTTTTTAATTTGAGCCATGAAAATCAATAAAAACCTTATTTTTTAGGGTATCTAGTAGGTCATGAATTTTTGGAGATTTTATCTTATTTATTGTATCGAAGGTAACTAAGGCAGCTGATACCAAGCAATAAAAATGGCTGAAATATACCATTTCAAAATTTTGAAATATGATATAATATTATATAATGCTGGCCACGCCAAGAAAGAATGCCGGTCACAGACTACCTGATGCCAGTCTACAATCGTATGGTTTAATATAAAAATCAGATGTTCTGTGACCAGCATGCTCTCCTGGCGAGCATAATAGTATACAGGCTCATTCAAATTCGAGGGCCACCATGGGGATTCGCATGGGGATATAGGAAACTGTAAGAGATATGACTCGAGATATGAAGATAAGTTTAAATTTGGCAAAGGAGCGTATTTTGATGCTTACTTTATTGAATAAAAATGTACTATAAAAACATCTTTCTTATCACATTTTCAATTTTTTTACCCTAAATTCAAAAATAAATTTTTTAAAACTAAGGGTAAAACTATAAAAAAGTAAAAATTCGCTGTTATTAAAAAAGGCAACGGTACCAGTATCGTATTAGGCAAAATTTTAATAAGGAAAAAATCAAGGAAAAAATGCACTATTGGGCAGATTTGTAGTGCAATAATAGTCTGTGCAAAGATCAATGATCTTTGGTCTGTGTAATATCACTGTCGAGAACACAGCTTGGAGGTGAGTATTTTCGGTTATTTTTGACACTAATAAAATAATTCTTGACCGAGGTAGGTACTTTTAAAATATTCAAAAATACAATGAGTACTTAGGCATTAATAGCATTCAACCTCAAACATATTTTTTGGCGAAATAGATAAATGGCTGTTTTAAACTAGATTTAGGTGTGTGTGGCCACCAGAAAACGTAGAGTAAAATTTATAAAAATGCGTTGAATATCTTTGAATCAGAATACACAAATATAGAAACCTATTATCGAGCCTATTATCATGATTCATAATACTACCAACAAAATGTTATTTGATTTGTATTTTTTGTACTCAATTTATTTTATCAAGGTACCTAATATAGACAGGCTTGATAACTATAAAGTAAATTCCGAGGTAAAATCCTTACATTGTTTTTTATTTTTATAAAACTAAAGGAGCAACAGAGCAGACTCAAACGTTACATTTTGATCACACTAAAAATAAATAGTAATTGAACCCTGCCAACTTAATGCTAATTACCTCTGTTAGCATCACGCATTAGTACCTACCTACTAACCACCTAGTTATTGCGTCACAGTTTCCTGATGCCAAAATCCTGTCTTGACTGTCCAATTCTTTCTAAGGACTACATAAATTAAATTAATGCTTATTCTACCGCTCCACCAAATTTATCGAACTGTTAATTCTACATTAGTTGGCGTTGGAGTACAACAGTGAATATATACAGTGTGCCACAAGATTCTCTATTGGGGCCTACGTTATTTCCTATTTATATCAATCTCCTCCAAGTTCAAAAAGGCTTTGTGTAAAACTTTCTAGATGCAGTCCAAAATATTTTCAAAAATTTCTATCCTTATACAAAACTTTTGCAATTCCCAGAAATCACTAGTAAACTTTTAAATAATGTAGTGCACCTGCAACAAACGTATCATAACATTGCTCATGCACTGTTTATAGAGTTGCAATAATGAATAATAAATTACTCAAGTAGTAAAATAACTATAATATGAAATTACCTCGGTAATTACGCTGTAATAAAAATGTTAATCTATATATACACATTAATTGTAACCCCTGGATAAGAAATCCTATGTTAAAACTACCTATAAATAAGTGCACCTATATAAAAAGTTGGCAATGTGGTTGTTTAGACGTACTTGCAATGTATAGTTGGCAAATGTTTCATAGGCTTATATGTCTTACCTATGAGTAACCGATACATCTCAACATTACATGAGCCTGTTAACATTACTTGGTGATGTTTGTGATACCCGCATCTACTTCTGCAGGTGTCAGGAAATGCCACCTGATTTTGCTTGGTTTTAAATTTAGACAATGGCAATTGTCCCAAGATGAATGTGAATACAAAATTAGTCATTTTCACATTTTCCACAGAGTAATATTATTTCTGAAATAAAAAATACAAGAAAACTCTTACCTCTTTTTGCGCGTTTAAAAGGCTGTGATATTGAAAATCGTGTAAACTGTCACTTTTCGAATTTAGATTATTTAAATAGCCTTGTATATAAGGATAGTACAAGTTATAAGAGGCATCTTCAGAACTATCACTTTTTGTATACACCAAATTACAAACTAAAATAAGCGCACAAAACCATGGTAACGCCATTTTTAAATTAATTTTTACGTTGACAGTTCTTTTATAAACTATGCATACCCCTCTGCGCATGCGTCACATTTAAAGTCATTGGCGTAGGTACTGAACCTTAAAATGATAATAAATAAAAACAACACACAATTATCTCTAGTTTCCTAGAAATTCGATTACATTTTGCAAGATACCGATATTTTGCCGACCTAAAATAGTAACAGACTGCTCAAAGTTTTTAAAAGTTTCAAACGGAAGAAAACTCTGCAGAATTCCATCTTCCTGAATCTTATGAATTTTGAGAAGTATTGGACAAGTTTTCAGCGTGCCTCAAATACTTACCCAAAAATGTCTACCAGCTCTCGGACTATAACGTTTTGGACACAGTGCTTCTCGACGTTTCAAATCAGTTATTATTAATTACTTAAATTATCCTTATTGTTCGTTGCATAGTTGATCACATTTAAAATTCTTGAGCCACGTGTAAAATATAACGTTTTACACTATCCTTGCTCTTGAAGGTGTAATTACATTGATTGCAAATGAAATTTTGCGTATTTAGTTTTACAGCCGTAAAAACTACAAAATTGAGTAATTGTAAACGGAGTTGGAAGTTGGGACTGGAACTGAAAATACCCCTTTTTTATTTTATTTTTACTAAATGGAATGGTCTAACCAAAATCAGCGTTGGAACACGAAAGGTATAGAAACGAATTTCCAATGATATAGATTTAAAATTAAAGAGTTATTGTTAGCTGAATGTGGTTCTGGTCCCTCGTGCGGAATACACTAAACTACAGATGCATAAATGCATTACGAGCTCAATCGCAGACTGTTATTTCTGTTCCTGTGCATACGTGCTAGAGTGCTTTTTGTTAGGTGTGACAGGTAACAATGGGCTCTTGTGCGGGATCAGTACACATACACGATACACACAACTTTGAATTAATGATCAAAAATATAAATTTGAGCTGGGGCCAAAAGAATGTCCATAATTAAAATATTCATAAATTGAGCAAACATTTATACCAAAAATAACAATGATTTCAAAGCAATCAAAGTTAGCGATATGAAACACATGATTCTGCATTGAGGTTAAATCAAGTCAATTTTCAAAAACAAAGATGGAAAATAAAAAATATCAAATGTTGCATACAAAACACAAATAAATTACAAAGAAATGCGAAGATTACTACTTGCATGAAGCCTTTCTCCACCGCTGGGCGCTGTTAATAAAAAAAATGGTAAGATAGCTCTAACCTACCAAGCGTTCGTGCTTGAGATGGCGTAGGCATATCTCTCTACGCATTCTTTGCATCTCAGGATTCACCATTTCTCCAGCCTTCTTTGTTGCCTCATTTTCTTCAACATCTTCTCATTCCCCGAGTCATTCGACACTACCAGACATCAACTTCCGTAGTTCCTTCGATTTCTTTGACTGGATCAAACTTTATCGGGTCTTTTCCATTCGCTGGATTCTTTGACTGGTTTCATCCGAGCGCTTATAAGATTTCAAACTTCTTTGCGCTTCTATGCTTCCTTGCTTCGTGTTCTTGCTTGGGGTTCCTCGTCATCTTGGAATTCCTCAGTTACCGGCAGTTCGGTTTTTCTTAATTCTTCATATTATGGAGAATCTTCGACTGTATATCGTCGTCATTTCATTTTCCTTAGTTTGTGTGGCTATTTCACCACAGGATGGCGCGGAAACCCACAATATTTATATTTAGCGTTTGCGAACAGTCGCTATAACGATAATACCTTCTGGAGATTTATTTGCATCCTCTGATTAGGCCTAAAATGAAATCACTTATTCTTCTGTCCAACATCCAACAATTATCGTCAAAACTAATTGATCATAAAAGTACTAGCTCTTCCACATTCAAACGTCGGAAGCTACGAGTAGGCAACCGATGCAACATGGATGATTCAACATCTACCTGGCTAGAGAAAAGATTACTCTATCCTAGAGGGTTGGTGAGAAATATATTATTTTTGGCCAAGAGTTCGTATTGCAAGGTTTACTTGTGGAGGGAAGAAGGGAAATAAAACAACAATCTTTGTTTATTTATTACCAAACCGTTCTTATTTTCTCAAACACCCAATGAAAGAGATGCAATCAGTAAATAGGGACAATTTAATAATTAACACACACAATCATTCATACTCATTACTCAAATAAATTCAATTAGATTATGCAATATGGTCAATACGTTTCAAATCAACATAAAATTTGAATATTTTGAATGCACGAGCAATCTTGATTGGTCTAAGAAAATCTGAATTTCCTTCAAATAGCTGTAAACCAGTCTGTCTTTTCGCAGGCAGAGACAGCGATTACAGAAAGGTGATCTTTTTATACGAATCGATGCCATAATTTACTTAACACATCAATAAATTCTTTGATATACGAGGGGAGAGGGGCACCAAGCAATCATACCATTAATATCATTCACCCCAAATCGTCAGGGTCATTTAGGCCTTTAACAGTACCTAGTTCCCGGCCTGGGCCACTATAATTATGAGAAACACAAGGGGCACCTCTATTTCATAATCAGCTACATCGAGGCCTACGATACTTACAGGCCGGAGCGCTCGAAAAAGTCACGTGACGTTAGGAGTCATATGAAATACATTACGGCTTATGGAAAAACCGTGCGCGGCTCCACTATTTATTTTTTTACTCCGGATCCGTTCAACATAGAGCCACGAAATTTCAATGAGAGCTTGTCAATATAGTACACACAATCAAATTATGGTGTTCGTTAATTTTTAATAACACTAAAAATAATTAATTTTTAGGTTTTAAAGTATTGAAAATAAAACGATGTTAGTAAATCCGCGTAATGTATTACTAACAATTATTTGAAACATAATAATTCCTTTGCGTGTTCACTTATTCTTGAAATCGCGCTATTTACTTCAGCTGCTGAAAAAAAAGGAAACAAGAGACCATTTCTTAAAAATTCCTTCTGAAGAACATTTTTGTGTCCTTTGGTCACAATTCATTCGATATATGTGATACAATTATAGCAATAACAAAAAATTTCTCGCATGTTGAATTTTTCTCTGCGCGGATAATAAATGCGCGATTTTGTAGGGCCTTTTAAAACTATACTAACATCAGATTAGGCATCATATACGCATAATTGGAGGCGAATATCATTCTAGTTTAAGACACCGAAAGGATTATAATGATATAGTTCCTAGAAAAAGAAATATGATGATGTAAAGATAGAAAAACGCGGATTTACTAACATCGTTTTATCTTCAATACTTTAGACCTAAAAATTAATTATTTTTATTTTATTAAAAATTAACGAACACCATAATTTGATTGTGTGTACTATTGACAAGCTCTCATTGAAATTTCGAGGCTTAATGTTGAACGGATCCGGAGTAAAAAAATAAATAGTGGAGCCGCGCACGGATTTTCCATAAGCCGTAATGTATTTCACATGACTCCTAACGTCACGTGACTTTTTCGAGCGCTCCGGCCTAGTATCGTAGGCCTCGGCTACATACATACCTACTACATAGCTATTCTAATCATGTTACTCAGCAACACTCAAACACGCTAGTACACTTAGTAGCTGGGTTAATGAGAACAGGTAATTTACGTCCAGGTCCTCATTTGCCATCCAGAAACGTGGGTATTCCTCTGTGAAATCCCTACCCTATACATGGAACCATTGAATAAATAAATGATGCAACTAAACAGAGATAGGTATGCAAAGAGTCTTATCACGTCAGCCGGCCAATACCCAAGCCCACTTTAGTCCCGGAACCACTCAACGCTGTAAACGTAACTTCCATATCGCCGTCACATCATAGCCGACTCTATCATCTTGTGTCTTCCTAGGACGTTCAATGTTTATTGGAGCAACGATATTTTCAACTGCCACTGAAATCCAGTTTATATCTTCAAATAATTCTTGCATATTAATGCCCATTTGTTGTCAGCACGAAAGGACGGTTAAGATCCAAGATGATGAAACGTAGTGTCAACAGAACCGTTCAGGTATATGCTGACGTTTGCTAATAAAAATAAATACAAGGAAATACGTTTACGGCGTTAGTTAGAATATAATCACCAGAAACTAATACTCCCTACGCCTAATCAGATCAGTGTTATATCAAGTGAGCATTTTTTTGTCGAAGGTGTGGATTCTGTCATCTGCCAGTTGTTTCCTGACATTCAAATCATATGTCACACGTGGCCATTTCCATTTCGGGTTTCCTAAAATTACAGTGAAATTTTCATTAAACTATCATATACTCAATGCCAAAAATTCATGGTGGAGCCCTATTTAAAGAATTCAAGTCCAAGAGGGACCCAAACCGGTCCACGTGTAATCACAATGTGCTCTTCGTGTAAGTATCTAGTAATACCACAATTATACACATCCAGTGATATCACAAACATGATGCTTAGTCACTAATCTGCTTACTACAGAGTGGTAACGGTGGTCATAAATGCAACGAAGTGTGGGAATTATTTATGTTCGCTTTTCGGTCTTGAAAAATGTTACCATATATTCCCATATACCAATTAAGGGCAACGGTCACTTACCCGCGGCGGAGCGCCTTTTCGCTCACACTGATTCCATACGCCGATACTCAGCGCCGCGTTTCGCTCGAGTGAACATGTGAATGGAAAAGGCCGCGCGTAAGTGAGCGTTGGTGTTAAATCTTGTTCTTTTCTTCGAGTCAAAACAGAAAACAAACCTCATGAGTAAAACACGCTAACTACGTAACTACTCTTGATGTAAACGGGTCAAGTCAAAAATTGTTTGAACACTAGTTTTATTAGAAAAACAACCAACATCGAATATTGAAATATTTTGTGTATGTACAATATATGTTAGTCCAAAAGTTGACAAAACCTTTGTTTGAGCTTCTACAGCTATAAGTAACTTACGAATATAGAAGCGCTTTGTTCTTACCATCCCCTTTTGCCCTTACATGGCCTTAAAATGAAAAGTGTGTAGTCGTTTGACTGATGTGCATTCAAAGTTACTCAAAATGTAAAAAAAAAGAAACATCCGTTCCGTAATAAATCACGATTTACTCTGGCGCACAAAATGCGTTTTAAATTGGTTTAAACCATGGTATAATAAGTTTAAACTTATAATTATTAGAGATGCTAAGTAATTAAGTACAATAAAAATTGCAGTGCACGTGTGTATACGTGAATGTATATCAGAATGAAATTATCGAGTTAACTCTGATTTATAAAATCGGAGATAAAGCTTGATAACTTGTTCCACTTGGTAAATTCGTCTATAAAACACATTTGCAATTTGCAAATAAGTATTTTAGCAATGGGCTCGTCATATGAGGAAAAAAATGACGGTTGTGCAGTGTGGGTTTAATACAAAATAGCAGGGTTGAGGAAACAAGCAAAATAAACTATAATGATATAATACATATAGCAGCACAAGATTAGCATATTACATGTCATCATGTCACTATACTGACTAATGCAAGCAGCCCAGCCCAAAAGCGCACGATGGCATTCAATTGCATTTCACGCTTCAACATTTGTGTGAAAAAAGCCGGGGGGAGGGGGGGGGGGGGGAAACCTTAAAATATCATTATTCCTTAATTTTCGTCATTGTCTCGTCTGAAACTTAAGAACCACCGCTGCCGGCCTCGACGTGCGTGTTTGTTCGGCCTTTTGTGAACACCCTGTAACACGTGCGCACATTTTCTATGACTATACACTTTTTGTAGGATGTCACACAGGCCCGCAAGACCTGCTATTTCTCTACAGGGTGTTCCTAAATATGATGTAAATAGGGAAGGAGATAATCCTTTGACTTATTTTATGATTAAAAGTTCATATTTACAGGGTGTTCAAATTTTAAGATTTTTTTAATTTTTCCTCTAAATCTACTGTGTATCTGTGACCATTATAGAAAAAAAAAATTATTTTTCGGTAGTTAGCTAAATGTAAGTATGATTTTTAAAATGGTCCAGTGGGCTCTGGTCTAATTTGGATAATATCTGTTTTATTAGACAGTTGACAGTGAAAATTGTATCTTGTGTTTGCATATATGTTTATAAATTAAAGGTTTAAATTGTAAAGTGCGGGTAGAACTGTAACACCCTGTAAATCGGTAACAAAGTGTTTGAGGGCCTATACCGGGTGATGCCTAGCGCGACGCAGCATAGGGATTTCAATGGTAATTTCTTTATAGTCAATTACTAGCTCCCCTAATTATTTTAGAGCAAAAGTCTAAATAAGTTTTTTTAGAGAAAAAAATACTGAATCTGTTTATGCTATTACTCATAATTTTCCGTTTTTCAAAACCGTAGAAATCTACAAAATAAAAAGGTTCATTTTACAATAAATCAAATATGCCTTGGAATTACCTAAAAAAACAGCGATCACGTTTCATTATTTGCCTTTGACGTATATTAAATTTATACTTGTTTATAAATTAGTTAAAGAACTGCAAGTGCAATAACGTTCAAAATGTCCGTCAAAACCATCAGGAAAACGACAATACATTCAACGTTTTGGCGGCAGTAGCGGAAAATCCGAATATAAGTTTAGGAACAAATCTGCTTCAAATCAGTTTTTTTTCTTCGATTATGTAGGTACTCTGATTCTCTCTGATAAACAAATAGTATCTGATGCAGATGCAGCATACATTCTGTAAAAAAACATTACCCAATTGCCGCTTTTTCTTGCATCGGATAGTTGTGACAGAATTAAATATGAAAATCGTTCGACGTCAAACAACGATAACTTAGATGCGATGCGCTTGTAGTTTGTTAAAAGATTCCAAAGCATCACTGATTTATAAAAATTTAATTTTTTATTTTGTCGATTTTTACGGTTTTGAAAAATGGCAAATTATAACTAAAAGTATGAACAGATGCAGTATTTTTTTCTCTAAAAAAAACTTATTTAGACTTTTGCTCTAAAATAATTAGGGAAGCTAGTAATTGACTATAAAGAAATTACCATTGAAATCCCTATGCTGCGTTGCGTTAGGCACCACCCTGTATGTTTATATGAACTTTTAATCATAAGGTCAGCCAAAGAATTAGACCCTTCCGTATTTCATATTTAGGAACAACCTGTAGGTAGGTAGGTATAATTTGTAGTCTATAATTCTATATACATAATAGTTATTTATGTATTAAGGGCATAATAGTGATGTTTATTTTCTCGAGAGCGACGAGTTAAAAAGCTCGAGGGCCGATAGTTACTAAATACGGATTTTCAAAAAGATCGGATGATTACTTTTTTACATTTTTCCATAAATAACAATAACAGTTGAAGATAAGGGTTCCAGACCAATTCTATCTAATATACAATTCGATTCTAAACAAGTTCAAATTCTATTCATTTTTTCCCTCAGAGCAATAGTTAACGAGATATTCGAAGTCAAATGTGAAAAAAAACCCATTTTTCCATTTTTTCTTCGTTTTTTGTTTATAACAATATGTTCCGGGCGTTTCTGGTCAGGGGGACTATGATTTTTGGATTCAGCGGATTTTTTTACATAGGATACGATTGCTTTCGTTGAATGAAGGTATGATCTTTGAATGAAGTGACAACATCCAGCCCAAACCGTAATTTCACTGGACTATTACCGCCTCATCCACGAGAGCAATGCACTCCTATGCAGTGGCGTACGTAGAAATTTATTCTGGGGGGGATTGAACAAGTTCGTGGCACATACAGTCACCCAGTGCGTACTAAAAGGGGGGGGGGGGGGGGGTAAGAAATAGAAATTGAGTTGCAAGTTGCTGATGCTGGTAGTCATTTATCTATTTATTATTGTACAGGCGAAAAAGATTAGATTAGAACGGTATTTTATTTCTTACTGCTGACAGGCCCATTTATTGCTTTTGCTTAAATTAGTCAACGAAAACTTTGAATAATAGGTCGGTAGTACGCAGTAAATATGTATAATTCCTATTTTTAAAATTTAAAATTCTTATTTTCGTGAAAGGCAGGACGCAGGTACCTCACCTCAGTAGCAGTACTGAGTACCTGATACCTATTTGTTATTTTGGGCATCAATGTAGCGAATTGCCGATCGATGCCGAATAGCCAAATCGTTGACTGCCAACACTGATCACTGAATAGTGAATATTGAATACTACAGAATTAATATTTAGATTTTAGTGACTTTAGACTTTAACCAAAACCAAAATTGCTCTCTCTCTCTCTATATATACCTATATATTATTGCCTTTATTTTAAAGTGGGCGGAGCGGATAGTGGAGTATTACCTAAATACCTAATAGCTATGATGATAACTCAATTCTTCTGGGGGGGGGGGGGATATCCCCTTCACCCCCCCACCGTAAATACGCCACTGCTCCTATGTAATTTTCACATGAGATCAGTGGCACCGCCGTAGTGTTGATCGCCCCCCCCCCCTTGTCCGCCCATGAAAAAATGATAATGATACTTCCATGAGCAGATTGCGAATCCCGCCTTCATTTTTTATTTCTGATCCACAAAGTACATTAAAAATAAAAAGACCCGTGTGTCCTCAATTTTTATTTGCGAGTAAAATAAACCCAAAATAAATTATTGAAAAGCTGTGTTTTTAGTCCGAATTTGAAACGCTTCAGACTAAATACGTCACAAACCTACAACCAATCACGTAGAAGTGAGCTGGCAACCTTACGCGAGGGTCTGACGTTTGTCACATTTGACGTTTTGAGAGGGATGTTTAACTGCATCTAGCACGAAAGTGACAAGTGCCTGTGACAGATGACGCAAGTTATAAATGCCATTCTCCTGCAATATTGCCAAGTCGTTATGTCATCTGAATGGTTCTAGGAGCTGATTGGTCGGGCTTATTACGTCACAGAGCCCGCCACAATCATATCGTTTTGAATAAACCTTTAAAACCGCACATGTTCATTATTTTTTTTCTAATCAGCCTCTATTTTTAAATAAACTTTTACTGTCCAAAAAAATGTTTTATGGTTTCAGGTAGGTACACGCTTATTAAATTAGAACTGTGGAATTCAACTATACTGTAAACCCCCATTGCGCCGTGAATGAGGTTCGAGGATCGTTTCACTTTTTTGCCATTTCTCCAAATGCTCAATTAAATTCACCCAACTTCCTTGGAAAATGCGCTAAAAATACAAATACAGCCTATATTTAACACGTCAACAAAACAAAGAAATTGCACTTGTCATCCTGATAATAACTCTTAACCGGACATGTTTCCTGGAAAATGAAAAATTGACGTGAAAGGTATTCTCGCACGATTATGGCGTTGTGTGCAGGTGCACCATCCTGTTGAAACCTAGTTTCCAACGTTTTTTGTGTTCCCCCCCTCGTTGTATTCGTAATAAAAAATGCCACACAATACAGTGTGTGCTTTTTTCGCGTCATATAAAATAATGTTGATAATGATTTTCCCCATTGAGAAAGTGTGTATTTTTTGTGTCTGTTTAAGTAACATCAGAAAAAACCAAATCGGTAAGTTTTCCTGGCATCTTCGCAAGGAATCGAAATTTTCTGTAAAGCATGATACTAGCTCTTTAATTGCGCATCTTTTCTCTAATTTAATCAACGTCGTATCTTCTATAGTTTCGGAGATCCCTCTGATGATAGATAGGTATCCTTATCTTGGACACAGTGTATAATTTTATTTTGAACAAATAAAAATATAACTTGTAACAAAAGCAAAGTCAATATGTTATTTTTGTATGTTATTATATATTTCCTTCAATTTGTGAAAAAATAAGAAGTTTGACTTTCGTTTTGTGCAGCCTAGCCTATGTAAGTAGTCATTTGTCGGTTTGAGTATATTTCCACTGAATTAATAAATTTCCAATTCATTCATTCGGTTTCTTGAAAAATTCTTTTCGAGTTGATTTCAAGATTTTCACCCCCATTTCTATCTCACGTCTGATATGCTACTGCATTATCGATATTTGAATTCCAATAAACGATCTTATTCCGATCCAGAACTACTAACTATATAGGTAACTACGTTTTTTTAAATAAAAGGTTAATCGGTTGTTTATTCCGTGAAACGTTAATTACGAGATATTTTTTATTTCCGTACATACTTTTGGCTGTAGCACCTTGGAACGGTGGGTATTTATGGCAGGATACCCTGTATATTAAGAAGGGAACGACATGATTTGTGTTAAAAATACACAAGAGAGAGAGATTTATTGGCCAAGGATGATGATACCAAGTGATGAACGTAAATATTTGTGGTAGCGAATGTGAAGGTCGTCAGCAACACGTGACGAACCTACATTTATCCAGCTGTTTCTTACATGACACATTTAACTTTCAGAAGCAAGCTAATGCTAATACCACAGATTTAAATATTTAAATCTGTGCTAATACGTTATTCGCGTCGCCGAGGAGTAGTTGTAGAAAAACACAATTGATTGAAGAATGCTCAATTAGGATCGTTATAGAAAAGTGGGTCAATTCGATGTGATGTTATAAAATAAACTATCTACGTCTTGTTACTCGTTATCGCATCAATGTACATTGATAATTACGTATTATTTGTTTATTAACCGAGTATATCGTTAAGTGGGGACAATCTCGGCGTTTGCAAATAAGACATGTCTCCGTAGTGAATCAGTCTAGGTGTAGCGTGCGTTGAAGTGGTTTCGTGCTGACGCTCACTGCTAATGGACGTCTAAACTCAAAATGGCCGCCGACTCCGGAATGGATACGTGCCCGTCACCTGAGATCGCGGACTCCAGGAAAAGACCGCTCGACGGGGACAACGAAAACGGCGACACGAAGCGATCACACTTCAGCTCAGGTAAACAGAATAGTGACATACTTTTTTCCTAAAATATAAGTTAGTGCGATATCGAGCAGTGTGTTATTGAGGGAAATTGGATCAGTGGGCGAATCGCGAGTATTTGCTAAATTTTAATGGGAGCTCGTTTATTGAAGAAGTTGCAATGAGTTTGAGATATTTCGGTTCGGTTACGTTACGATGAACGTCGTCGTAATGCTGTCCGGAATCAATCGCTCGACGTGGCTGTAGTGCGCTCCGTGGCAACTCCGGACTCCTGGTGCGTTAGCAAAGGAGCAGTGGTCGGTGGGTGTGCAGCAATTTGAACATGCTGACCATACGATCAGCTGGCTCGTCTGTTATTTCCCATAAATCAACCGTGAACGCGAATTCGACTTCGCCAGCATCGTTGCCGTGACGTGATAACTAGCATATGTTGATAATATCTGAGTGTAGCTTAGAGGCAGGATTTTGAAAATTACGCCTAGGCATTTTGGCTTAAATGATAAACAATTCCGACGCGTTCTTCCTTGACAATCTGTTGTACACGTTACCAACGGGTGAGTTGTCATATGGGTGGCAGGCACCTGCACTGTCGTGCTCCACGTTGGGGTAAACATAACCCTTCAACGTCTGCACTGCTCATGCTAGACCACTGTGTTTTCGGCTTAATCATTCGCATTATGTTTAAAACGTCACGAGCTTTCAAACATCTTCCTTCACATTTTTCCTCTATGCAATCATAACCCACATAATAACGAAAACTTAAGAAGGTCTCATTATTGATTGCGATTGCTATGGCTTCTATCCTCGCTTCTATTCCAAACAATGCATTTGGTAAATTTCTCACTTTAAATGCAATTTTAATTAGGTAGGTATGTGTACCTATATTAAGTAAATTGCATCATACTTTCATTTCTTTTTCGAGCTAATTTAATTGTTAGAATGCATTTCAAGGTAACTGGACGCGAATTCCTCCTTTACATAATATGTATAGTACCTATGCCGGTAAATTACAATGTAGGTAGTACGTAAATTTAACTACCTACCTAATTAAGTATCTATTATTATACGTGGTCTGATCTGGTCGATAGGCAAGGTTAGGTTGTATACCAGCAAAAAAATCGAGAATACTTCTTAACATTTCGGATGGATTTGGCTTTTAATGATTATGGGGATATTATTGAACACATAAACTAGCAGGTAATTAAGGTAATAAAAAGCTATAGGCTTGGCCAATACTCAAAATACTCCAAACTCGCACTCTGTTACCCACGATCACCGTAATGAAGCAGAATTTTTGTAAGTAGGGTGAAAATGTCCCACGGTGATTTGTTTCTAAAAGGGCTCTTCATTTATCAATGTAGCCGGAAGGTCACTGGGGATTTCGTATAGCTGTGCTACAGTTGAGTTATTTCAAAGACATTCTGCTGACTCGCTGCATTGGCCCTCCATTTATATATATATATAATATAAACTGTTGACTATACGGTATGCAATTTCAACTATGTAGGTATTTCAATTAATCACTGTCATTCCTATCCATTAAGAAGGCAATGCTATAGGTGCTTTTTAAAGAGACTTGAAAATTTCTAGGATGTGCTGTCCCAAAAAATAGCACCCAATTCAACCATAACCTTCCCCCTCGCCTTCCCCTTATGTACAGGGTCTTCCATTTTCGACACATATAGGGTATCTGCGTAATTGTTAGTGTTATCAAAACACAAAGATCTAAAATAGTCCCGAAAATAGTAAAATAACCTATATTTTCTTACTTAAAAGAGATACAGAAAATTGTTTATCACAAGTGTTTTTATAATGATTGTTGAATAATCCGAGGGGTAAAATTCTAGAAAATTTAAAAAATCCTAGACATTTTAAAAAAAATTCTAGAAAATTCTGTAGTGTTCTAGAACCTCGTCTAGAACATTTAAACAAATTCTAGAAGAATTATAAAAAATCTACTAGCGTTTGTTGTTGAAATATACATCAATGTACGCATTAAACCTGCCTATTAAGTTAAACAAAATTGCCAAATATTAAAATCAGTAAATAAATTTATTTATACAGTTTTTTTTTTATTTCTTAAACTTTATCCATTTGAATAGGTCCAAACAAATTTGCTGAGCAGGAACCATTTGCCAATTTTCCTTTTTTGCCCACGAAAATTGGTTAACATTTTCTTTTTAAAACTTCATTTTGTACATCTAGCTTTCTTCGTTTTGGTCACTTATTACTCTTCCAATATACCACGCTTCTGTATAGAAACAAGCGTAGTAGGTCTCCAATATAATCTGCAAATGAGCGGAAATAATTTACGACTTCCATTAAAAACACAACATTTAAAGATAAATATTACTTATGCATTCTATTGCAAACGTTAATATCGATTTTGTGTTTTGATGTTTAATTTCGGTGCGAGTTTCGGTCTTTGTTTTTTTTAAACTTTATTTTTATTACATTTGAACCGACCAGTTTCGAACATTCAACATTTCAAACTTGTCTCCTAGAGTTTATATAAATTCATCCCGTGTTATGCTGCTACACAATTGAGGAGTTTCTTCTTCTTTCAGAAACCGTGCCGAAAGTGATTTTTTAAATTGAACACCGGTATATTTTAATCCAAAAAGGTAGCATATTAAATTCTCTTTTCAAAAATACAACACTGAAAAAATTCAAAACAATCAATATTCAATGAAAAAGAGAGACGGTTAAAAGCAGTAAAAAGCGAGGTAAAAAGTTATCGAACCTAACCTCATTTTTCAAATGGAACACCCAGTATATTTTAATATAAAAAGGTAGCATTTTAAACACCCTTTTCAAAAATATAACACTGAATAAATTCAAAACAATATTGATTGAAGAAGATTCAAAAAAGATTTAAAAAAATGAAAAAAACCTGTTCTCAAAAAAGTATACGAGGTCAGGTAAAAAAGTTATGGGACCTATCCTCATTTTTCAAATGAAACACCCAGCATATTTTAATCCAAAAACGAGTCTAAAAAGGTAGCCTATTAAATTCCCTTTTCAAAAATATAACGCAATCCTCGAGGCAATACTCAATATGTATTGTGATTTCGGTATTTAATAAAATTCGAGATAAAATGTATTTGATTCAGTTTTTTCCTCTGTTTTTTTTTTGCTATAATATAATTAGATCCAACAGTAAAAAGTAACTGAAATACACAAATATATATGTAAAAACATTATGTTTTTGACATGTCAAGTTTTTAAAAAGTTTCCAGGTCTGCTGCGATTTTTCAAGATTAGCAATCAAAAAATGTCAAAAACTTTAGTTTTTCAAATTGCATTCTGATGTCAGAAATCAATGTAGATTTTAATTTTGGGGCCAGTTTTATTAACATTGTGTATACAAATATACCCGGAGCTATATATCCTGTAGTTTTTGGGTGCCATTGCCATTTAAAAAAAAAATCAAATGTACATTCA
This sequence comes from Photinus pyralis, assembly GCF_008802855.1. Lineage (NCBI taxonomy): Eukaryota > Metazoa > Arthropoda > Insecta > Coleoptera > Lampyridae > Photinus > Photinus pyralis. The sequence continues at coordinate 1,971,575 of NW_022170403.1, forward strand.
TTTCTGGTATCAGAAAAAATAGTTGTACTTTGAAAAACCCGAGAAATAACGGAGGATTTTGACATTTAAAATCGCAGCAGCCCTGGAAACTTTTTCAATACTACCAATGGTCACTTAAAAAATTCCTTAGACTTTTTAGGTTTCGATTCTAAAAAAAAGAGCACTCACATATCTTGAAAGGTTTAAGGATATGAGTTTCTGAATGGACCCTTTCATCTCTAAATTGTTAGAGAAAAATTGTCATGTGAAAAACTATGTACGCAAATCTTAAATTCGTTGAATTCAGAATAAAATGGCGCATTTAGAAAAAAAATCAAGATGACGCCAACTTCCGATCTTTACGGAAGGGCCGCCATCTGGAAATTATTTTATTTCAATCCGCAATGGTGCATTATGGCTGTGAACCAAATTTCAAGTTTCTATTTCTATTGCCAGTTTAAAAACTTCTTATAAAGGGGCTAGTGCATCACCCTATATACTTACTTCACGTGTTTCTCTATCGAGTAAAACGTATTTTGAATTAGGAAATTATGTTATAATACGAGCAAAATAGCTTCAATGTAGTACGGATTTTGTTGAAAACGTTCTTTTCTGTGAGACCGCTTTTAACTTAACAAACAAAGTGTAAAAGTTCGTAGATATACCGGGTGTCCCAAATTTTAAGGCCCACCCTGTAAATAGCAGACACAGTACTTCAAAATAAGCACGAAATGTTAGATAAACATACGCCCGATCTTGCTGTGACTGTGGACCATACTCGGCTTGCAACCGGGCCGCTCGCGGGTTCAATTCTGCTTGAAAAGATTTTTTGCACACAACATGCTTAATTCGGCGGAATGGACATTTGGTTATTTGCAAGTTTAAGATTGTCTTCTCAAATTTTGTTCAAAACCAAAGTTTTTGTACTACTTGTGCTACTTACGGTGTTTTCTAAAGGGATACGCATCTGCTAGTTACGAATATGCGCACGGGCTTATGAATTAAACAACTATCCCCATAACAATGACTTTGACTCTATAGTTATACATACAGGGTGATTCCTATAGTACCTGCCACCGTTTGGGAGCGTATAGGGGGTGCCTAGGGGAAGTCTTTTCATATAGGACACTTGGAGTCGGAAATCCAAAATAAGGGCGCCAGAACCAAATTTATCTTCTGGAATTTCACGCCTGTATGTAGGCAACCCAACCGACCGACGTTTCGCGCGGAGCGATGCAGAGCGAGTTAGCGCGAGGAAGCGACATGGGAGGCAAGGAGGGAAAACGACAGTCAAAAGCAATAACGTTTACAAGTGTTCAACGTGGCCACCGTTGTTCTCAATGCACTTCCTACATCTAGCCAACCACTCCCCCTCGAACTCGCGTGAAGACTCCTATGTCCTGGCGAACAGCCTCTCCGGCCATGACGACGCGCGCAATTAAGTCCTCTTCGGATTCGACGGGAGTCTCGTAGACGTGCGCTTCCATCACACCCCACAAGTAAAAATCTAATTGGGTGATGTCGGGCGAGCGGGCAGGCCACTCCACCGCACCTCCACGGCCGATCCATCTGTCCGGATAGGTTTGGTCCAAGTGTTCCCTCACCTGCCGCCCGTAGTGAGCAGGGCACCCATCGTGCTGGAACCAGTGGTCCCAGTACAAGTTCACTGGAACATCCATTAAAAGTTCTGGTAGCACCTCGCGCAGGAAAATCAGGTAATTATGGGCATTTACACGCGGAGGGAGGATGTAAGGCTCCAGTAGGTTGTCCCCCAGGATGCCAGCCCAAACGTTTAAAGAAAACTTGTCCTGGTATCCTCGCGTAAACGTTTCATGAGGATTGTGCTCCGGCCAGTAGTGGCTGTTACGAGGATTGAAGGTCCCCTCTCTTGAGAATCCTTTCTCGTCAGTAACTAGCACGCTCCTCAGAAAGTTCGGATTAGCTTCTTCCTCTTGGACGACTAAGTTGCAGAATTCCAGCCTCCTTTCATGGTCACCCGGCCGTAACTCTTGCACTTTCTTAAACTTATAGGGGTGTAAGTTGTTGTTGTTGGCGATGTTCCACATTGTGTGTTGACTACAACCCACCTGATCTGCTACAAGTCGAGTGCTAGTACGCGGGTTTGCTTCGAAACGTTCCAACACATCCTCCGCTAAGGCATTTACCAACGGGCGATCGCGATCACGGGCGCTAGTGGGCTGCGAAATAGGAGGAGGTCGGTGTAAACAAACAAACTTTTCGAAATGGGTGCTTAAATGACCCAAGTATCGATGTGCATCACGAATCGTGTGTAAAGTTAAGCCTCCGTCAGCTTACCTGCAATTGCCCTGTCTCGCACAGTCGGAAGTGAACTTCTTGAAAGACCTGTCTGCAGGGTAACTGACGGTTTGGATACCGCTCAGCGTACGCTCGTCGTGCAGCTCGTGCGTTACCATTTGCCAATCCGTACATGACGTGCATGTCCGCGTATTCCGTGTTAGTAAAACGTGCCATAGTGTTTATTCACTTGATACGCGTCGTTGCAGACGGGATTTCGTGGGTTTAAACAAAATTCTGATCAAGTGTCAGCCACACATTGCCGCCTGAGATCGCTCCGTGTGCACCGCCGGCCGGTTGGGTTGCCTACCTACAGGCGCGAAATTCCAGAAGGTAAATTTGGCTCTGGCACCCTTATTTTAGATTTTCGACCCCAAGTGTCCTATATCAAAATACTCCCCTACGCACCACCTACACGCTCCCAAACGGTGGCAGGTACTATAGGAATCACCCTGTATTTATTTTCATCACATATTAATATACAGTTTTTTTTTAAATTTTCCATTGAATTCCAATAACTTCCAGTGAACGTGTGGTTTTAGCATGTGAGTACTGTCATGCCATTGAGCGGCGAGTGGTGAATATTTCTATATTGTAACTGAGAATAAATCAGCAGCTATAACTTGGCGTCCCTCTGTCAAAGAAAATTTCAACTACAAAATGGACAACTTCGATCTCAGTTGAACCTCTTAATTCTCGCCTCCCATTGTCTTCTTAACTTTAATAAATTTCGACGTTCTCCTCGAACGCCAAAGAACAGTTCGAGTCTCCTTCTCATCTCTAATGCCTCAAATCTACGGCTTACGAGCCGAAAGGACTTCACGCTCTAAAATCAACTAAACACGCAAACACATCTTCGTCATCGACAGCTGCGTCTCGCTATCTTACAAATGTTTGACAGTTTCTTGACAATGATTAAAAAATGTAAGGAATATTTTCTGTGAACTATTTAAATATTGATGGCAACGATACGAGAACACAGCTTCGGCTTCGCCGCCTCGCCTCGTTGGATTATAAACTTTTAATGATGTCTTTGGATTTGCTCGCAATGGTAAAAAGTGCACGGATTTATTTTTATGAAGTATTCATACATCATCTAACAACACATTCAGCTTCAGTGGTTGCGCCCCCTCATCTCGCTACCTTGAAAACTGCTCAAGAGTTCTGTGGGCTTTGTTGATGAAGGACTCCATAAATGTTTGAGTGATTGCGTATTGGAAAAATGAAGTGAATTGAGACTCAAACAGTTTTTATTATTTCTGACGGCAACTGCGACATATAATCGCACTATTTTATCGAATGTAGACAAATGTGGCGTCGTTGACCACATCTCGTACGCATAGCAGAGATGGCATCTACAACAGCACTCGTTTCTGCTACCGCAGAATAAAATGAGTTTTTATTTTTCTATGTGGTATTCCTCAAAAACGTAAACACATCTAATTTGCTCAAATAATTGTATTTTCATGGTCAACAACTTCCTTCAATCACGCGTCCAATAGATGCACGGCTAAGTGCCTTGTTGTTACTTATTAGGATTAATTTAAATTTTGATCGTTTATTTACGTTTCGTTTAATTAAATAAACTATTCCTCCCAATCTCCTATCATCAATCATCACTAAAATGCCACGCTATTATTACTCGATAACAATAACGTATACAGGGTGTTGGAAATTATAAGCCCAAAATTAAGCAAGGTAAGTAAAACAGTAGTAATAAATTAAATAAGGGTTATCAGTTACATGTGTAAGTGTTGTTTGAAGTACGACCTCATTAACACAATTAAATAACGTTGTTTAGGGTTCTCACCTTATCGGTTCCATTACTAAAGCCGATAATAATGGAAGAATTGCACGTTTGAAAGTATTGCTTGCATCAAAATCAGATATAGCGTTGATAAATATGCAACTGCCCTGTATAATTATTTAGAAGAAGATTTCAAAGTGAAAGTTTGTTAGCAATTGTTCAATATGCAATATTTCATGGCCACTTGAGGATTATATAATAAACACATTTTGTTGAAAAATCTTTCGCAATTCACGAATGTAAAATGTGAGTTGTTAACATTTCACGAAAAAAGCTATTTTCATACCATATGTGTAAACTAATTCAAATCCTAAAGATAACAAAAATAACAGTAGCCCAAGGGAGGAATCTTGTGGCACTCCGCGGACTTGCACGACAATCATCGCTGTAATGTTGAAGAAGAAAGGTGTTGGAGCTATGTGTATACATACATTACGTAAATTATTCGTGTTAATAATAGTGAACAGAGTTCAACTGAATGGAAATATGAAGCCCATTATACAGTAATCAATACAACCTCGTCATTTCCGGTTTTAAACGACAAAAAAATAAGTATTACATGAAAAATTGCTATTCTGGTACTGCTTGCGTAACTGGTGGCATAGGATCGATTATATTGTGTCCATTTTTACTTTCACTGTATAAGCATTTGCTTCGACATTTAGCAATTGAAGATGATAGCGCACGTGTTCGTCTAATTTCACAAGTCATGCTCTGCCGTTATCTCCTTATCAGTTGTACTAGCAGAAATATGCGTTAGTACACGAACTTTAACGGAAACTGGCACGTGGCCGTACTGCACTATCATCGAGCATATCATTGAGCTCAAATGGGCCAAAATCTTGGATGACCAAAGTCTAGACAAAAAAATTAATGAAAAATCTAAAGAAGGAAAAGAATTGACCTTCATTTTTGTGGAGTAATTTTTTTGCCCAAGATACGCATTTTTACAAAATGTGTGACGATTCCAATGATTTGGGCAGAACAGAAATTACACTGAATTTATTCAATAAACGTGGCAACACTTATGGCCATGGGACACGCTTAACAGTTATGGTTAAACACGCTGTTTTAATAGCAGTTTTTGTGACCGATTGATTATTTCGATTACAGAATTGGTTTTATCAAGTGAAAACTTGCCAAAAGTAATGCGATCAAGAAGAAAACAGTTGCCATCTATAGCAAATCATTATTTAAAAAATTAAGTCCTCTTGAGAGATCGAAAGGCCTTCAGTGCATTTTTGTATCAGATCAGTGTTCTATTAGCAACTCGCGTTTGCAGTTTTGGCTCCACCATCAGTAAGATCTTGTCGCGGGCAACCACATTCCCTTTGTCGGTACCCGCTTCCGACGTTCCGTTCACCCCTCGCAAGACGCGCGCCTTGCGAAAAGGTGCTTAATTTCGTCCCTAGAAAAAAACAAATTTCCGTCACGCATGAGTTTACAAGATCTTTCCGACATCAATTTGAAAAGAATCCGACCAAAACTGTAAACGAAGATAGGAAAAATCTGAACAATCACCACGTTAGTATAACAGGCCCAGGGATGGCGCCCGGATGTCACCAACCCCACAACATGTAGCCCCGTCCCTAAAGTTGTTAATTACACGACCCTGGTAAGTACATGTACACTCCTCATCTTTGTACAAGCACTTCCGTCTACGGACCCACATTTGCTGTCAGTCAGCCAGAGATTAAAAGCTACTTTTTTACAAATAAATTTGCAAAAATGCGCTATAAAGATCAGCGAGTTGCAGGGAAGAGAAGAGCTGCCGCCAGGGCCAGGGCGGAGACCCCAAAAACTGCTTTTGCTGATGATGATTAACATCCATATATAGAGATTAAATGAGAGATAAATGATTAAATGGATCAAGTACCAGAACGATGTAAGATTTCGAAAAATAATCTTCCTAAGAAGGTTTGTACAAAAATTAAAGACATGTAAAAATACAGTTGAATTGTTGTTCAAATTTTTATCATCTCTTTCTCGCTCATGTGTTGACATGTGATAGAGAATAAAGAACTCATTTAAAATTGGCCCACTGCAAAACTTATATATTTTTCTTCGCATGGACTAGAGATGAAAATATAATAGCATACTTTCTGTACCTCTTAGGTGACCAGTTTTGCAGTGGGCGGCTACCTGCGGTGATTGACGTGACTATTTTTATACTAGAAGAGCAAAAGTGAATTCAACTGTATTTGCAAAATCTCGAGACGGAGAAGTACGCAAAAGAGGGGAGTAAATAAACTTTTGAAGATTTTCAAGCATGAGAAAACTTTGAAATTTCTCTAAAAATTTTGCGAAAAGGTTTCGACTAAAATTGCTAAAAGGAAATGTCTAAGATTTTAAAGAAGATTCCAATACGAATCCTTCAAACTGGACAAAGCTACCAGTACTGTTCATATGATACCATACTACATACCATATAATGCGCACGATGTACAGGGTGTTCCTTTTTCGACTCTTATTCGCTCACCTAAGAAATACGGTGACAAATAAAAAAATTGTCAATTTGAGAATGACCCTATCGTTTCTTAGTTAAAGAAGGTATATCTGCCATTTCCAAAATAATTATATGGGGCCAGGTAAAAAAGAACACCCTGTATATTTTAATCTAAACATATTAAATTCTCTATTCAAAGATAGAACACGCGTAACTAAGATAATAGTCGTTCTGAAATAGACAATTTTTTTCATTTTCCCCCGTATCCCTAAAGCGAGCGAATATTTTCAAATTTTGACTTTACTAAGTTAAGTTTGTCCCAAAAACTATACATGACGTTTATTATTTTTTGTATAGCACTAACAATTACGGGGTTTACTTGTACAAGTGCCGAAAACGAACACCCTGTGCCTATTATCGTAGGCAGAAAAAGTATGTACACTTTTGTAATTCTACTTTGTTTAAGGGTAACTTTTGAATAGATATTGGAACACCAACTACTAACTTCAAGAGTCTCATAAACAGAAGACCACTCGATCAAATCGTTTCAAACTTTAGTTTGTTATTTAAGCACACAAATTATTTAAAAAATGCTTTATAAATATCGGAGATAACCAACCGTTCCGGAACTTTTTACTTACCCTGTATGTAGTTGATGGTGAAAATAAAAACAACCTCATTTGCCACTAAATTTGTCGCTAAATGAGTGGCAGAAATAAAAATTGCTATCTTAAAAATTGATCATATCGAAAAAAGGTTGCCGAATGTTTATCGTTAATTAATTGCGGAAATTAAAAAGTTACATCCATTAAGAAAAAGAGCGACAGAGAGAGAGAGAGAGAAAGAGTTCTTTTAATATCCACGATTAATTAGAAATTTTTTAAATAACGGAGGTACCGTTTTAGCACATTTTTTTAAAGTTACCAAATGTGTTTTCTGTTGGTTCGGACCACTCACTTCCGCGGTTTGGAACGACTTTTATGGTATTCTAATAGAAGGAGAAAGAAAGGAATCGAGTTCTAGCAACCACCGTCCTCCCTCTCGACTGTCAATTTTTATTTTTTATAATTCTTCAATTCTCAAGAACGGAGTGTTGGAGGAAAGAGTACTCATAAAGTGTGATTGGACCGTCTGGAAGAGACATATCACCTCAAAAACGGAGGAATGAAGGACTCGTCAGAAAACTATTTACTCTGCGCACGATGACTCTCGAGAAGGTCTTAAGGGCCTTGAAACTTGGTATAGAGGGTAATTCACGAGTCCGTTCGTTAGAATATTTTGCAGTTGAGATAGAAACTTGAAATTTGGTTTACAGCCATAATCGACCATTGCGAATTGAAGTAAAATTCTTTCAAGATGGTGCCGCTAACGTAAATAACGGAAGTGGCGCCATTATGTTGTTCTATTGTTTTCTAAATGCGCTATTTTATTCTGATTTCAACGCAATTTAAGTACCTATCTGTCATAGTTTTTGACATATGTCATTTTTTCTCTAAAAATTTCATGCAAGAGTCCATTCAAAAATCGTATCTCTCGTCTTAAACCATTCCCGCCGAAAGTCTTGAAAAGGTTTCCAGGGCTGCTGCACTCAAAAAGTGTTAAAAACTTCAGTTTTTCAAATAGCAACTACTGATGCCAGAAATGAATGTAGATTTTAATATATAAATAATTGTAGGTTCCTCTTAGTTCAAGAAAGAGCCGTATTGAATGTGCGGTTAAAAGGTTAAAGGTCGCTTAAGCCAAATCACACGATTTCGAGAGGGACCAGACGGATCCGTAATAGGGTTGTTAATAAAGTATTTTATTATTAGTAAGTTCGTTGATACGAAACACTTTGTAATAAAATTTGTATGTACAGGGTGTCTCATTTTCGACTCTTTCGTGTTTTGTGTTTCATAGATACAGAAATATGTATGTACCAGAAAACTTTCTTTATAAAGACTCTTGAATAATCTGCCGTATTCAAAATAAGTATGCGGGATCAGGTTAAACAGTTATGAGGCTTAATACAATTTTTTAAACCCCACATTTTAATCTGACAAGCCAGCACATTAAATTCTCGGCTTAAAAATATAACGCACCAGGGATGATTTTAAAAAAAGATTCATGTGAGCCAACAAATTCAAATATATTTTTTACTTTTTTTTTAATTTTTTACATTTATTATTAAAAAATAATATTTAAAAAATGTGGTCTAATAATTTTTTTACCTGGTCCAGTACGCATTTTGAAAACGGCAGATTATTTAACAATCATTTTGCAATACATATTTTTCCGTATTTTTCTGTACCTCTTTTTGCTAAGAAAATATAGGGCCATTCCGAAATTGACAATTTTTTTATTTCCCCCCGTATCTCTTAAGCGAACGAATGCGCATGACGCCTATTTGTACTTTTTTGATAGAACTAACAATTACGGAGTGTCGAAAATGGGACACCCTGTAGATGTGATTTCTAGTGTTCAATTTCTCGAGCATCATATCTTGGGTGGTATTAAAATAACTGTTCGGTTCGCTTAAGCCTGATTTCCGATTGGCGCAAAACTTTACATATTTGTTAGAAATTACAAAAAAATAAAAAAGCGCTGCTACTGCACTTTGCTTTATAACACAGAATTGGATCATAAAGAAGACAGACTTGATGAATACGATCACATTTTCGGTGGCGGTTCGGACGGTAGAAGCTTTTAATGTTTGATAGGAAGAGAAGAGAAACTTCTTGGTTTTTTAACTCGACGAAACTTTTTCCGTAAACGTGCGGACTCGCTCTGATATATCGAGATTTTGAAATGTAATAACCGCAGATACTTCTAATAAAAGCAAACGTAGCGCCCGTGTTGAAACTCAAATACGCGCTTTCACTTTCCTTGAGATATTACCCTTTAACCATAAAAATGCTTGTGTTGTGGCATTTCGAGAAGTCCTGATCTTATGCATTTAAACTGCGCTAAAGTAATTTTTTTTGTTTTAGAAAAAATTGAAGAATTTAAAATGTCCCAAACTGTACAGAATTTTCATGTATGTTTATCATGTGCAGTGCAGGACTGGGTTTTCGAGTCGTACGTTACATAATCTTCCGTGACGTTCTTAATATGATAAGAAAAGCTTCTTAATCCATCTAATTCCGTCCAATAAAAAAACCGCATTAAGATATAATTTGGCTGAAAGACACGCGTGCTTGATCCTTTCCAACAAAGCAAAATTACTCTTGAAAAATTAGAAAGAAGAAACGGCTTATACACCTTTTTAATAAACATCAAAGATAAATTAATGTCAAGCAAATTATGTTAAAATGACTCGACTTTTTACATACTCTGAGTAATTGGGGCCGAGACCGCATTACGTTCAAACAAAATCAATATGGCTTGTAGTAGAACAATTCCGTTTTATATTCGTGTTTTTTTCACCTAGTGCATTGACTTTAATCTTATTTTTTCCATGTAAGTAATTCTAATTACCTACGTTGTGGAACGACCAAAATTTGAATTATGTAAGCACCGATGACTTCGAAGTTTGAGCATAACAATTGCGCTCTTATTCCAATTCGAGAACTTTAAAAATGAAAAACAGAACGAAATCGTTTTATTAATGACTTAAAGTTCACATTTTTATGTTCTGGGCGCGTTTTATGTTGGTCAAAAACTCTGTAGGGAATCGAAGTGAACGGTGGATATAGGCTGTTAACACACAACCAACAAAGCGAACATTTTTTTAATGGAAAAAAATGTGCCCTTGTTTATCAGTTTGCAGTATGTATCTTCGTGGGTATCTTGAAGGTCTCTTGATAATGCATAATTTCTACATGTGACGACCAATTTGTGGATTGTGGTTCGCTAGCGCTCTCCTTCCCGACCAAACTTTCAAGATCGATTATAATTCCTCATACCGGAGTGTTGAACAAGGGTAATCACAAAGCGCCTTTTTGGAACGTCTGGACTAGCAATTCATTCGTTACTTGTGTCAAAGTTGTGTACAAATTGTTCTTGTTCGGGTCCAAAATTTTTTGTGTGGATCCTTCTCAAATTTGTGTGCTGTTAAATCGACATGAGTAAAAAAATGGAGACTTTTAATACAAGCGATGGTGTGCGCAGTCCTTGAATAACTATTTGTTTTCTGATTGAGTATGTGTGATAACAAAAAAACCGAAGGTTATGTATTTATAACCCTAAAACAGAAGTCATGATTCATGAGACAATTAAACCGCAAAATCTCTCTGGACAAGGTGAATCAAAGACATTGGATAACGTGCAGAAACCAAATTTTGAAACTCGAAAGTCATAACAATATAACCGTGACGATAGAATATAAAAATGCGGTTTTTCATGTTAACTATACATACTCGGCCAATAATGTTTATGTCTCAATACTTACGCTACTGCAACGCGCACTCAAGATTGAGTTTGGTAATTGGTTTTTTTTAAGTGTTAGCTCATTTCGCAAAAATGCATAAAATATTAATCAAATTTTGCATCGTTTCCTCTCTTAATGAGTAAAGGTGGAAAATTTGCAATTAGATTCGCAATATTGTAGTTTTACCACTCCAAAATTATTTGAAAAAAAGCACTACGCTTTTGATGACGATTGCCTAAATAATTAGCGGCATCGGTTTGTCCTCCAGATCTACATTTGTCGCTCTTGAAATCGTGGGTCTAAAGATGTACACGTAATTAAAAAACGTTACATAATCTGCATCCGCAACGGGCTCGTATCCAAGAAACTTGTGAAGTTTTTTTTATTTTCTCCAATTAACAAAACACTATTTCGCTTAAGTAAATGTCAATCGGGTTTATCGAGGTTTTTGGGTACACCTGTTATGAATTTAATACAGGGTGAGTCAAACTTCGGTAGGAGAATGGCGCCCAAATAGTTGAGATCAGAGCTTTCTGCTACGAAAAGCTTTATAACCTGAGTACATTGACATTACCTAACATTTCCATATACAGGCTGATTCAAATTCGAGGCGATCTCGGGAACTGTAAGAGATAGGTAGGTAGTTTAAATTAGGAAAAGGTGCGTATTTTGATGTTTAACAGAATGCAGTTTTGAAACTGAAAAAATTCCGACTACTTTCGGAGATATCCGGAAAGAAACGAAGATTACTATCTTAGGTACATTACCTACTCTTTAAATGGAAAAAACAACCGCATTGATATCTTTCCAGATAAGTTAGAACAAAAAATTTTCGATGAATACAAAAATAATCAGTTCTAACATAGAACAATCAATATAAAAAAAATTTTTAGCATAAAAAAATGACAATTAAAAATGCAGAGTAAGCAGAAGAGCTCATATTCACCACTTTTTGTGACGTCATAAGGTCGTGGCCTTGGTGAAGGGGATTCCCCGGTTACGTAACTCAGGATTGACCTTGTTTTGAAGTGCAAGGTCGTGGTTCGCCTGGAATTTTCCAGTGATGTCACTAGTGTTGCAAGGCGAAGAAAACCCCGGTCACGTGCGTTATTCCGGATGGTTCCTGTACCATTTCTTCAGAACTTCAGAATGTTAGGAGGATCTTTGAAATGCTTTTCAGAACTCAAAATTTTCGAGTTTAATTACATAGCTCTATAAAAAAGATTAATTAAAATCCTTCTGCCTCTTAAATAAAACACTTGAAAATTGACGCGGTTTGAATAACGAAAGCGAAGACGGGTAAACTAATGGGTCAACTTTTTTTTGAGGAAGTGTCCTCAAAATAAAGTCAATCCTCAAACACTTTAGCAGTTTAGCTTGAGCGATGGCCGCTTTAAACATGTGGATGGGTACAATAATGCTACAAAGACAGATTCTTGTGGTACATTAGCTGTGCAAGGATATAAATTAAAGCACGTTATTTGGTACTCGAAGCCTTACGATCAATTCTTTGACTTTTTTTTTAATGAAAAGTTCATTATTTAAATACTTACATCAGGTGAGCAATCTTAGACGATAAGTCGGAGGAGCTGATTAAAATGGCTTGTAATTGAAATCTTATTTAAATAAATACACATCATTTGACATTTTGAGGGATTAATTATGATAAATTAAAAGTTCTCAACCCTCTATGACAGTAACAATTAAAAAAATATTTTTGAAAAATTTTATTCAGTTACTTAGATTACTTAGGATGATATAATCATATAGAGATGTTAAATTAAGATTACTGTTTTAATTTTTTTTATCATTTATTTAAAAAAAAACAAATTATGGTCATTATTTTTTTTAGTTCAAAATATAATACCATCTTTTCATTATTTAAAATGTAATGTATTTATTAACGATCCTCGAGACCGTTTATAATTTTGTATTGCTGTCTGTCTGTCCCTGTACACGATAACTTTGTGTAGAAACGTTCGATCGCTTTGAAAATTGATACATATGTTCTTTAGGATATAAGAAAAGTCGGTATTGTTTTTCGGCTACGTAGACTAACGATCCAAAAAGTTACTGCCCAAAACTCTAAAAAAGTGTTTCTTTTATAATTTTTGTTACAAAGAACATGTGAATGTCCGGTCCGGTTTTCCTTAAACCTCAGATGCAGATGAATAAAAAAATTGCGCATGCGTAACTCCACTTTTGTGTTTGCGCAATCCCAAATTTGTTAACTGTCAAGATGTTTAAATGAAATTTTATATGGCACGTCAAAGTAAAACTAATGTCGAATCAAAAAATTTGTTTTGCGCATGCGCAGTCGGTTTTTCTTTGTTAAGATATTGAAATAAAATTTTGTATGTAGACACATCGAATAAAAGTAAAACTGATGCCGGTCAAAAATAGTTATTTATAACAAGAGCGCGAAGTTCAATTTCGCGCATTGAGACTGAAGGTATTTTGACGATGATAGGTTTTTTGACAGTTCTAGAAAAATTTGTTTTGCACATGCGCAATTTCAAATTTTTTATTTATTCAGATATTTAAATGAAATGGTGTATGCTCGGACCTCGAATAAAAGTAAAACAAATGCCGATCAAAAAATTTGTTTTACAAGCTATGCCAATCCGGTGGGACAGAATCAATCCCTTAAAGTGTGTTGTAAAAATGATGGAAGTATGTACGACGATCTCGAGGATCGTTCGGTATTCAGTTGTATCGGATTTTTAACCCTTAAAACAAGCGTAATTGGTTAAAATGTACCATCAAAATAGGGAAAATAAAAATTTTTATTTTAATACAAAAAACAATGGATAATGAGAAATACTCTCCCCTTCTTTTTCTTCTCCGACCTTATTCTTTTCCACGTTCTTCGTTTTATTTTACATGTCGAATGGTAAAAAATTGAAACTCTGAGCCGCACCTTTTTAGGTAGATTTCTATCTACCTATTTTAATAGTACCGGTATACATATTATTTATAGGTTTATATGTTTATAAGTTTATATATAGCAGCCGAGCCAAAAGGGATTTTTTACATCAAAGGAATTCATTCCCAACAGCTCTTCAGGTGCAGGTTGATTCGGGGTTCTGACTGGATTGAAGAGTGTTTAATATTACCCAAACCCGAGGGATGGGACACTTTTTTAGCGCATTTTCTAACGAAGTTAGGTGCGCTATTGCATCTTTCTGTCCGTCCGTCCGAGGCCTTAACTACTTCTGTATATTTAGTTTGTTCCTTTTGAATTCGGTAGCATATAGCTCTGGCACCTGAGCCAGGAAAAATCTTGGCGATTAATGTGCACGTGCGCAGGCTGCGCAATTACAACTTTTTTATTTATTAGCGCATTTTTGCAAATTTATTTGTAAAAAGTAGCTTTTAATCTCACTTTGGCTGAACGGCTGGCTGGCTGGTCGGCTGGCTGGCAGCAAATGAGGCCGCGTAGAAGAACTCTTGTAGAAAGGCAACGGGTGTACGTGTATCTACAAGGCCGTGAAATTTGTCAACCTTAGGGACATGGCTACAATATGATGTGGGGTTGGCGACATCTGGGCGTCATCCTCGAGCGTAGTATACTAACGTGAAGGTTTTTCAGTTTTTTCCTATCTTCTACTACAGTTTTGGTCCGATTCTTTTGAAATTGGTGTCGTCGGAAAGATGTTGTAAACGCGCACAACTCCCGCGTGGCGGAATTTGGTTTTTTGTCCTAGGGGCGAAATTAACGACCTTTTGCGAGGCGCGCGCGCGTGTCTTCGAGAAGTAGTCAACTTCGGGCGCCTTTTACCTTCCGTTGCGAACTCACGCAGTTTAACGTTTCGTAAATCTCGAATCGCTGTCTCTCTTTCTCGTGTCGCCAATAGAAGCGAATTGCGGGTGAACGGGACGTCGGAAGTGGCTACCGTCGAAGGGAATGTGGTAGCCCCCGACACGATTTTAACTTTAAAAGCGAATTGCACGCGGAAAGTGGGAAACTGTTAGTGAATGTAGTAGCCTTCGACAAGATCTGTTATTGATGGTTGAGTCGAAAGTGGCTAATAGAATACTGATCTGCCACACAAAAATGCGCTGAAGTCCCTTCGATCTCACACGAGGACTTTGATAATTTTTAATATATTTTGTTGAAATTTTAAACACAGACAGAAAGGCAAACATATCGCATATACCAAAAATCAGATGTGTGCATGCGCAGATTGCGCAATGCTAACTTTCTTATTTATTTCTTTGAAATTTTAACCATAGATGCCTCTAGTAAAGAAAAACATTGCGCACATAGCCTTTTGGGAAGTACTGATCAATGCATGGAAAATGGGCTGAGTTACTCGCCTTAGGGTGAAAACCTTTTTACTTGTTAATAGGTACCGGCGTGCTAGATATATTTAGTAAATACACATAAATTCCATGCAATACATTTGAATTTCATTAAATATAAGTAAATCCCATTAAATACACTTACATACAATTAAATTCCGCTAAATAGCGAAATTTGAATTATTCGCCCTCTTAGTAGGGAAAATAAATCGCCAGTTTCAAAACTTCATATCAATTCTCAGTTAAAAGAGACACGGAAAAATGTTTATTACAAAAGTACTTGCTGAATAATCTGCCGTTTTCGTAGTAATTGCACAGTGCATCAAAATTACCGATAATTTCTTTGAAAGCATATTGTCTAAAAACTGCATGAGTTTATTTTCATATTTTGGCGAAACATTTCAACAAAATATGAAAATGACCGAATGCAGTTTTTTACTGACAACATGCTTGAATAAAAAATTATCAGGTTTAAATTTTCGGTGTATTATGAAAGTGTCCAAAGGAGTTGCCAGTTGCCATGGATATGGACAGTGCAATTATCGCAGGGCTCTTTCGCTTTCTACAACGCAATTATCGCTGTAATTGAGCGATAATTGCACACCTCATATGGAATTTATTACATATATGAGGGAAATATTCAAAGTAAGTGAACGTGATCAATTAAAACAGTTACCGCATCTAACTCATTTTTTAAATAAAACACCTTGTATATTTTAATGTAAAAAGATTAAAGATAACTCTTTTTTCAAAAATATATATAACACTAGGGATGACATTAAAAAATTCAAGTGGTTAAAAAACATTCAAAAAAGATTAAAAAGAATTAAAAAAGGATCGAAAATATAAAAAAATTTAAAAAAGCTTGAATTTTTTTAATTTTTTGAAAAATCATTGAAATTATTTGATCCAATATTTAATTTTTTTGAATTTCCGTAGTGTTACAACGTTTTGAAAAAAGAATTTACGAGCAACTGCGATTTTTTTTGTTTCTTTTCATTCTATCGTTATTTCTCCATTTTCTTTGTAATTACCTACGTTTATACCAAGTTGGTCTTACCATCATGCGTTTTCGATAAAATGGCGAAAACGAGCATAAGGATTGCGTCAATTGGTGAAGAAACAGATTCCCGACGTTCGCGAATACAGTGAACGGATTCGCGGCGTTCAATACACGATCAACGGATGAAGCACCGTGGGATGAAGTAATGTTGCGGAACCGACTGTGTAGTAAAATTAAGAATTGACAGATACAATTAAGGGGCAATTATTAGGTTGTCGGAAAAGCACATCGTAGGAAATAAATTTAGTAAGTCCCCTTCCTTTGTGAGAAAGCGCACCTTGTCACCCATCTACCAAGTAGGGGAAGAGCAAATATCGGAGCCAAGATGCTCCATGAACGCATGGACAGCTTCGAGAGTAGAGAACCTCATTGCTAAAGTGAACTATTGAATTTTAATATTTACGGAATCGTGTTAGGGGCATAAATTGTCAAGTGATTTAAACACAAACATAAACGATATATTATTGCACAATCCTAAAAGTCAAATTGCCACATTTGATAACGGAATACAGTTGAAATATAAAGCGTGGATAAAATCGAAAATTATCCTCAAATTTTAAGATTTAATTGCTAGAAAATGGTACTTAGCGGTACCAAAGCAGTTAACAAATATACTAATTATTTTAACGGCTATAGCGATGTAATTGGGCGCTAACTTTTTGAAGCGGAGACGCAATTTACTTATGATGACTGATGAGGGCTTCATCTAGAGAAAAAAATAGAAGAAAATGAAATGACTCATTAACCACAGAAAGAAAAAAAAAGCTAGGAATTTTTTTTAATATGAAATGATTACCTTTTCAAGACGGCAAGAGAAATGGCCATTGAAGTGCGAGTTAATTTTAGTATCTGCTCGCGTCGCGTGTATGGGACTTTTACATAAAAAGCAAAGGTGTTTGCTTAGTAGGTCTAGGCTAGCTGGTCGTAACTCTATTAAGAAAGTTAATGCAATGTTTAAATGTGTTCAAGGTAAATTCTGCTTTAATTTCTAAATAAAGTTCGTAGTGGCGTTAGAGACTACTGGTGGATCAATTAATTACGAATATTATGCCACGATTACGGCAACCTTTTTTTTATACTGCCGCTTAGCATATTAGCATACTTATGAAATGCACAAGTGCAAGCTGGTTACGGAAGATTACCGTTGCCACTCATTATTAGGTACAAATGTTTCGAAATTCTTATCTCTTTTGACCTTCTTTTTTTATATTCAGGGGAATAATAAAAATTACAATCGCCATCAACATTTGTTTTTACACATGGATGAAGTACAATTTAAAAAATGGAATAGATACCGATATCGTTTTTATTGCATCATAAAAATGGTTCATATAGCGGAAATGAATGACCAATTTTATTTTTTTACGTTTTCATTGCCGACTAAATAAGTTTTTTGCGTTGCTAAAACGGAGACCTCCACTGCCACAGATGGGCTAGAGGCAAACGATTTCCTGTATGAAACTGTGTCAATATTTAAACTAAAAACGATCAATGTATGTTTTGCTACTGAACCCCTACGAAAGTCTTCGCTTTTATTTCGATTCCGGAAGGTTTTTTTTTGTAGTCGACCTTTATTATATTATAGCGCAGTCTGCGCAGTATGTAACGTCGGGGTTGCACGGAAGGATTATATCTCACGATGGCTACCGGAATTCAAATTCACCTCAAATACTTTTCGTCAAAAATGTCAAATACCGCGATGACCTGAAATGTGTTTTTGTATGGGTATGAAGTTACCAGTTTCGTCAAGCACACGAGAAGACAGTGGTGTCGCATCAAGTGATGATTGTACCGTAGTCGACTGGAATCGGTAGATCGGCAGATTCGATTCACATTGGCGAACTTTGTAGTGGAGAAAAATCTATTTTAATTGTTACATGAGCACGCGCTTCAAAATTACCTTTAGGTAAACACGGTAAGCTCAGGCAAGGTAGAGAGTTAGAGACGGGTCGTGATGGTTAAGGGGTTCTCTTCTATGATAAGTAAACCGAGTAGGCGCCACTTAAGTCTTCTAGAAAATTCAAAAAGAGAGAAAATACTGAGAGGGAGACGAAGAGATCTTTGTTCTATTCTTGACAAAGCTAAAAGGGTACAGAAATTAAATGGATTGAACAACTTAAATCAATCAAAAAATATAAACTATAACAAATGGTTTCCAAACGTTACAAATAATAGTTGAAAATATGAATCAAAATTTAAATTCAAAAGTACTTTACAAAAAGGAATCAACTCGTAATCACGAAATATTTATCCAAATATATTTCCGTAGGAATAACGAAGTTAACATTGCTAAATGACACAAACAAAAAATATATTAATTATACAATTTGGCTAAAGCCTTTATAAACAAACGTTAATCTCATGGAGTGCGACGAAATTAAAATATTACATTTTAACTGTGTCACGGCCGTCTGAATTCAGAAGGGCGCTCTCTGCCGAGAATCTGCAATCAGATAAAATACAACAAGAAAGGGGTAGTGCAATTCACGTTTACACGCAAAGTTTTGATCTACAACGAGCTGTCAGTATACAAACCGGCAATATACAAAAGCGTAAACGTAACGTTAACTTCACAGACTAATTTACAAAGCAATAATAATAATAATAATAATAATAATGTTTATTGTTCTACAGATACAAAGTATCCAATAACAGAACAAAATTAAAGTTTGTTACGTTTGCGCAAGCGGCACTATAGACAAAAAGATAATATGCAAGATAAAATAAAAATAAGAGTAAACCTATTACAATGTAATTAAGTAACTAAATTAAACCATGACATTACATAAAAGAAAACAAATACATAAAAGAAATCAAATTTAAACAAATTTCATTCATATAAGAAAAAATTAATGAAATCATTTAAACAAATTTCAAATTTCAGATAGAGAGAAAAATTAATGTCTATGTTAGTTTTGGGAATGGGATTTAAGAATGTCTTTGGAAACCGGGAAGTGCGTGCTGGGACAGATATGTTAAGGGATTCAAGTAGGGAAGGACAATCAACATGATTGGTTATGATGCCATGAAGAAATTTTATGCTGTTAGAAATGCGTCTCTTACTTAACGATTCAAAAGAGAAGCGCTCAAGCAATAGTTCTTGAGAAGACCCTCTTGCTGGGTACACTCCATCTACCCTGAAGGACATATACTTAAGAAATTTTCTTTGGATTCCTTCCACTGCTTTGATATGGACATCATAGATGGGATACCAAATTAAGCAACAGTACTCTAGTTTAGGTCTCACAAGGGAATAATATAGTGAGAACATGGTGTGTAAATTGGTAAAATTTTTACTATTCCTTATAAGAAAGCCCAATGTTTTGGTGGCTGAACTGGATATTTGACGTACATGCTCAGCAAAACGTAATTCACTGTCAAATACAACTCCCAAATCTGTAGTGGATACCACCCGATTTAGTGATACTGCATTCAGTGTATAATCATATAATACGGGATTCCGTCTTAATGTTTAGGTGCAAGTTATTTGCAATACACCAACTAAAGATCGCATTTATACGATCCTGCAGTAACAGACAATCGTTTATGGATGATATAGAGTAATATAGCTTGAGGTCATCGGCGAATAGCAAAAAATTATTAGATATTGACGCGCCGATATCATTAATAAATATCAAGAATAACAGAGGACCCAGGTTGGAACCCTGAGGCACACCAGATGATGCAACATACAAATCCGAGGTGAAATCGTTATAGGTGACATATTGAGACCTGTGTGACAAATAAGACGTAAATAGTAGTAGAAGTGATTGACTAAATCCAATGCTGTCTAGTTTATTGATTATTATCGAGTGGTCTATGGTGTCGAAAGCTTTCTGAAAATCGGTATAGATCACATCCACTTGACCATGGTTATCCAGTATATGACACGCATAATTTGTAAAACAAGCGAGGTTAGTTGTCGTCGACCTATGTCGCATAAAGCCGTGTTGATGTGGCGAGATATAATTTCTTACCAGCGGGTAGATGAAATCATATAAAACCATTTCAAAGACCTTTGAGTGACTGAATTTGTAAAGAACAAAAGTGATCTGAAGGATTTGAAGCGTAAACTAACACGAGCAAATTATTCGACACAAGTAACGTACTTAAATAAAAATCGTAGATATCGATTATTGCAGCGGGTTTCAGAAAAAGGGCAATCGGTCGAGAATACTTGCAGTTACAAATCAGGTCTTTAGGTAATAATTTCGATGTAGGTCAGAAGAGCAAATATCACGTGATTCGACGATGTCAATCTAACTTAAAATGGCGGGTTCATGTAAAATCACCCAGGTTCGATGTAGGCATTGATTCCACAACGAATGTCGACGGAGGTAGTAATATAGTAAGCAAGTAAGCAATAGATATAGGCAAAGGAAGGGGGAGGAGAAAATGAGAGAAGACAAAGCTCCAAAAGAATATACGTATTAAAGTCTGCGTCATCATCTCTCACGGTGTAAATCACTTGTAAATATAAATCCGTTAAAGCGGTTCGATGAAGTAAGTCAACCACTGCTCCAGAAAGAGAAAAACTCCAAAAAAATTATAATTGTCGATATAAATCCCTTTTCAGGTTGACATAAGTCAAGTAAACCAAAGGCGTATTACATTTCTTTTACAAGTAACCACCATGAGAGCACAACCTTCTCTGAAGAAGAACGGAGAACAAGTACAGCTTGTACGCCAGCCAGAATTTAAAAAGGAAGGGATAAAATTAAATGGTACATAGCGTGACCTTTAGCGGAAGAATAAGACACTATGAAATGAAAACTTGACCAACAAAACTAACTACAACGAGATCTTGCACGAGAAATACACAGATTGCGTAACGATTACTAAAAGGAATATGAATTTTAAATGTTGAATGTAAAAAACGTCAACACAAGATTCTTTATTTTGAATTATAACCAATTTTTGTTTCTTTAATTAAATCCAGATTTTCAAAGTTGTGGTATTATTTTTGAATCGCCCTATATTTATTAAGCGGCAGAACAAAGCGATTTAGGAGAGTTGATGGTGTCCGTCTACATGATAACCGCCAAACGCTTGGGACGATTCGGTTCAAACCGTACACAGTTGACTTATACTGGCCGGCCTGTATGGCGGAGTGGCGTGGAAACACGACTCAACGTCCCTGGTTCGAGTCCGGATTCAGGCATGGATATTTGTAAATGTATAGTGGATTGGATTGGTAGAGCAGCCCCTGGTTGAAACCCCACCGACTTAAAAATAAAAGACAAAAAAAATACCACACGTAACAAGCCTATGGGTCAAATCCAATGACCCCGTAGGTGCTCTGTCGGTGTTTTAGGCTCGCTTTAGGAGTGTATTCATTAGATGAACCTTCTGATTTTGAAACTTGTTGGAAGGGTGGTGCTGAGCAAGGCATAATAAAACACCTGGATGTAAGGATGTTATACAATTCTGAATAGAAAGCTGCATGGCCAAATTCAAAACTAAAGTAAAGGAATAACTGAAAGTGGTTATAATTGAACCCTCACGATAGTTCTGTCATTCTGACATTACAAACTACACATGATTCGAGTAGTCATGGCAAGTGACGTTGTAACATCGTGTTCGTTACACATTTTACCAATCTCTCTGATTAACCAATAAGCAATTTACTGGTACGTGAACAGAGTTGATAAACAAATACAATACAAATGTACATACAAAATAATTGTTACATTCAAATGCACATTAAAATGACCATCTCTACTAAATAACAACCAAGAAGATATGAAGAATCGCAGTTTTCGATGAAATCTATCCATAAATGGAAATTCAAAACAACGGCAATACTAAAACAAGTACCATCATTCTCCATGGCCCCTTGTCCAGATCGGTTATAATTTCCCGTATCTCGAGAGGGCGAAAACGACGAGTCAATATATTGCTGTGTTCCCACGTTGGGCGCCAAATAAATAATGCTGTGGCCCCACGTGGGACGCCAAATACATAATACTGTGCGCAATGGCGTGCGAACTACACTACCAACAAAACACATGTTCAGCTAGCTCAAACAAATGAATTCTCCTCGTACACTCCCGGCATCTGCTACAAATAAAAGTCCCAATATTGACCTAAATAACAATTTGGGAGACTCAGTGGCCTCAATCAACGAGAATTTACTACACAAATTTTGATAAACACCTCAAATAATGGATACGAAAACAAATTCTGACATGAACACTGCACTCTAATCGGGTCGCACAATGGGTTTGAATAAACACACAATTAATTGATTGACGAAGAGAAGAATTTATTCCGAAAGACATTAAATGAAAATTAATACAACATTCTTGAAAGAAAACGAAGCTTACAAAGTTTGTTTAAACAAAATATTCCATTTTGATATTTATGTTTTATTGCTGACATGCATGACAAAAGTGACCAGAACGCTGCAAAAAAAAATGCTAGCAGGCATGACCTTAACTTCGGTACCTGTTATTTTGAAAATCCGAAAAAAATTGTAGTACAGTCAAATTAGATCAAAAAATGGGCATTCCGTGCATCAGATATGTCATCTCTAATTTTTCTTTTAAATTGTTAGGATCAATATAGATGTGAAAAATCCAAGTTTTCGACATTGAAAGACCTGTGCGAGCGACACAGCACTTGAAAATATGTCATTTTTTTCGCCATTTTTTGGTTTTTGTGAGTTTTACTCCTGAAAAACCGATTTTAATGCAATTATTGTCGTATACGTTTTTGAACTAGACAAAATTTATGACAATTTAAGCCCTAAACGATCTCCGCAAGTCTAATAGTTTCCGAGATACGGCGCTTCAACTATTGGTAAAATTGATTAGTTTTACAAGTTTTCTCAAAATTTGCGTTTTTTCTTCGCAGAAAGTAAACTTACAAAATATGCACGAAGAATTGTCGTAAGTCGTGAGTCGTAATAAACTTGTTGTTGAAGAAGTGCTAAAAATTGCGGATAATGAAAGTAAATTAAGTATTGAAGTCGAAAAACATCCATGTTTATACATATGATGCGCTATTCATTCAAACCATAGTGTTGTGACTTGTGAGTAAGCTTTCTGCTACTGTCCCAGATCTTCTATATTCGGTGTCCCTTTTGATTAAAATTTGATTAAAACTGAAGAATTTACGAATTTTTGAAACGCTGTATCTCCACAACTATTAGACTTACAGAGCCGGTTAAGAGCTTGAATTGTCACAAATTTTGTCTAGTTTAAAAAAGTATACGACAGTAATTGCTTTAAAAGCTGTCCTTCAGAACTAAAATTAACCGAAACGTAAAAATAATAGAAAAAATGGCGTATTTTCGAGTGCTGCGTTGCTCGCACAGGTCTTTGGATGTCGAAAAGTTGGATTTTTGACATCCATACTCAGCCTAACAATTTAAAAAAAAATAGAAATGACACATCTGATGCAAGGTATTATGATAATTTGACTGGACTATTGGTGTAAAAATTAACTTTGGTTACACACCTTTAGACGTTGACCAATTCAATTACCTTTTAGCCTTCAGTTTTTGTATAATTAAATTAAAATAATTATGCAAAATTTAGAAAACAAAGTCTCTGTGAAAGAGTTTTGTGACAATGGGGATTTGCAAACTCGTCTACGGCAAACCTTGTAATGAGTTACAAGTATTTAAAAATACTTCTTTATTAAATGATGTGTTTTGGGTTCGTAAACCGTGGTTCAATCTACCCAATGATATGATCATAACCAATCCAAAATTAGTTTTTAAACATGCTCAATTCTCAAAATCTCATTTATTTTGAATTTTGAAAAAAGTGCCTTTAGAGAATAAATAATTCGTGAGTGCTTGCGAAGTAATATTACATCGCAATCCTAATAACCACTAAGAATTGAAAACTAAGTACAGGGTGTCCCATTTTCGACACTATACTTTCGTAATCAAAAGAGATGCAGAAAAATGTTTCATACAAAAGTTTCTGAATAATTTGCGGTTTTCAATATAAGGATACGAGGTCAAGTTATGGGACTGACTTCAATTTTTTTTATTGGAAGGCCCTGTATATTTTACATATTAAAATCTCCTTTCAAAAATATAGAAAACTAGGGATGATAATGAAAAACATTCAAATCATTTAAAAAGTTGAAAAATATTTTTGAATTTTTTTAAAATCTTGAAGTTTTTTTGAATTTAATATGTTGGATTTTTTTGACAATATACAGGGTGTTCCAGTAAAATAATTATTAATTACATTAAGTCGCACAACTTTTTTACCTGACCCGGTGTACTTATTTTGACAATGGCAGATTATGCAACAATCATTTTTGTAATCAAAATTTTTCTGTATCTATTCAATAGGAAAATATAATTTCGTTCTGAATTTGACAATCTTTTTTATTCTTAAATTTTGATTTTACACCCTGTGCATTTGCAGGGAACATCTTTCTAATGCCGATAAGACTAGTTTTTATTTTTATTAGCAGTGTCTATCCCCCTTAACTAAAAGATCGGACGAGTTCCAAATATAGTTCTATGGCTTCAAGGCAATGCGTTTTACAATCAATGAATTTGAAAATTTTTAAATTGTTGGCACATTTTACTAAAATTTGTATATTGAACTAAAGAGTATGGCATTTTTTAGGTAACTGCTATATTGTCCTCGATTCAATCAACTGTCTATAACTGAAGATGTTTCGGAATACCGTTAATTATTACTCGTATTTATCTACAGCAGCTGATACTGGCCGATATAACACAACGAAATTTAATTCAATAACTACTTGCGCAATTTAACCGCTACAGCTGTAAACTTGTACGTCTCCGTCCGTCCCACTCTTTCCAAATATATCTTTTTTGTCCGTAAATTGCGTACCATCTGCGAGAGATTTATGCCCAAATTTATTTCGAGTCAAATGTCCTACTTCTCGTTTGTTTATGGCGATATTCATTGCTGCGATTTATATTGCGCTGTGACGCGCGGAAATATACCCACTTGAAAGTAGTCGATATAAGGGGGATGATGGTTGTCGTAAAAGTACTGGGAGTGGGACACTTCTCAAAATCGATGGGAAGGCAATTTGAAATTGTTGTCGTCGTTATTTACAACAAATAAAAATCGAGTACGAGGGCCAATTATTGCCCTTTTTAATTGAACCTTTTTTTAAAGTAGGTATGTAAATAATGGGAATACAGGGCGAATTGTAATTCTTACATTATTTTCTAGTCTGCTCTTTAAAAACGAAGTTTGCACAATCTTAATAGTTTGTTTGTTCCTGATTTGTTATTTATATCAGCTTGGTGTATTGCGTATGCGTTTGTTTACGATCAAACGCTTAATTGGGTGAATATTTTATAAGTATGCGCAGCATGTTTTTCAAAAACAATAATTTGAGTTTGAGTTGCGTTAACACTGCCGATACTTGCTTATAAGTGAGTCGCGTACACTTCCATCAAACTCGGAGCTCGGCATGGTATTGACCAATCTAGCAGTAAACTGTATATACTGAAAGAAAATGACGAGGAAAATGATTAAGAAAATAATCTACATACATGCCGCTAGTTCAACATGGGGCTCTAATTTGAGGGAAGTGTTCATACATCACCAATTTTGTTGGTGAAAAGGCAAAACACATTACCTTGATGCACAAGCACTAAATTTTGCTTTTTTTCAAACCAATATCATTGCATATTCAAATTAAATTGTTTCTAATTACCACTATGCCATGTCTACTATGAGCATTGTAAAAATAAAGTAGAATATTGAATTACTGATAGTCGCAACTCACAAAAGAAATGACCCTACATCCCAATTCGTCCGGCTTATGCAGGTACAGTTAATCCCCAATAAATCACCATCCCCTGGAAATTTTTTTTCTAAGCAAAAATGCTTTCTTCAAAAGTATCGTATATAGTGCGTTCGAGATAAGAGGGTCACCTCAATCTCTCTTTTACTTGGCGAGATACGAAAAATGTGTTAAATATAATCTTGCTTTTCAAATGCATGATTTTGTTAAGATATTTGAAGAGCGCAATTAATTTGCTGTACGACAACATAAAATATGCATATGGTTGATAATACAACAAAATTGAGAAATTCGTGATTCAATATTTAGAAAACTCGAGAGAAAACTTATGAAATTTAACATACCGTGTGCAATATCCCACGAAAAAGATACGATCTCTCCGTGTAACAGATACCGCGCATCCTAACAGCACACGACATGCTAGATTTTATAAGTTTTCTAAATATTGACGAATTTCTCAATTTTTTTTGTATAACAACCATATGCAAATCCGTTGAATCGTTATCTCCAAAAATTGCCACGTATGTACACGGTGCCCAACTAAGAATGCGAGGTACTGTATCTGAGAACCTATCCATTGTAGAGGCTTGCTTACTAAAACGGCCCCGAGCAAAACCTGGAAAATATTTTTAAGTTTCAGAAATTGCCGCAATATGGAATGTAAAAAAGTGATGTTTCTGTGAATTCCGCTATATTAACCTAAAAAAATGTCCGGTCTTTGAACCTTTTTTGTTTGACAATTTTTCCTGTATCTCTAAAAACTAAGTGGTGGGCGGTATTCAAATGATTCCGTAAAGAACACCCTGTATCTTCGAAGCGGCTGAGCCGATTTAAACAAACTTTAAATTTTATAACTTAGGATTCTCATTCGCCATCATAAATAAATGTATATATGTGTTGTGGGTAAAGTGTAAGAGCAGATATTTTAATCTGAACTTCGCCCATTCACTGCGGTTCATAAATTCGATTCTTCTTTTCTTTGTACATGTTTATATATTATTTTAGTTGTGTTTTTTTTTAACGGAATGTGAATAAAGGCCATTATTATATTATTATTATTAAACTCGGGTTAGTTCAAAAGAGCTATTCGTGAGCTACAAGTTTTGTTAGTTTCACATAGCACCGCTTGAGGGCTTTTGTCGACATTCCGACAGAAATGGTTAATTTTTTCAAAAAAATTAAATGCATTGCTACGATTTTTTTTCATGAAAAATTAGCTAAATGATGCCTAAACAAGCTCGCGAAAACAGCATCTCGATATCTTGAGATACATATATGACACAGATAGATAGATAGATATCGTGATGGTCAGCATTTCGAGCATTTACGGCGGCATTAAAAGCTTCCTTTTTTAAATCGATCCACCTTAGGACCACAAATTATATAATAAAAATAATTCCGGAAAAATTAGCTTAAAAAAATAAAATTTGGAGGGTATAAAATTTTCTTTGCCCTAAATTTTAGGTTAGGAACAAGATATCGAGATGCGGTTTTCGCGAGCTTGTTTAAGCATCATTTAGCTACTTTTTCATGAAAAAAAATCAAACCAGCGCATTTAATTTTTTTTAGAAAATTAATGATTTCTGTCGGAATGTCGAAAAAAGCCTTCAAGCGGCGATACGTGAAACTAACATTCAAATATTATAACACTTGTAGCCGAAGAATAACTCTTTTCAATTAACCCAAGTTTGTTAAAATTGGCTCAGCCGTTTCGAAGATACAGGGTGTTCTTTACGGAAACTTTTAAATACCCCCACCACTTCATTTTTAGAGATACAGGAAAAATTGTCAATCTGGAAGGGACAGAAAAATACTGTGCTGAGTTTTTACTCATAATATCATCCACACACCACCCACCTTATCGTCAATTTCATCAAAGTTATAGAGACGAGCCTAGTTTCGTTTGTACTATGTGTGATTGTACGTTTTGTACGAGAGTAAATTTATCTCATCCGTCACGAGACGGTATAATATACACTCGAATATACATATATTTACTTTTTATTACTCATCGTCTTTGAAATTAACTAATATACACATTTAAAGCGCATTTAATAGTTTTGGAGTAAATACAATATGAGTTCAAAATTATTGTTAATTATACGCATTAGTTGGCACTTTTATAGCAGCATAAGCCATGAAAAATAAGGCGGTTCGATAGCTCAGTGGGCAAGGCCGTCGCTTCCACGGTCGAGGATCGAATTTTTTTACAAGGCTTTCAGTAAATTTATGCTACAACTTTTTGTATTAATTATTTTAATTAAAAGGAACGATTGTTATAATGTTAGAATAGAAAAGATACTAAGAAACACTTAATTTATACAAATCGCTACGCGGTTTAGCGGTAAGCGCAAATTAGAGGCGTGAGAGAAGCTTTCAACTTAAACGATAAGAGTTAGTCGCTTCTGTCGGCACTCACCAAGTGTCACATTGAAATTTTTTATTATCCATTGTGATCTGGTTACAGATTTTTTATTTTTTTTTTATATTGGTATGTAAATTTACAATCTACTTATGAAACAAGTAATTAGTAAATGTTTTATGGTTTTTTTACAGGTCATGTAGGGTGCCGTGGCCATTGCCACTTTCCCCATATGTAATATTCTACTACGAATTGTTATTATAGTAAGTCATGTGGCCATAGTCGCTTCAGTCTTCAGCAAATTTTTCTTATGACAGACACCGAGAACGTATCAATTGAAACTCTCTTTTTTGCGATGAACGCGAGTGGTAAATTGTAGCAGCAATTTGGCAATACCGCTATACGCAGGTGTGCAAACGACAAAAATGCTTTATACTACACTACTAATATAGGTCTTGTCTATTGAAATTACAATCAGCACAGGTAGAAACGAACAACAACAAACAAATAAATTATAGTCCCTGGATCCGTAAACACGAATATTACATAAGTAATAAGATAAAAATCGTTGTGATTCCATTACAATACAGTAACGCCACAAAAAAAAATGCTCCTCCGACGTTGAGAGTATTGATGGAGTATCGTAATTACTCTCTATATTGGGGAGGAAAAGGTGCCATTAAAATTGATAAAATTTGGCACATTGTTGGTGTCAGAAATAAAACGATCCCGTTGCCATCTTGGGGAGAATCTATGTCTATGATATCTCTAGCCATATACGAACTCATTTATTAACAAACTGTACAATAGATGCGAAATTATCGCTCTGTTTGCTTCGAATTAAGATTTTTCCCACACTCTTTAGGGATTGAGTAAGTAATACACGGTTCACCGATCGATACCTGTCTGTTTTCGTAATGCATAAACATTTGGGATTAAGCTCAACTTACCCTCCAGAGTTTCACTGGGTCACCTGGGTCACTAAATTAAACTGGGTCACTGGGTCGCTGGGTCACGTCATACTCTGTTCAGTTAGACCCAGTGACCCAACTTGACCCAGTGACCCAGTTTGACCCAGTGACCCAGTTTGACCCAGCGACCCAATTTCACCCGGGGACCCAATTCCACCCAGTCACCTAGTTTGATCGAATAACGCAGTTAAGTCAGTGCCCTCGGTTCAAGTGTACAGATTATGAAATAAATGAAATGCTGGTTTGTTGAAAATAATACTCGATTGCTTGACAACTGCCATTTATGTGATGTTTGCTTTAATACTGCCGTAAAAAACTTTCAATGTCCCGAATTGTATTAGAATAATGTTATTTCTTTGCTTCAGGGCTTACCAGTTTGCTTACAGGTGTTCATTCACATTTAATTTTTTTCTACTAGTTAGCTTAATCCAAATAAATCTTTTCTCTAAATACTTTCATTGACAACTTGACTACAAACGATAAACAAATGCATTTGATTTTTTTAGGTATTAGTTCTCTTGAATGAAATTGGGCTAAGTGCTTGTTGCCGAATATTATTGAGGAAGTTTTTCTTTAAATTAAAAGTTACTTGAAATTGTTTTGGATGATACCTAACAATAATTTAATTACTGGGCCACCGGGTCAAGACGGGTCACTGAGTAAAGCTGGGTCAAGATGGGTCACCGGGTCAAGCTGGGTCACCGGGTCAAGCTGGGTCACTGGGTCAAGCTGGGTCACCGGGTCAAGCTGGGTCACCGGGTCAACTGGGTCACCGGGTTACTGGGTCAGTAAACTAACTGGGTCACCGGGTCACTGGGTCACTCTATGCTTGACCCAGTCCAACTCTGTTACCCTCTACTTCAAAACGTATAGGTAGTATTCCGATGGGTGCTCTTCATTTTGTTTGGGAGTTAACGCTACCCCTTTTTGCCAAAATCCTCGCCCAAATCTATACAACTATTAGTAAGACTCTTACTTTCTTAGTTACCAAAATGGTGTATTTGTGTCTAATGAATCTGTAATGTAAAAAAACTACACAACATCGTGTTTTTCAGATAAAAACAAAAATGTAATGTTTATATGGACCACCCTATATATTATATTATATGACAGTTTATTAAATTATCTACAAACGTTTTTATGCACCATAGCCAAAATACAAAAAAAAACGTAAATTGAATGGGTTTAATAAAAGTTATTATTACAAAAAAACAAGATTTTTCAATTATTTTTATTTCGATCTAGTCCCCGAGATGGGGTGGCCACTACTCCCAGGTTGAAAGCGCCCTTTGGCATAATATAGGACAGGTAGATTTTGGTCCTTAGACTATTACCTACCTATTGTCAAAATTTCAAGCTAAACGATTTATTTTGGTAAAATCTGAAGCTTTGACCGATACCCCTCGTCCAGGCCTTTCATTTTCTCTTTGAGAGTACTCTCTTACGACACTCCGATTTCGAGATGCGGATTTTTGATTCGCATACTCAACGTCTGGCGTTTGAGGTGCGTCCGTCCGACTGGCAATACTCTTTCTTTCGAAAACGCGCTTCCCAGATTTGCTTCGGTCCTGGGCATACTCTAGCTGGGAGTCGTGAATTCACGAAATCAAAATCGATTTGTAATTTCGCTCCCTTTTAGTCCATTCATCACGTTTATTCTTTCTCTTTACGAGTAGCTTCTGTGCTGCAGTATCATTACTCTCCGCCTGCACACAATCCCCACAACTGGTGCTCCTCCAACAGCACATGTACGCGGAATTTCCACGCGGCGTAATTTGTTTACTTGGAACAACGCAACAAAGAAAACGATCACTTTTTAGGGGAATTTTTCGAGGGAAAAAATTCCCCTTATGTGATGGTTTTGTCCATCTCTTCCTTGTCTAACTCGAGAACGGAAAGAGACAGCCATTTCAAATTTTCGCCAATCGATTTCTACGAGTTTTAAGTGGTATTGAATAAGAGCCGGATCAAAAGTTTGGTTTCCGAATACGAGGGGCGTGACATTCCCCTACTGAAAATCGTATGCGATTCTTCGTTATCTTGTCATTTTTTCCAACATTACGACGATTGCACTTCCTTGGTACCGAAACCCGCAACCTTTTCAGATGGAACAATAAGAGAAAGAACTTTAGCATGACTTTATAAGTTAAACAACAAAAAGGAAACGTGTATTTTGCGTTAAAATTAATAATAATAATAATGAAGTTTGTCACACTAAGCTGTGCCGTAGACAGATAGGGGCAATCCGAACAGTGTGGTTGTCATCCCAACAGATCAGTAGTATTGAGCATAACAATTTGCAGCTTGCGTCTTTTATTTTTTGTTTTCATTTAAAGATAACGGGCGATCAAAAAAGGATTAACGTCGAGTCGCCTTTGGAAGTTCAAGCTTTCCATTGTAAACAAAAATTCCAAAGGTGACTCGACAGCAACTCTTTTTTAATCGCACAGTATTTAACTAAGGGCTTTGTTTATTATTGCAACCAGCGAAACTTTGACTGTGTAATTGTAAATCAGGAATACTTATTTTTTTCCATTTTTACATGTTAATTTCATGACATTTAATTGATTACAGGTGGAGATGGAATGTATCACTTCAAAGTATTGGTTCCCAGTGTCGCAGCTGGAGCCATTATTGGAAAAGGCGGAGAGACTATTGCACAATTACAAAAGGATACTGGAGCACGAGTCAAAATGTCCAAATCACACGACTTTTATCCTGGTAAGTGCGACACCATTTACAGTGTTTATTTTTGATACCATTTTACGAGATGCTCCAAATGGGCCCCTTCATTTTTAATTGAGATGTGAAACGGTGTTTTTTAACGAAAAATTGGAGAGCGGCAGCGAGTGACCAAAGAGACTCGCTGTATCTATTTGGGCCGCCCGTTTCGTAACGATCATAAATTTGCGAAACAAGGTCATAAGTACTAATGTATAATCGCAGAAAGTACGATTTTTATCTAAATGGTGAGAAACGCGCTTCTATTCATACGCGTTGGGTGTACATTTAATTTAATTAATTACGCCCTACTTTGATTAAAAACATAAACATTAAGTTATCATTATCGCATACCATTTAGTTACTTCATTCTTCAATTACGAGCTAAATTAACATGATTCACTTATGTACAGGGTAAAATAGAACATGCTAACAGTCTTTCGTAGACGATTGACGCGTATTAAAGCGCACACCCTGTATGATCATGGGTTAAAGGGCAATGTAGTTAAATCCGATAAATTTCATACAACGCGCAAAGCAGGTCATTTAAATTATACGTCTACTTTTTTATATTAGCCGCTATTATTAGAGCTATCGATTGGTAAAGACGTGACATAAATTAAGACCCAATTTTTTCTTCGTGTTTATTTAAAGCGATCAAATTAGGCCTCTTTACAGACAGTCTACTGTCTTGCGGAAGTTTCCATTTCCAACTTTGTGCCTTCCGTCGTGCGACACGCTTCTGTGTCTTTTGCAAAAAGTGCGAGTGACAGTATCAAATCAACAGGATGCCGACTGGCATCCCCTGAGAAGGCCCTTTCACGATGAGCTGAATCGATTTATATGGGAAACGACTGTCTACGTAACTGAAGGTTGCCACAGTATTTTCTGGTTTATCAAAAGTCACCGCAGTAGATTTACTTTTTATTGTGTATTTTACGTCACCGAGGTATTTTTTCTCAGAGTCTACATTTAAACATTCTGTAGTGTTTTATACGACTGTCATTACAACTAATTTCGTAGAAGTGTCTAAACTGTTCCTCTATCTATTCTATACACTATATCTTTTACAAATGCCAAATGGATGTTTCCTGACACTTAATGTTTTTCTAAAATCATTTCTGTAAAATAATGGTCTTGATCCCCATACAATCTATCGGAATCGCGTGAAACTGAGAAAGAAAGTGCACTGTTACGACTTGGACATTTATGGGTATATCTAAATTAATAATTTATTAAAGTAACTTCATTTGATATTTAAACATTTCTGTTAGATCACACAAACATGTCGTGTGCAGATAGGTAGGGTTTGAATATGAATAATTTCGCGTATATTAACCTAAAAAACTAATGTTAGTCAATATACCCGTAGTTAAAGGTTAGATGCTCTTGCAACTTTTCCCTCTTTATTTAAATCACACGTCGTGTTGCAAGATTTTCAGTCGTAGTTATCAATTAGATTATTAGATTACCACACACAGTTTTTCCTTAAGGTTTGGACTCCGTAGTCCAATCCCTGACATTTTCCTCACCGTGTGTGCTCTAGACCTTGAGGTTGCCGATGGACTGTACAGTCCACAAAATCCTTTTCGAAAAACCATTGGGAATAACCGCGCAAACCTGTCTGAACAAGCCAAACTTGGCGTGTGTGGTAGTATCGTAGATTAATTTATCAGTTTTCCGGTGTGCACCGTATAGTAAAATAATATGAACCGTCAATTTATGGAAAACTTCAAAGTGCGCCTTGCCTTTGGTAAACAAGGTGTAAGGAATAGGTATACCACCACAGGAATATTTGCTTCTCTTCATTAGCCATTCTTTCGCCCAGACACTTATTCTTTCAATACGTTTTTTTGCGAGATTTAACACACATTTTCCCCATAGTTCAAACAATTACCCCCAAAGTATCATCGACGAGCACAAACACAGAGAATAACTTCGGTGGGCATGTGCTCTTGGGTACATTTTGTATGTCTGTATTTCAAAAAATTTAAGAAGAAAATAAAACCTGTAAATAGCCTAATGTCAAACTCTGCCGCTGTGTACGAAGTTTTGTGCAAAAAAAAAATTTTCATACCGGGAATCGAACCCGAGCCTCCTGACTGACAACCGGGTATCTTTGCCCCTAAAACATGGGGTACATAATATCACAGATTTAGATTTAAATATACTAATTTAAATCTGTGATAATATCGCGACTGAACTTCATATTTCCAAATTAGTTTAAGGGAAGGGATAAGTTTACATTTCAAAACACTTAAAAAAACAATATTTGATTGATTGAAGGCACAGTTCGTCATTTTCATAATATTTCTGTGTAGAAGAAAATATTGGGATTTTTCTTTGTGGTAGTTGCCGGAAGTGGACCAGGAGAAATTATAACTGTTTCAATTTTGATTTCTTTGAGCCAGCACAGTTGCGAAAACTTAATTGATTGCATTCTGCTACTTTTTATAATGTAAATATGTTCAATAAATTGAATTACATTTAAGGATTGATAGTAAATATAGATTTTTTTTACGTTTTTGTTTACCCATCTGGTAATACAATGTGCAAGAGCGAGTGATGGTGCACACATGTAAAATAATATGACGTCAGACTAGACGACGTCATTTTATACAATTAATATCAATCGTCGCGAATGTCGCAGAGGATTACAAGTTTAATTAAGTTAATTTAATAGATCAAATCACAGCACCAATTAAAAGACGCGAATAAATCCACTAATCAATTCTATAAAGATTTAGCCACACCCACAAATTGGCCCGATTTCCAGAATCTTGTGGTGTAACTTCAAATAAATAATTACATTAATTCTATTAAATCCGCGAAACTAAAATAATCGATCAGCCAGAGCGCGAGTACGAGAATTATTTCAGATGACGCACATTAAATTAAAACCCGCGAATAAATCCGCCAATTAAAGCGCGAAATAAATTAAATCTCAGAAAGAATCAAAATGACCCCCTAAAGCACTTCGATCCCGCGAATGAAAAGGAGTGGGGGTAAAGTACCACACTTCTACTAGTCTTCATGCACTGTTCACGCTGATCTACTTCGTCTGCTGCTCCTTCTCACAATGGAACAGACAGACAGACGGACGACGGAAAATCGAGCACATACTCGTTACCTTAACTTCGTTGTGTTACGCTAAAAATCCGTCAAAAATAAGTGCGTTCAGCGAAATCAGTGTAAAAATAAAGGTTTCTGGCCTCTCTTGGTCATGTGTAGGGCAAGCGATTGTTTAGATGTACCTTAGATGCTACTGCTATACACTTCCGAATAAAAAAATCCAAAGTCTGGGAAATTGTTGCAGTAATTGAATTTTTCACCTACATACATTTATGCTGTAGGATGGCAAGCAAGCCCCTGCTATTTCTATATAGTTTGTGGTCTATCAGAAATGAAAAGTTGTATAATTATTTATAATTACAAATCTTGCTGCTATACTTTCTAGCTGGTCATTTGCGTTTTTATTTATTGAAAACTCGGTAATGAATGAATAAAAATCAGCCACCGTACTGATAATTTGAAATTATTATCTATACATAAGTGCAACTGGTTTACTCTTGTTACTATAATAAAAACCACAACTGGTTACTAATTGGATTACTTAATTCTAACATCATTGTTTATACGAACATTGTAACGGGCGATCAAAAAAGGATTGACGTCGGGTCCCCTTTGGATGTTGAAACAAAAGTTCCAAAGGTAACTGCAATTCTTTTTTGATCGCATTTGCGTAGAGTACAAGCAGGCTTTGGTACAACCCCTGTGCTTAAATAGTTATTAAGGATCCTCAGATCCTTTATAGTTTTGTATTGTCGTCCGTCCGTCCGTCCGTCCGTCCGTCCGTCCGTGTGCGCTCTAACTCTTTTTAAAAGTGGCCGATTGTGTTGAAATTTGGTATACGGGTACGTTGGACATTAAGAACGGACGCTATTGATTTTCAGGAAGCTGGTTCAACAGGAACAAAAGTTATACGACTTCGAGTGAATCGGGGACAGGAAAAACTGCGAACTCAATATAATAAAAATTAACATATTTCATTCCCTAGGTCATGTATCGAGTTCGGACTTTCGCTAGATTATTCCCTATGACTCTTAGATGTGTAACAATTCAATATAACTCTTCTCTGTGGTCTCGGTCAAAATTTTTAGAGCAAAATGTACCCAAAATTATTCTTT
This sequence comes from Photinus pyralis, assembly GCF_008802855.1. Lineage (NCBI taxonomy): Eukaryota > Metazoa > Arthropoda > Insecta > Coleoptera > Lampyridae > Photinus > Photinus pyralis. The sequence continues at coordinate 2,007,839 of NW_022170403.1, forward strand.
ACACATGAATTTAGAGTTGTAAAAGCTTTCAAACGCATTATCTTGATGCTGAAAGAGTTGATAACGTGCACGTTTGATAACCGCATGTGTGTGATTCAAAAATGTTAAATTATTTTTCTGAGGCCACATGGATTTTTATTCAAAATATGTCAAAATCGTTAATTATGCACCAAGATCGTTGGGAAAAAGACTACGCGCATTATCTCAATGCCCAAGACATAAATTTGATGCATTTTTGGCGACCACGTGGATTTTGATCAAAACATGTCAAAATCGTTATTTTATGCACCAAGATCGTTGGGAAAAGACTAGGCGCATTATCTCAATGCCCAAGACATGAATTTGATGCATTTTTGGCGACCACGTGGATTTTGATCAAAACATGTCAAAATCTTTATTTATGCACCAAGATCATTGGGAAAAAGACTAGGCGCATTATCTCAATGCCCAAGACATGAATTTGATGAATTTTTGGCGAAAACGTGGATTTTGATAAAAACATGTCAAAATCGTTATTTATGCACCAAGATCGTTGGGAAAAAGATCAAGAGCATTATCTCAATGATCTAAACATGAATTTGATCTATTTTTATGGACCACATGGATTTTGATCAAAACATGTCAAAATCGTTATTTATGCACCAAGATCGTTGGGAAAAGACTAGGCGCATTATCTCAATGCCCAAGACATGCATTTGATGCATTTTTGGCGACCACGTGGATTTTGATCAAAACATGTCAAAATCGTTATTTATGCACCAAGAGCGTTGGGAAAAAGACTAAGCGCATTACCTCAATGCCCAAGACATGAATTTGATGCATTTTTGGCGACCACGTGGATTTTGATCAAAACATGTCAAAATCGTTATTTATGCACCAAGATCATTGGGAAAAATACTAGGCGCATTATCTCAATGCCCAAGACATGAATTTGATGAATTTTTGGCGAAAACGTGGATTTTGATCAAAACATGTCAAAATCGTTATTTATGCACCAAGATCGTTGGGAAAAAAACCAAGAGCATTATCTCAATGCCCAAGACATGAATTTGATGCATTTTTGTTAACTATAAAATGTATTTTGTAAGATTAAAATAAATTGTCGTTAAAAGTGATTGTAATACTGAGGATCCTTCGATATTTCGTTGTATCGGTTTATTTATATAACAAGAGCGCGAAGTTCAATTTCGCGCATTGAGACTGAAGGTATTTTGACGAGGCGAAGCCGAGTTAAAATATCAGTCAAATGCGCGAAATAACTTCGCGCTAGCGTTATATACAATATTTTTTCTACAACTGAACCGATTGTTAATTAAATTTGCTGTTTAAGTTCAACTTTGTCACGTGCGCGAAATACTTTTCTCTGTTTCGGTGTTAGAATACGTCATTCTAGCACGTATTTTAGTGTTAGTCTGAACTCTATTCTTAAACGATTTTTAGTGACTTTTTTTTTCGAGAGTTTGCATTAATAAGTTTGACAGTCGGCTTATCGATGACGGAAGCTGAAATTATGTGCCGTGAACATCCATCATTTCTAAATTACGTAAAGATACGTAATGTAATTAACAATATCGATAATGTCCATGTTAATATACATATGTTACGGTGAGCCGTATGGTTTCGTTGTCATAAATATGTTGTTGATACTTGACTAACCCTACTTGTAGGTATGAACTGATTGCAAGGGCAAAGTAATTATCATAAAATGAAGACCTCGAAATATACTGTAAAGGAAACCATTTTTATTAAAATGAACACATTTTTGATATCGTAAGGTAAGCTGTAAGTTGGGTAAAATAACTCCAATTGTTAGGTGCAAACAATTCTTCACGGCTAAATTATTTCAGTTACTATAATCGGATAACTTTGGTGAAAGATCCACATCGAAAGCTACATCATTCACATAAGGAGTTTTTGTCAAGATTGAAGCGGAATTTCCTTTACTAACTGACTGAAGCCAAATTGCGTTACACTTCGTATGCAGTTTGAGATTTCGGGAGCCCATTTTGTTTACAGTGTGATATCAGAAAGCCGTGCTAGCTTTAGCAACCTACGTCAATACGATTGATCGAGTGACTGCGCTCAGTTGTCAGTAATACATAAGTAATGCGGAATCAGAATAAAACAGAAAGTATACTAAACTAAACACTTGCTTAACTGTACAAAATTATACATTATGAAGAGGTGTTGTAATTATTCTAAATAGTAATTGTAACGGTCGAATTTACTCCTGCATTGACTGAAATGCCGGGCAGATTTTGCTCCGACACATTAGTATTTTCCGGGTTACTTAATTCAGGCTGTATAAAACCAGCATTGGAACTAGAAGCTGTTGCTGGAAGAGCAGTAAAGGTAGACTGTCTAACTGATGGAGGTCCACCACTGTTTGACAACATTTCGGCAACTTCCATTTCTTGGGTACAAACCCTACCGATAATCGTTTCAAAAATGCTTGAAACTTCATAAATTTTGAAATGTCAACGTTTTGTCGGATGTTTATCATCAATCGAAGCATCGAGTATGTCTTCCATAATGTAGAACTTTTGTAAGTCTTACTAAGAATTTCGAAGTATGCAAGCAAAAATTTTCTGTGAGGGTTTGTACCTTGTTTTCAATGCGCCAAGATTCAAATTTTTCATACTCCTTTTGGTACTCATTTTTAGACTTGGATGGCACCAAATCATTTACCGCATTATCAGCTAATTCACGCAATTCCGGTGGTGTTGAAGTTAGTGCTTCGTCTGACATTGTAGGCTCTTTAGTGAAATGTAGGTAATGGATTTTATTTTTCAAATCTAAAGATAATTTCGCAAAAATATCTCGTGAAGAAATTTGAAAGATCGGTTACTATGGAAACCAAGCAAATAGTCAGTACTGCCAACACAATTTATATCGAAAATATTTTTAAATTTATCCATAATTAATAAACAATGCGAAACGAGCCCGAAACAGAGAAAATAGTATAAAACATTCGTTGCAGAAGGCCTTCTAAGCACTCGTTCATTCGAACCCTCGCCGCTACGCGGCTCAGGTTCGAAACTTGAACTCGTGTTAGAATAGAGGGCCTTCTGCAACTTATGTTTTAATATACTATTTTTCACTGTTGACGATTTCGCGCACGTTGTCAAGGGCAACCTTACTTATTTAACCGTTTAAAAATCTAGTACTTCGCGCTTCGAAATTCGTCAGAAAATGACAGGTTTTTTTGACAGTTGTAGAAAAAAATAATTATTTCTTATCTAATCATTAATATGTAGTCATCGTTTTGGTGTCGTTTTTATTTTCAAAATAAATTTTGTCAATATTCAAAGGACTTTTCTTATTTTAAGTGGTTGGTCTCACAATAAGAAATTCAAATTATTCTAAACTTTTAGTATAAATTACGAAAATAATATTAGTCATCTTATTAGTTTAGCATTTCTAAATAAATATAACCACTCCTGCTCCTCCCTCGAGATAGTACGGGACTAACGATCTTTTTAACGAATTTCTTAAAAATGAAAGTGTTCTAATACTAGTACGTGCGTCCTTAGGATAGAGATCTCGGCACCGGAGAGTAAAACTGCCATTGTTTATGCATTTCCCATAAAATTGAAAATCGTATTTAAAATGGTTTGTTTAAATATCTTCATTGATCCGTGTTTAACGTTTTGTTATTAAAGTTAATTTGTGTCGAAGCAGAGTATATTATTTCGTTAAATTGATGCATAATAATTCCTACTGTTTTAAAAAGTGTTTGTAATGTAATCCTATAATTGGGGTGTAAACTGTAAACGGATCTGCTTTTTAGGTACGACGTCAATTTTGGTATAATGTTCGCAGGGATAAGATGTGCGCAATTACGTATTTCTCAACAGGTAATTTTCTCATTTGGAAAACAATTTCCTATAAAATAGTAAGCATCCATTTATAGTTATACAGTAATGAGGCTTCGAAATCGCCCCATCTTAACAATTATCGACCGTGTATTCCGTTATTCATTAATTTACGTATACGTAAAACGGTTATTAATCTCTTTCTTGGTCAATTCAATTTTTAAAACGCTCAGGTTTCCATCTTATCGCAGGAAATTACAAATTTTGTTGTTTCTATCGGAAAATGTGAATTTTGTTTATTTCATCGAGTTCCTCCATTCTCGTACCTCAAATCTATTTTATACCGGAAGTTCACTTCTGAAACATTTTCCCTTCATTTAAATTTTTTTTCGTGTAGAAGTGTAATTGGTATTTACCCAAAAGCCTAACCTTTTTAAGCAAGTGTTTTTACACTAAACAGATAAGCGCATTTATTTGATATGTAAACCGTTTCCCTCGCCGTTTCCTGATTGCGTTGGCTATCTTTGTTATTATTATACTTACAGATTCGATTAAATTGGAAAAGTAGTGTAGTTTTTGATGCTGATATGGATATTCCGATATTTTGAAGAAAATCAATTGCTCCGTAGATAATTGGAAAAAAAGTGAACATCTCCATTTTTAAAAAGTACAAATATTTTAGTAACAAAGAGAGCTATTGAAAAACGTTGCAAGATTCGATGGACCAAACCAATGGGTGTAGAAAAAAAATTCAAAATGGCGGTTTTCGAGATATTAAATCAACTTCCTTATTTTAAATGGATGTCCTATTGGATTTTTACCTACTCAGTTTAATACAGTTGTTTTCCAACCATGTATAACAAGTTATCATTCAAACAATAAATATGGGTAAAATTACAATTTTCATTTTTTCTTAATAGTTCTTATTTATTTCGCAAGTTTTCCCTAATTTGACCACCTTCTATGGTGTCAGAAATTCGCATGATAGACATCTCGTATCTTGGACACAGTGTATATTATTATATTTTATATCACTGATGCTAGCCGTCGTCTCGTCGTTCGTCTAATCCTAATAGTTGTAGCTGCCAGGCGGACAGCTCGGGTTCGATTCACCATTGATGCAGAATTTTTTAATTATGTTATTTAGCATTTCTGTATTTCGCCAGACTAATGGGGATCGTCGGCGTAGGACGTCACACAGGCCCGTAGGGGCTGGTATTTATAGTAAAAACTATTAACCGTTAAAATCCCGATGTTCATTTGGAATAAATATATCGAACGCGTTTCAACATCAAAACTGTCATCAGCGAACAACCAATTATCATGGTGACTAAGAAAAAAATTTTAAATTTTGAAAATAAATGTTCAACATGGAAGATATTGTAACTGAAGCGAAAATTCCCTAGTGAAGGTTTCAAAATGATCCCCTAGGAAGAAATCATTTGCAGAAATCAAGGTTGTCCGTTAAAATTCCATCTTTATTGTACACCATTTTTGTCGTAGGTTTAGTGCACATTTTCGTTTAAGTTGTGTCACTCAGTACGTTTACCATGTCTCGTTTGATAGATTTATTTAGATCCCCTATTAGTGCAGCAAGTCACTTGGTGAATTTTTAAAATATCCCATTCCGCCGGTTAAGTTGGTAGAGTAAAATCTTCATTTATTCCATAATTTCGTTGCAGAAACTGCAAAGTGCATTGCCTAGATGCACATTATGTGCCCTTTCTGTCTTGGTCAATTTTTGCGCAATTTCGTTGAAAAAGCGTTATCGTAATAGGCGCTATCGGCGTCCGCACATCTTTTAACTTGTTCAACCTTCAAAATGGTTAAATTTTGATTGAAGTTCATGCCATAAATCAATGGTCCATTTTCTAAAATATGTTTCTTGTGCTTCCGTCTACCCAAAAAAACGTTTTATCACCAGTCGAATTTGGGCAAAAGGCGCATTGTTGAAGACTTGAAGAATACCAAAATTCTTTAAAAAAATCAAAGTAGTCTAGTGAATATTCTAGACATCCAAAGAGACATCGGGTGCTATTGAGATTAGTCACCGGCGATAAGGAATGAAGGCGGATGTGACGGTTTTTTTCGAGAAAATTTGATCTGCTTATTAGGAAATTGTCGAGAAAGTTTCGTGATGTTTCTAGAAACTTTCCGTTTGCTATATTAGCAAATTGAATTATGTGTAATGACAGTTCCAATATCTATATCGAAGTGATTATTATTGAGTTTTGGGCTCGTATGTGATAAATTTACATGTTATAAATTTAGGTACAAGGTAATTAATAATTAATAAACAAATAAATTACGTAATTAAATTTACGTCGCAATATATGACAAATAGGTGAGAAAAGGTATAGGGGAAGCTGATGTTCCAATTTAAAATAAGGAGGTTAATAGCGACTGATGATCATCTTGAACCTTGAACATATTATAAACTGAAAGATCTTACATAAAAAAATTCAAGATTCAAAGTTTTTCTATTTACCAAAATTTCTAGTGAATGGCTACCATGAGAAACCCTCGAACTGCTATACATTTCTCTTATGTTACCGCTTTCTTGTATAAGTTACATCGCGCTTAGTACGTAGCCGAGAACAACATCGATACTTACATTAATGTTGTGTCGTGAGGTTACAGTGTAAACTTGAGATTCGGGCGGCCGACTGAGAATAAAAAGAGGAGGCGGGGGGATATTTACGGCCACAATGTGTTCGTATTTTGGGCATAACGCTAAGTGTTATTCAAGGCGCTATCATTTTAGGATTATATGGTGGAAACCAGCACCAGAACACGTACGTTAATGAAATTTCGCTTGATAATAAAACTCCTTATCGCAAACGACCAGATGTAACTTTTTTTAAATAACGCAAATTTGACCTGATTTGTCTTACTTCTAACACTATATTTAAATTGAATAATTTACAAAAGCGATAAAATTTAAAGAAAATTACGCATTTAACAAAATTTCTATAATAAAAAACTACACTGTGATACAAATTCAAACGAAGTGCTTTTTTCGTAAATTATCCCTTGGATTTACTTATTAAATCGCTCGTATACAGGATGTCCCGTCGTTATTTTTGGCGTTTAATATACAGTGTATCCGAGATAGAACGCGCCATAGGGAAACGGCAACGTTTTTTTTTTTCGAAAGATCCACGAGACCTTTGAAATTAGCGTTCAACGTACTCCAATTTCTTTCTGGCATCAGGCAATCGCAATAACGTACGTTGAACGCTAACTTCAAATGCATATCAAAGGCTTCGTGGATCCTATGCGAAAAAATACATTAATTCTATCCTATGGTGTGTTCAACCTGGGAGATTTCTTCGTAAACATGCTTTCTCTTAACTCGACTTATAACGTTCACTTAAATAACAACGTAAAGAAAATTCTTTAAACGCTCTCTCGCAATTAAACATGACAGACTGTCTTTTCAAATAGGGCATTACGCCAAACACCAAAACAAGCGGTTACATTTCCATGTCCAACACCAAAAAAACTTGATCGAAAGGATTCGATTCACGTCCGCTTCTTCTATTTAAAACCATTTTCGTTTCTCACTTCCGTTCCTCCTTCCTTAACTTGTAAATGCGTCCTCAAAAGAAACATCTATTCAACTCCGCCGATAACCAGTGCTTATCTTGAAACTAGAAGGACTCTTATCGTAACCACCGGAGAAAAATACGAGATAAACTTTTACAAATACTGACTAAATCTAGTCTTTTAACACGTAATTTAAATCTACAATTATGTGGCATGTGTGGAAGGCTTGATTAGAGGAGATCGTCGAATTTCAATCGGATCAATTTCAGAAAATGTTGGTGTAAGTAAATGATCTGTTCGTAGTATCGTACACAAAGTTTGTGGTTAAAGTACCAAAAAAGCTTGCGACATCTCACGGAATAGAGACAAAATGGTTGGCGACGAATCTTGGTGTCATTATTTTGAACCAATCATGTAAGCTATCATCGCCGATGCAATGGAAGCGTAAATTCTCCGCTACCAAATTAGTTTAAAGGACACCAAGACCAACCTTCTGCAGGCAAGGTCTTGTTAACATTTTTTTTCGCCGATGAAGACCCTTGGTTATAGAGTTTACAGGATCTACAGTGCATATCAACGCAAACCTTGAACAAAGCATATGCATAATAAGACGAAAACGTTTTTGTTTTAGAATTGCAAATCACATATCCCAAAAACTGTGTAAGTGTATACGACTTGGCTACATTTTCATTTGAAAAAAGCGCATTCATTCAAAACGTCCTCGATTAAAAATTATGTTGATGTTATCTTACGAATTAAAAGTATGGCCATCTGCACTTATAAATTCAGCTCAAGCCTAATTTATTTAAGTGGTACAGATATTAAGAAATCAGAAAGGTGATTATGACTAAATAATAACATCCAATAAGTGATATTTAGTATGCCATGAATTCGATAGTTTTTTTAATAATAGACGAACACGCTGCATATTTTATATAATAACGTCGGTTACGTTTTGATCGGAATAGTGTTTACTGTTTTTATTAATCTATAAATAACAAGTTTTACTTCTTTTTCTAAGCTAGTGACTGCATTCCTCGTGGATCATATATTGTTTCAAATTGTTCAACGCTCTTTACGCCTAAACGAAAGTGAAACAGCTTATCTGTTCAGAAAGTTTACAGTAAGCCAACGGATTTGAAGCTAGGGCGCCACTAAACACGGTTCACTGCCTGCTTGAATCAGGTAGACATAGTTTTCGTAAGAAGACTTCTGAGGCAGAATGGCGGGGTTATTTTCGAGTGATAGAAGTTTATTTCTTTTCTTGCTATTTTAAAGAGTTTGATATTAAAAGACAAATAATACGTTTTTCACAGGTTTTAACTTTTAGAGCATTATTAGGGAGAGTTGTGCTGTTAATTCACTGTCGAACTTCGTCTTGCCTATCAGGGGAATTACTACTCCTCAAATTTTGTAGATATCGAGATGCCATTCGATTCCAATTCTGTATTTTGTATATGTTTTAGGCATGCTACAGACCTCTGCTTCCGCTTCCGCAAGTGCGGAAGTTCTGCATATTTTCTCGCGGAAGTATACCGGTAAATATGGCAAAATATGGACGAACGGGATGGCTCGTGACGTGAAACGCGGGCGGGGTGTGTCAGCCGAGGCAGCCGCCATCTGTACTTCTAAAAATAATGTAGTTGGAGTTTTTAAAATGTATGCCTAGATATAGTAAAATTTTGAAAATACGTGCTCAAAATATGCAATCAAATCGGATTGAAAAACTAATTTTATGCACAGTATCATTGTATATGACAGTATGTAATCTATTTATCGTGCACGAACAGAGAGACGGAAAATCGAGACAAAGCACTTCCAATTTGACGGGTTGCGCTAAAAAGATACGCCACCGAAAGCGGCAATCATTTCCGTATGAATCGTGCGGCATTTCAAATTGATTCATCAACTCATAAATACCTAGCCTTGGTTACCTGGTCTAGATATTTTTGAATTAATTTTGATGAAAGGTGCGGCGTAATTCTGTCGTTAATCATTATAATTGTCTTACACTTGCCAAATTTATTTATTATAAGTGAGATTTTGGTTCGTCATATATTTTCATTTTTATAATGTGTGTTTAGTAAATATATTACGGAAGTATTTCGAAAATTACGAGGGATTTGCCTACATAGGTAATTAAATTTCGTTAAGAAATTATAATTTCTTTTCTTTATTTAAATGAGCTGTTTAGTACATCGACTTGGGGATCATTAATTAATCCGCTTTTTAAATGATATAACACGACTTTCTTCTAAAGCCGGCACAAGATTGAATACATTACGCCAGTAGTAATTCTGATTTTTTGTTAGCTGTCAAAAACAAGTTATACAGGATGTTTCAAAAAGAACTTTACAACTTTGAAAATACATATAAATTTTTTCAAAAAAACTTTACCGCTGGTTTTAGTGTCGTTTTAAAGGGAAACTCATCAAGTTTTTTTTACCTTACACTAAAGATGTTCCACGTGACTCCCGTTGGTTATCCTACACTACACATATCCCATAGGTAGTCAACTTTTACCCCAACTCGCTGTAGTTCATATACCGAAACCGGCAAAGGAGGTACATACACGATATCTTTAATAAAGCACTGTGAGAAAAAAATCTAGTTGTGTCAGGTCTGGAAAACATGGGGGCCATGCAATTGGCGCATCACGGTCAATCAATTGACCTGGAAAAGCGAACTACACGAATCAAAACTTAATGCATTTCCCTACAAATTGACACTAAAATCACCTCTGCGCTCTGTAGGTTCTCTGGATAAATGTATGTGAAAGTTGTAAAGTTGTTTTTGAAACACCCTTTAGGGCTTTTGGTATATATAATCGTAAACTATTTACAAAAATCACATTTCTACATTAACAGCCTTTTTTTGTAAAAAAGCCAGCCGAGCCAAATTCATTTTTTCACTTTTTTTTTGTGTTTTTGTTCGAAAATCGATTGAGAACTTTCGGGTTTTCATAATTATATTCGCACTATCGTGTTATTCCTGCATTTTTTGTGAGCTTAGGCTTAGTTTGAAATCTACCGATTTGTTAGTCATACACCACGGTCGTTTGTCCGTTCGTACGAGCGCCGATATCTAGATGAAGGAATACCGTAGAACCTTCAGGTTTTCAGCATTCGTTCCGTATTGTCGAGTTACTCCTGCATCGCTTAGTCTGATAGCTGAAAGCCATTCCCGAAGTCGACAAATCAGAAAAACAATTTTTAATACTACCTCTGAGATAATTATTATGATTTCGGGAGGTAAATGTCGGACAAGTATTCAAGATGAGATTACTTTATAAACCATAGTTGCAGTAAAATTTTTGTAACACAATATTAAACGAATGGAGTTTTTACCACTACGCTTCTTCTTCTTCTCCATACGAAAGTTGACATTGCGCAGTTTGCACACATCTGCTTTTTACAATATGCGATATGCTGGCCTTTACTAGAAGCATTTGGAGTTAAAATTTCAAAAAATATTTCTACAAATAAGAAAGGTGGCATTGCGCAGCCTGCGCATGCACCCGTCTGGTTTTTACAATATACGATATGATTACCTTACAGCGAAACATTTTCGACTTTTGGTTTGTTTGGTTTTAGTTCTCTCAATCAAATTTTAAGCGCATTTTTGTCCGTCCGGACCCACTGTTGAACTACTTAAGGGGAATTATTGTCAATAGGCGTACAAGGTGTCCCATCTTTTAGAGAGTATCTCCGTAATTGTTAGTGCTATCAAAAAAGTATATAGGCATCATGTTCTCTTTTTGAGTCAAACTTAAAATGGTAAAATCAAAATTTTCTTAACATAAAAGAGATACAGAAAAATGCTTATTAAAAAAGTGTGTTGAATATAATCTGCCGTTTTAAAATAAGTATACAACGCCAGGCAAGAAGTTATCGTACTTAAACCTCATTTAATGGAAATGAAACACTGTATATTTTAATCTAAAAAGATAGCATATTAAATTCTCTTCAAAAATTTAACGCACATTTTTTTAACAAAAATTCAATACAGATTTAAAAAAATTAGAAAATCGTTTTGAAATTTTTGTTTCAATCATTAAAAATTTTTTAAAATTTGTTTCTTGATTTTTTTCTAATCTTTTTGAATCCCTTGAATCTTTTTTGAATATCATTCGCTGTGTATTTTTTGAAAAATGTACATCTTGCGCCTACGCAAGCGTGGAGCTACCATGCCAATATTGGGAAATATTTTCAGGAAAATTTGGTAAATTTGAAAAATATACCGGGCGTATATTTTTCAGATTTTGTTTAGATCTTTTTTCTGATTCAAAAATGTGTAAAATGTGGACATTCACTTTAGTCGTTTTTGATATATTGACATTTATTTATTTTTATAAATTTTGGTTACATTTAGTTTCTTGACCATTGTCTAAGTACCTATTACTGAAAACAGAATTGAAAAATTAGAAACCGTTCGTTATTTATCATGTACATAGACGGACGGACAGACAGAAAGTCCAAAATCATGAACAAGGTTTGTCACTAGTTAATAAATAATAATCGCCATTTCTGCGATGTGATAAAACAATTTGATAATATAGATACTATAAATGCTAATATTTCAAAAACGGCACGACATATTACACATTTTTTGAAATCAGAAAGAAAAGATTATTCAATTTTTGAAGAATATACAAGACGTTGCATAAAAAATGTACTAAATTTGAATTTGCATTTTTTTACTAATTGCGATATTCATTTGTTTTTTTTACTGTACACTTTATAGCTCCACAATTTTTGTATTTAAAGTGCTTTTCATATCTTATAATAAACGCGCTACGTGCAGTCTAAATATACCTACGCCCTATACCCTGTACTCTGTACACCCCAGAGCGGAAGGGACACCTCAAATACGAAAAAGGCGGCCCTTGGAAGATTCGAGAAGAGGTGTCCCTTCGCCTTCAGTGTAAATTAACAGAAAAAGTGAATTTTCTTGAAAATATTTCCTAGTGTTGGCATGGCAGCTCTACGCTTTCGTAAAAGCCAGCTAAGATTTTCCAATTTTAAGTTTGACAGAAAAAGGGCACATGACCCCCACATTACGTTTGAAATAAGGGGTGGGATCCTGGGATGAGAGGCGTTAAAAACTATTTTTATGGTATTCTAATTGAAGATTTCAACGGAAGCAATTAATTTCATCCAACTACCGCCCTTCTGTCAGATTTCTTCGTGGTGTCGGAACTTTAAGTGCGAACATTGCGGAAGAGGGTTGCACAAATCGCGATTGGAACGTTTAGACAAGGACCTTTAATTGGTGGAGTCAAAGCTTTAAGTGCGAATATTTCTAGAACGAAGCGTCCAAGGTATGCTCAAAGGGCGATTGGAACGTGTAAATTGGTCATATAAAAGTGAGAATATTTCAAAAACGGGGTGTAAGAGAACATTTGCAGGGGAACTTGATTCTTCTTTAATTAAATAGCGTATACTTGGAATGTGTGACACGCGGTATCTGTATGTAATGTACCGAATTTTCTAGAGCGATATCAAGGCATCTCCAAGTCGCCATCAAGTTGATAAAGAATTAGACACCGGCGCCAATGAAAGCGAACATGACTCATTCTATCCATAAAATATGATATGCCGATTCGAAACTCGAGAAGTTTTTGTTTGCTATAGGTATATTTTATCATCGATGCCCAAGTGATAAATAGTCAAATGCGCGCTCATATTATAAATGTGACTACAAGTGAGTGATAATAATAATAATTAACTGTTATAAATCATGACATTTAAGAAACGTTATAAGTTCATTAGTAATTAATTTCACATAAATAAATTACGTAATTTAACTCTTAAATTTTCATAAAACTTCTGTAAGCGACATTGATTATTTTGAAAACCACCGTTTATCAGCTTCTCAGTTCTCAGTCCTTTTTCGTTTTAATCCCACTCTTAATTGAGACAAAGAAATATTTAACGCAAGCGGTATACTATTTTCCATTGAATTGCCACAAATATGAAAACGGGCTATGATATTCTCAAAAATGATGCCAAATCGTTAACACGTCCAATTAAATGTGATAGCAAAGTGTTTCGTTCCGCACGAACGCTCGACTTTTCTTGTAAATAGCGCTATTTAAATGTTTCGTTATTTAATTGCAAAAACCTCAAACTGCTTGATAAGTTCGGGAAACGGAACGAGGACATGCGGCCAGTTAATGTGTTATAGTTAACAAATACCCAAGGATAATGTATTCTTGCGTAATCGGGATGTTATACAGATTTCAGGAAACTGAAATATTAAATTTCTCTTTTTTCGTGAATGAAATCGGCCGGTAGGTAGGTAATTTTTACGATGATTGCTAAAGAACAATACGTTTCATTTCAAAATTTACGTTCGTTCAATGTTTTGAAATCCACCGTATTTTCACTTTCTTGGGAAAGTGTGTTTGTCAGCTGTATTGATTATCTCCAATGGAGGCCAGACCTCACAACCTTGTTTCTTTTCAGTAGGTACTAGGTACCTCAAAATTTACTTCATTTCTCTTAGATAATAACATTTTACATGTTGCACAATAATGTCTTGAATTATTCATTGCCGCCTAATTTTTATTTCTAAGAATTTCTGTTATTTATAATTATTATTAAACTATACTTTGATCTATCAAATTATTAGTGAAATTAATGTTAATTACGCAAGCGAATAAATTACGTTACCAATTTGCCTCCCAATTTTGATTTGGCAACATTCCTTTCGACTGTATAAACGGAATTTAAATACTACCCTTAATGTCATTTCAGCTTGTTTATATTTCCCTGCAGTCATCTCTGCAACGCGCCAGTTTTTCAGTTTGGTGCAGATATTATGCGCGATTACAACTCAAAAAACAAGATAAAGTAAATATACACAAAAAGAAATACATTTTTCTGTAACTTGTTTTTTAATAAATGGTATAATTACTTGTATGCCTTTATTATACTGTTACAATTGCATATTTCATGCTATTTTAGTTTGTCATAGGTTAAGTGTCTCATTTTATTTTTCTTAGAAATGAATAGAATTATCGACTTTACCACGTTTTTGGATATGCTTTTCCCGATCCTATCAAATTATCGACTCTGTAATTCGCTAATGTAAACTTCTCTCTGAACACACTGTACAAATATTCAACTATTCTGTGGTAATACACAACTGAATTTTAAATCCGTGCTCTATGGTTTTCAAAATCAATCTAAAATATAAACCTAAATCACCTTTACTTAAAAAAAATCGCATGCATTTAAATTGCTAGATGCCTTTAAATCGAACAATAAATTAAATACATGCTGTGATGTGACATATTTGACAGATTTTGAATGTTATTCTTCCCGTTTTTATGCAGGAGAAAACGCATGCTACGCCACTGGAAATGTTTTACCGCTAAGTAGATACAGCAATTCAAATTGCACAAGGATGAAGGTTCGCGAGCAGGGCATCGATTCCCGAAGTTAGTCGATATGCTCCGTGATGTGCATGTGATGTGACCGGCTGCCATGACGTCATGATCGTATACGATAGGGATAAGTTCAAGTTTAGCTGCATTCCCGAATCGTGGACAAACTTTATGCGCTAACCAATCACAGACAAGAATTGAACTGTCATTTGTCAGTTTTGTATTTTGTTTTGTTTTTGCATTATGGATACTGCTATTAATAACCAGAAAATCCTCGAACAATTCCATGTTTTATTTCACAGAAAATATGTGAATTTATAGGTTAGGGCACTGAATAACCTCTATAGCAAAACAGCTGCAAGATCCGTCCTGTAGCTGCAACTGCGCATGACTTTCACGCAACGAGTGGTCTAGACCAGTCGTTGCGTTCGATCAACTTTTCGCTCGATGTGGTAGGTTCGAGAATGCAGTGACATTCACGTTCACATCAAGGTCAGTCGATGTGAACAAAGCACATCTTCGGGAATCGACGCCCAGGTGTCGCATCATGTTCGAACTAAAAGGAGAAGGTGGCGCTGGCGATGTTTTAGCTTAGGCAGCGGTACATACATATCATGCAGTGGCGTAGCTAGGGGGGTGCGGTAGGTGCGGTCCGCACCGGGCCCCTGAAATGAAGGGGCCCTATAATTCATCCGTGTAACCGCGCGGCCGGGATTTTTGAAAATCTGTGGTTGATCGATAGTTTGCAGAAATACTGTAACGGAAACGCTCCACACGTGACGTCGCCTTTGGCGCTCTGGAATTTTCTACGCGCGCGATAGCGGGATTTGTATAGGAATATTCGAGACTTATCTGGTAATGACGCGAGTGTTCTCGACTTACATTGCTTGCGTGTATAAATGGTTGCGGACCGAATATCGCAGTCAGTTTTACGACCGAACCCGAACGAGATCGAGTACGGACGAAACATTGAGCGCGAAAATCTGATATAAATTGCGAAGTGTGTAATATAAATAGTGGATATAAATTGTACAGTTTTTATAGTGTTTTAGTTTTGTTTAATAAATATTGATATAAATCGAACCCGAATTTATAAATCACGTTACAATACGAATAAAATAAAGGCTAATACGAAAGCACGTAAAATAAGTTTATAGAACTTAAATGTATTTTTTTTACACAAAACGCTGTAAATAAATTTCCTAAACCAAATATAGCTTATTTTTGTTTAAATGTTTCCCATTAGGTTATCACACATATTTCGTATTTCTTTGGGGGCCCAGAAATTTGGATCCGCACTGGGCCCAGAGAACCCTAGCTACGCCACTGATATCATGCAGTGTATCTGTTTGGTTCGCAAATACATCATATAGGAAAATGTATCATTTAATTTTCCTTTGTAATTACTTTAACTAGCATAGGATGTAGAGAAATTGTTGTGTATCACTTGCTTGTCGATTTATTAGGGTGTTTGCTTCCATAAATTTGCATTGTTTAAAATTGCGCAATAATTGTGTAAGTGTCAGTTTGGATAAGGGCCGTATTTAGGGGTAGATTTGTTGTTTACTGTAGATTTCGCGTACGAGATGTTTTCATTATGTAGATGCGCAGTAATTTAATTACTCATGTAAATTCAATGAAGTACGTTATTAGGGATTGCAAGTGAAGTTGTGCAATTACATTAATGGGAATTTTCCTTTAGCTTAATTAATATGATTCTGTTTGGGGCGTCAGGGTTGATTTTATTATTTATTAGCGGGAAGTGTAGGATTAATATACGTCAAAAGCTATTACAGTTTACCTGCACTTTGGTAACTGCTCCGATAATTCACACATTGTATTTCAGAACGTCTGATCGTAAATACCTAGTGTTAGGAGTCCCAGCTTAGTAGACGTATTAATTATAGATTGGTGAACTCGTTTCAGCATTTCATAAGAGAACGACACTTCATAGATAAGGAGTGGTTAATGCTCGCCACACGAAAGATACATCCAAAAACTACAAGGTCAAAATCAGACTAAATCAGAATAAATAAACGGGTTTCGGATTGCAATATAGGTCAAACAAAGATAAGTAAATTAAAACCAGGATTAAAACACGTAAATTAAAACCAGGATTAAAACACATGACATAACATAAATGACACTTGTTAACAAAGAGGAATTCTACAAAAATAACCGTCCCTAAAGAGAATAGAACCCTTTCCATTTGCGTGAAGACGCTTAGATAATTAATTGAAACAATTTTAGCGTGATGATTGGAATTTTCCTATTCAAATCAACAATTTTCACAAAGATTAACCCTCGGATTAACCCGTGATATGATCTCAATGGGAATGGTACCAACTACTCCTAACAAACTAAGAACACTTTCAGTCAGTTACACAAACTAAGAGTACATTCAACGGAAGATGTGAAGTGTGAGCACCCCCTCCCTCATGCTGTTCTCGAGAAATTTACACTTAAAGTACTATGCGACAGAAATGAGTTGGTGTCGAGTTACCTTTGGGAAATCGTACTTGACTTGAACTTCCAAAGGCGACACGATCGCCACTTATTTTTGATCGCCCGTTATTAACCACCACTAACAGATACATCTCCATCCAGACGTTTCATTTTCTCTTCAAGAAGCCGTTACTTTGTTGCGTTTTATGGTACGTACGTGGGCGGTTGTGCGTTCGAAATTCGAATTCCGCTGTCGACTCCTCTGGTTGGGGTTTCCTCAGACGTACACCTACGAGGCGAATTCTGGAATAGTACCTACTCTGTTGTATAGGCAACACATCATTCAATTGTTTTTAAATCTGTTTACTTTGTTTTAAATAAAATCCATAAATAAATAATCCACGTGGTGAGTTCTATTTGTGTTACATTTCATTAACACTCGTACTCTCAGGTCGATTCTAAAGCAGGCATCGTTGCTAATTTGCATACAGTAAAAAAATTCTTCAAGGATTTATCTTACCATTTTAGAAATGACGCTGAACTTGTATGGGAATTGAGATGCATTTCTTACATAACAAGAATTTTTACTACGGAAAATTAAAATTTAGCGTACTAATCGAATGACATGTTGCCTATCGATCAATAATGATGATTTATAAAAGAGTGAATTAAATACATTGTTAGAGAAAAGCACTATCGTTGATTAGATCCAAATTGCTGTTGTAAAACCAAAACTTTACAAAAATTTCTTAAAAACTGCAGTGCTGTGGGATCTTTTCTCAAATCAGAGACTTCTGGTTTAAATACATTTAACTTTGTTTCGAGGTCAATTCCATTCGACTAAATTAGCAATTATGATTACTCTAATTAATTGTCAGGGTATGGTATTGAGGTTTATAGCACCAGAGAACTAAATGCATTGCCAAAAAAGATCCATTTATTTATGAGGGAAATGTTTTGCGTTTATTTTGAACCGTGTTCTCCGTTTGATTACTGCTATATTTTCATATTTGAGAACTTTAGACGATAATCGTCATGTTTTGTTGTTAAAAAGAATGGTAATTAGCATTAAAACAAGTCTGTTTACTTTCCAGGCGTAGGCGTAAACGAAAGTATGCTAATCTTGTACAATATTAAGGAATATTTTCATATATTTACACAGGGTGGTCATGTGTGAAAGTGGTTGTTTAACTCGAGTTGTTGATCTTTCTCAGTTGATTCCATTGATGTTTGCTGTCCCAAGAAATTTTCCGCGTTGAAATTTAAAATTATTTTTTGATTAATACCGATAGAAAAGTTTGTGTTTGTCTCCCCCTTTTTATTGAGAAATTGATTGTACTTTCCAAACCGCACTTCTCTAATCAATGTTTTTGTTTCAGGTACAACAGAACGAGTCTGCCTCATAACCGGCAGCATCGACGCAATTATGGCTGTAATGGAATTTATAATGGAAAAAATAAGGGAAAAGCCGGACCTTACAAAACCACTAGTAGACGGTATAGATAGTAAATTAATGCAAGATAGGGATAAGCAAGTTAAAATACTTGTACCAAATTCGACGGCCGGTATGATCATCGGCAAAGCTGGTAATTATATAAAACAAATTAAAGAGACGAGCGGTTCTTATGTGCAAATCTCTCAAAAGGCCAAAGACATGTCTCTCCAAGAGAGATGTATTACTGTGATAGGTAGGTTTATTATTATTATGAATTTTTTTCGTGTTGTGTGACGCCTTCAATATTAATTATGTTGACAATGTGTGTAATACTTTCACGTAGAGGTATAATGCCGTTTGCGTGTGCCAAAACAAACATTTGAATAATACATGCCAAACCAAATACTTTATTTTGATGTTACTTACCTTACGGTATGTGTGCCCGTATATTTTTGTATTTAATTGGGTCAAGGGCCCTTTTTGTTCACATTCAGCTCACTGAATATCTACTCAGTTGATTTTAGCATGAGTATATACAGTACAGGGTGTCCACTTTAGACATAGTTAACAGCTTTAAAAAGGGGAGTTACTATTAAACTGGCTGTGTGTGCGTATTTCTTATCTAGGATTATATTGTACCGGGTGACCCAATAAGACAGTTCCTCGATCATATCTCGGGAACCGTTCGTCGTATGACTTAGGGGTAAAAAAATTATTGGGTAAATCGGTTATGAAGAATCGCTGGAAAATATTTTCAAGTTCGAAAAATGACCACCAGAGGGCGTATCTGCCATCTTAACTTTTAAAATTGCATTTTCTTTAAATTTCGCATAATAAACTCAAGGCTGATTCACATTATCGGTCACGTCACGGTCTGGTGAATTATTGTAGCGAATTTTGAGCATGTTCTGACCGTGACCTGACTGTCAAATGTGAATATTCCTATTGGATTAGCCTTCGCGCCATCGACAGATACCGGAAATACGTCAAATAAGATACAATTTAAGTATTTGTATTAATTAATTAATTAATCTCATTTTCCCAATATTTGAGATTAGGAACGAGATTTTGAAAAACGGTTTTCACTGGCCTTTTTGGATGTTATTTGGCTACTTTTTCATAAAGAAAAAGTCATATCATTCCATTTGATTTTTTTAGGATTTTGGGTCATAGTGTCAAAACTAGCCCCCTGGCGGAGAAGGATTCAACTAAATTAACTATATTTTGGTTTGATTCTTATTGCCCAAGGAATGCTCTTTTCAACGATACCAAATTTGTTACAGTCGGTCAAACGGTTAAGAAGTTAAAGCAGGTTATTGCGAAAACAACTGAACGCCCCACACCATATTTGTTTTTGAAATAACTGAGTTTTTGTGTTTACGAAAATGATAGATAAACTAG
The DNA here is from genome assembly GCF_008802855.1 of Photinus pyralis. Lineage (NCBI taxonomy): Eukaryota > Metazoa > Arthropoda > Insecta > Coleoptera > Lampyridae > Photinus > Photinus pyralis. The sequence continues at coordinate 2,027,874 of NW_022170403.1, forward strand.
TTCTCTTTAAAGATGTGAAAAAAGAGTGTTTAGTTTATTATGCGAAATTTAAAGAAAATGCAATTTTAAAATTTGAGATGGCAGTTACGCCCTCTGGTGGTCATTTTTAGAACTTGAAAATATTTTCCAGCAATTCTTCATGACCGATTTACCCAATAATTTTTTTACCCCTAAGTCATATGACGAACGGTTCTCGAGATATGGCCGAGGAACAGTCTTATTGGGTCACCCGGTACAGTTGCATTTAAGATTTAATATGAAACTGTCTCAGTTCGTTAAGACAAACTGACAGATAATATAAAAATAAATTGAAGATGGCAGTTATGAGATATGAATATCGACTTTCTATAAAAATTATATTCTTGTTTTTTGAAGTTAAGAAATAAATTTGAGCGAGAATGTTAATCCGAGTAAAGCTAAAGGGCAACACTTTGATCATGAGAAAGTTTGAAATGCCATAATCATTTTGTTAAAACCACTATTTTATTCGTTATTTGATAGTCTTTTATGTTCTCTTCAACTTTTATAAGGAAAGTCCTGTGTCTAAACTTCGTATTTTTTTGGTGATTCAATATTCGTCCCAAAAGTACCTGCCCATGAAGTAATTAGATGTTTATGCACGAGTAGGCCGTGATAACAAAAAACAAAAGAATGTCCGAAAGTAAACAAACGTCACAAATTAATTTATTTGTTACTCAGTTGTAAACGTTGATTAACAAGACAAAACGCAAACGGGTAAACGTCATCTTTAAACGCTACTGACTTGTAAAACTGACAGCTGACGTGTAAAAATTTTACAAGTTAGTAATCTAGTAATTTCATTGGCCAGAATTAATGCGAAGTCTCTGTTACATGGATCACATGATATTTTAGACATTTCTTCAAGATCAATTTAAGAACTAATTATTTACGTTTACTATTGTTTACAAATGAGTAACAAATAAAATATTGTACATTATACGCCAGGTAATAGTTTTTACTGGCTCTAGGAGATGACAGGCTCGCCTGACGGCTCGCCAGTCAACTTCTCCTATCGCCAGTAAAAACTCACTTACCTGGCTAAGAATGTAAAATACTATATTTGTTGCAAGTGTACTCTCTATTTCGTAGTAAAATAGTAATTCTCTCTTCTTGCCATGTACCCTTTGTCTCGTAATCTATATACGAACGTAAGTTGTGCTAGGGCCAATACAAACTTACTTTGTAAATCACCAATATTCGTTATGGTAAGCAATTTTAAAAATCGCAAATATGATATATGTAAAATTAACACTTGCTCAGTATCTGATCTTAAAGGTGTGATGTAATATTTTTAATGTTAGTTAATGTCTTGTTTAAGTTTAATTTCATTTAATTTGGTTTTTAGTAGGTTAGCGCTACGATTCATTAAAGTGGGGTGGACAGTTATTTAGAAAAAAACTAATAACATGGCAACATTGACAAAAAATAAAAAAGTGAATAGGTTTCAATAGAAGCTACAGATGAGATCGACATAACCTAGGACATAACTAAAAATATATACGGTGATCTATTTAAAAAATCAGTTATTTATTCACACCGTAAAAATGGGACACTCTGTACATTCAGAAATAATTTCTATAGATGCCCATCAGATTTTAGATTGATCGATGCTCTTAGGCACCATATTTTTATTTCTATCTTACATATCATTGCTCTATAACTTCTCTTGTTCTCTAGTTGCTGGTTTTTAGAGTCCCCATGCTTAACATTGGAAAAAACTCACCCTGTATAAAAACAATAGGTCTATTGTTGGTTCTTTTGTTTTTGTCTGCTATTTGTAGCGTGTCTTTTTCTTTTGTATGTATTCTGTACCATATAGTTTTTTTTTAGTTCTGTACACTTTTGTAAATTGTTTGTTTTTGATATCCTTTGCCTATTGATTCCATCAATTGAACTCCGTGGATAGTGCAATAGCATTACCGCTGAAATACATTTTATCAAGCTGATGAAAATAACAAATCTGATTTTGCATGCAGTTTTCTTCCTAAATATGAACATCGTGTTCGTGTGCTTGTTGCAAAAAGTTAGGCGGCATAGTTTGAGTAGAAGAATTATCTTATCAAATTAATAGAATTAGCTTTGTCCTAATTCTGATTTATAATTCATATATCAATTTTTAAGCGAATATATGTCAAAGAATTGATTTACTTGTAATCATACATTCCGATTTTTTGCAAGTTTAACACATTTGGCTAAAGTAATTCTGTACTTTAAAGCGGCCACATGTTTTCTTTCCTAATGTATGATGTAATCATACACTGTAAATTTCATTTATTTTTAGCAGTGTGTGTATATTTCAAATTTGTTGAATTAATGTCTATTGAAGTGACTACCTCTTATCCCTCGGTATGACTGTAAGTTTTGCAGGGTCACGAGACGCTTCAAGCATAATATACATAGGTGTATTCACCTGTACCGCATTGTCTTTGAAATTAACTAACATGTATATTTAAAGCGTATTAAATAGTTTCGGAGTGAATAAAATGAGTTTAAAATTATTTGAAGCTATGTCGTAAATTTTTGAAATAATTGTTGTGGCAAGGCCGCCGAAGCTATGTACCAAATTATTATATTTTTTAAAAATATAAGGCGAGGGGGAAGAAGTACTAACTTCTGTCGGCACTCACCAAGTGCCACTTTTATTATTTTATAATAATTATGCAGAAAATTTGGATAAAGTAATGCAGGTTTGTCCTTGAACAATATATTATGCAAATGTTAAGTTTTGGTGTGCACATGTATAACATCTACAAATTCTTCTAAGCTATGTACTTTAACTCTGTCTCTACTTTATTGTGTTGCTTTCAGGTGAGAAAGAAGCAAATAAGCAAGCGTGTATGATGATTCTAGCAAAAGTAGTAGAAGATCCACAAAGTGGTACATGTTTAAATGTATCGTATGCTGATATTAATGGTCCAGTTGCAAATTACAATCCTACAGGTTCGCCTTATGCTCAAAATACAAGCAGCGCATTCAATGCATCTACAACTAGTCTTAATAGCGGTCTTAGCTCCATGTCGCAAGGTTTGATGCTAAACGGAGGTCTAAATCTCAATCTCAACCTGAATGCTCCCGGCCAAAATATGGGCACGGTTACTGCACAAGTGCTTGACAATATTAAGGTGAGTCCAGACACGCCGGTACCTATTATATTACGCGAAATTATTAACAGTTGACGTTACGGAATTCGGGATACACAGATTCACAAATGGTGGAAATCTGCGCCGCAATTTCTGTGTTAGCCAAATACGGTGTTCTTGCGATGGGATTGGGTTTGGGAGGAGCTCACGCCGGCGGTTTGCCAGTATCTAATTACCTTAGTGTCATGGAGCAAGCGACCGCTGCGACTGCCAACTCGGGTGTGTTTGGACCAATCGGACAAGTTAGTCTCGGAGAATGTTTAGGTTCGCAAATCACAATAAATGATCAGTTACAATATAAAATTTTATTTAGGTGCCACATCTCCTACACCAAGATCAAATCTTGAAAGGTACGAAACTGCATTTGATCCATTCCGGCATCCGAGTTCTCCGGCTACCGCTCCTATTTCTATAAATAACAATAGTTTTGGGTTAGGCACCGGTCAACAGATGGCAGTGTTGAATAAAAGCCCCACCCCCGCCGAATTGCAAGGGAAGGATACTAAAAATGTAGAAATTGCCGAAGTGATAGTTGGTGCTATTTTAGGTAAGTTATCTATTACTAAATTTTGATATACGCAACACATCACAAATTATTTATCGTAGGATTTTCCTTTGTTTGTGTGTAATATGACGTCATCACTAAGTATGTTGACATAGCATCATGCAATCGATGAGAAATATGTATGTAGGCAGCCATACAGTGCTGCATTGTGGGTAAGATACCCATTATATCAAATGAACTCTTGATAGTGCAATATTGGGTAACTCCATTAAACATTCTTGGATTGTCCTTTTGATAGTGGAAACCAATATTCTCAACAACTTTTCTTAAGGAACTTTTGGAACCATTACTTACGTCTTTCTGTTTTAAAACGTGCAAAAGGGATTTATGATAACATAATCTTTCAAAACAATCATACCAGGTTTTTTATCCATCTTTTTTCAATCGCTTAATTGCCGTTGACACTAACTTTACAAAACACATGTTAGGTTATGATTACGCCAAATTTGTGGTGCCAATTATTACTAACGTCTCCAACACACTCAACAGTTGTGTCGGCTGACCGTACAATATTCCCCAAAAAACCGAATTGATGAAGTGCGCGCAAACTAAGGAAAATCCTGGTATATAAATTTATTGTTTTGATCAAATGCTGGTCGACTACCTATATCTTTTTCATTAGATACATTGCTATTGAAATTTTCAAAACAAATAAAAAAAATTTGCTGAGGCTAGCACAGATACCAACCGCACACCTGCGCATGCGCAATTCTACCTTACTTACTGTAGTCGTGGGTATGTGAATCTCAGGGTAAACTAAAGTCATGTAAACACCACTCGGATCGCGTAAAGAGTAGCTTTTATGGTAACCACGTAGTACAGGAAGCTTTAAATACTCTTGAGTATCTTCTATACGTCCACAAATTAGAATAGGTTTGCTTTTTTTGCCATATCTGGGCAATTAATTAATTGACATTTGTTAATTTATAGGTTGACAGCCACAAATCGTGTCTCATCGGACAACTTCGGAGAGACTCGTTTACCCTGAAACGCACATACCCAGGCGATGTCCTTGACCATATTTTAGTTACAATTAGCAGTCCATGTACTATATGGTCTAAGAATTCTACCTTTTTATGCCTATGAATATGTGTACCAAATTTGGTCCCAATCGGTTTAACCGTTTAGTCGGAAATGAGAGTTTGACACACTTGTGCATGCGCGATTTTGGTCAATAGCTTTTCAGCTCTTCCTTTTATGTCTTAGAATGTTTTTACCAAATTTGGTTCCAATCGGTGCAGCCGGAATTGAGTGTACAGGCGGACTGACAGACCGACATCATCTAGATTTTATTTGATTCGGATTCCTGGTGTTTCAAAACGTGTATTTCCGTAAAAAAAAGTGGGGAGGGGGTCATTTTTTGCCCCAATGCAATACCTCCCTTAAGTGCGGGTGGTAAACAAAGTGAGATAGATCCATCTATGAAGTACAGTATTATGCGTTTCATTGCGGCAGCTTTCATAGCATCTATCACAAAAAGAGAAATGGAAAAATGAAACTATATAGGTACATGGCGCTAAAGAACAGCAGTCAAAATTTTTGAAAAATCCTGAATAACTTGAAAACCTTTGATGCTAGGTATAGGGAAATGTGGTATCAAATGACGTAGATTTTCATGTAGATTTCGAAAATGCAATAAAATATAGGGTGTTCTATTTAAAATAAGAAAGTTGCTATCCATACCGGAAGTGAAATGATCATGATAATATTTTCTTTCGATAGAGCATAAAAAACTATGTTGGTAGCAAATTTGCAGATTGAAATTATGAATGGGAGTCTGAATACTTTTAGGTAACGGTGTGCGTGAAACAGCCTGTATACTGTCAACCATTTTTATTGATTGGTTTCAATGGATGTTTCATTCATTTTTATTGTTTTGTATCGGCTGCCTTAGTTACCATAATGAAACAAAACAAAATCTCCATGAATCCATGGCCTACTTAAAAAAATATAGGTTGTGATACATCAATGAATCAGGACAAAAAAATTGATATTAAATATACAGGTTGTTGCATTTAAAAAATAACGGTGGGTCAAATTTCAGAAATGGTGGTTCACTGGATTCTACATTTTTACATGGGTAGTAAGAAATGGTAACATCCCAGAAAGTCAAACTTTTCCTGAATTTTTTGCATGTGCATAAACGCTTCCCTTCACTTTGCAAAATAAAATTCATGCGCGTTCATTTACCACCAAATGATTAAATACACAGTTCATAACATTTAAATAGACGGTAATTTCTAGAACAAATAATTTAATTTTTCAGGTCCAGGAGGTCGGTCCCTGGTCGAAATTCAAAACATGAGCGGTGCCAATATACAAATTTCCAAAAAGGGCATATTCGCGCCAGGAACACGCAATCGTATCGTCACCATTACCGGGAACCCGAACGCGATTAACACCGCACAATATCTCATCGAGCAACGCATCTCCGAAGAGGAACTCAAACGTGCACGCAACAATACTCTAAGTACGCTCGGCATACAGTGATAACATGAACCTAGTTCACCATCACCGACCATCCATGCAGGTACAGAAAATGGAAATTACTAATTCTGTTCGTGTTTCATTTTTAATTGTAGCGAAATCATTAGTTGTATAATAACGTTTTTTCAAAATCAATCTTCATATTTTAAATTACTGTTACGAACAGTACCCGAAATCGTGATAATCATCTTTCTTTTGTTGTTGTTTCTGTAAATATTTTATTAGGAGATGTTTATTTTTTTTATATAAAATTTTTGATTTGTATATATTTGTTGAGGGAAACATTAAACATTGTCATTATTTTCTTACTTGTTGCGTTGATTATTATATTTTATTAAGAAATTGTTACAAAGTTTATTATTACGTAATCATTAAAGTTTAGCGTAAACTTGAAATTGTGATAATCTTTGTTACTAGCTCTGGTATCTGTACCTTCACTTTACACGAATTATGTCAGTTTATTTTCTATTACGGTCATTACAAACGTTAAAATTATATTTACAAGTATAGCAAAGTAACTGGCATATTATACAGGGTGTTCTGTTTGTTTAAATAGTAGAACTTGCACATTCCTTTTTCCATTTTAAGGTTAATTTAAAGTTAGAGTAGAATTGGGAATGCCCTGTAATGAGAAATCAATTTTAAATATTATTCATATACAAAATTAATGTTTATTTTTAATGGGAGACAATTATTTTTATGAGAGATTTTAATAAAAATCATAATTTTAAAGCGATTATAATCGCCATCAAGTTTTATTCAACACTAGTACATTGTGTGGAGCGTTTTCGGTCTAAAAGTACTTGTACCTGTTTCTTGCCTCACATGTGCAAACTGTTAAAATTTTATCTAGTAAAAGTTGAATAAATTTTGATAACGATTATGCAATTTGTAAGAGGAAGAGTTATTCCTGTCGGTATCGGTAGTCCTGTGAACTCGAGCATGACATTGTATATAGCCATAGACATAGTCATTCTATTTATCACCTGACTTTTGAACTGTTATTCCTTCTTATAGATCTATATAATTATATAAAAGAAATCCTATGGAAAGGTAAAATATAACTGAAAATTATATATTGTTGTTATCGCATGTTGTTAATATTGTTAATGTTTGGACTTGTGCAAGACAATGTTTTAACGTAGCCGTTAATCAATCGATTCACTTTGTATAGACGATGTTAATATTTAAAAAATTATTTTTGTTGACTATGAGTACATACTAGATTTAAAGTAGATTCTAAGTTTGTTAATTATGAATTTGGAGCTGGAAGTAGTAGATATAGAAATCTATGCGGGACGTAGAATTTTTGTGGCATTCCCTCGCTGATCAATGCTGTGCATATTGGAGTCATATTAAATATAAGATTATTTACAAAAACGATTGTTAACGGCAAGTTAAAAGGTACCAAGTCATACACAAAGCATAGTTTTCATTGTCTAAATGTATGTGATCACTGTAGTTTGATATAGTTTTATTGAGAATAGGACATTACGTCAAATGTTATATTCTGCATCTACTATTCGACGATTTAATAATATACGCTTTATCACAGAATGAAAAATCAAAGCCACCTGTTAACAAAGTAGATAAATTCCGTTCAGTTGCCTCAAAACTTTTTATAAATACACTTTTTCTGTACAACATTTACTACTGCTGTGATACTCACAACTGACTTTAATGCAACGATTTGGTTGTTGATCTGCCACATTGAAACGTTATTATTATGCATACTTCGTTACATACATATATAACCGATGTTGCTTTATTTGTTGGTGTGTTTTACAAAATCAGCAACCAAATGTGATTGCGACGGCCATACATTTTTAGCTAGAAACATTTCATGTATTCAATTTGTTTATCGTAATATTTGTTACTACTTTTGTTAAATCCTTTATTTTTTTATGTTCAATATTTTCGTTAATATCCTAACGATGGAAATAATTGCCGTTTTTTTAATGAAAATTTTAATCAATTAGAAGGTGCAATATTTTTAGTGCATCTCCTGTATAATATATATGTTGTTTTATTGCATCACGATCATTTAGTCATTAGCTGTAGGAAACTGAGGGTTGAAAATCCTATAAAAAATAGATAAATAAGTTTTACTGTAGATGTAAGTAATTTATGGGGCTAATGGTGTAGGTATACCTTATTAATGGAGATGGATGTGAGGTGTGATATGGTTTCAGGGTTACCTGATTTATACTTAGTTACCATACTAGTGAGTATTTTTTGCACGATTTGTGATTGTGTTAACAAATTTAATCGTAGAATGTTTCTTTTGTTATTGTTCATCCTCATACGAAATTTTATAAAATTTAGGTAATTTACACGTCTACCTCTCCATCCAGTTAGGTATCTATATGATACGTACTACAGTGTATTTACCTAAATTACTTTTATTTACAGATGTTCGTACCTTTAAATTTGGTAAAACGGGTTGCTGTTTTTATTTATACACATTTACAGTTTTTGAAATATGCACATTCTACAAAATTTGGTACACGTGAGCATATTATATATATTTGTACCATTGTTTGTAGTTTACAAATTTAAATTAGTTAGTTCACAGCATTGTCAACTACATTATAATTCAATAAAATTCATAGTGCCATATATCGTATTATTCATAACTCCTCATTTAAACATACAGCAAACATGACCATTTTCCGTTCTCCTCTTTATTAATTCATAAAGCTTTAGTTTTATTTCACACATAGTTCACGGCGACAAATTAACTCGAAAAGCTTTGGAAGTGTTTAGAGAATGACTGAATTGCTCCTCTTGCAATAAGCTAATTAAATGTTTTGTTATCCAAACACCTCCATCGTTTAGCTACCTTCATTTCGTTTACTTATTCAAAATTAGTACAAATCTTTGTGTGTTATCCGTCCATTTAACTTTACAATTAGCCTGATAATATTCTAGTCAATTTGAAATTTGTATTCAAATTAGGTTTATTGTAAACTTAATTTATTTTGTATAAGAGAAAAATAAAGGCTGAATAAACTTATTTGATAAAAAAGATTTATTAAAAAATGATTATGATTCAAAGAAATTGCCCTTTTAGATTTCTTTTTGCTATAAATAAAATTTTAATTTAGCAATTTGGGTAAAATTATCAATCAATTTCCACATAATTGATTAAATGCAATATAGCTACTTTGGTGTAGTTGAAGTAACAACAATGGGATTTTAGATTTTTTGTTTTTTGCCCGATATTACAGAAATTTGGAATACATATTTTTTGTTTTGAAAAACTCTTCAAATAGAAATAATAGCACTTCAAAACTAGCATAATTTAATATAAAAAATTGATTATAAAGTAAGAGCATATAAATGTCTTGAATTATTTCAACTTGTTTGTAGTAGGTATAATGTATAGTAGGTAGTTATCGAAAAAACAATATTATAAACTAAACTATCAGTTTGTGGCATAACCTCAACTCAATGATATCAATATCTTCGATAATATCAATAAAACAGATTAAATTGCAATAAACTTGGGGTATGAAACTTCAATGGCGAAAAATGGATTGCACATATGCAACGCTATCTTTCATATTTGTGGCCGAATTTTTACGATTTTAATAGAAGTTTTATCTGACAAATGAGAAATGAATGCAAGTGGAAACGCGCTTTTTGTAAATCGTTTACGATTACTTTTTTAACTTGTTGTCTTTAGTATTGAGTGGGCGGGGTTTCAGCTAAGCCTGCTCTATACCATCCTAACCCACTACACATTTACATACCCATTCCTGTAGCCGGATTCGAACCAAGGACCCTTAGTACCGCAGTCCAGCTTCAACTCAACTGCGACACACGGGCCGGCGTAAGAATGATGTTATTGAACATCCAATCACATGTCTTAACAACACTGTTAGCTGACAACACAGTTAAGAATGTTGTATGGCTTTATAATATAGGTCGATAATCATTTTGAAATTAACAATTTTGTGGTTTTC